>NC_083235.1:30222804-30528697 GCF_032191835.1 Heteronotia binoei
AGGCCAACGCCATGCTGGGAATTATTAGGAAGGGAATTGAAAATAAATCAGCCAGTATCATAATGCCCCTGCATAAATCGATGGTGCGGTCTCATTTGGAGTACTGTGTGCAGTTCTGGTCGCCGCACCTCAAAAAGGATATTATAGCATTGGAGAAAGTCCAGAAAAGGGCAACTAGAATGATTAAAGGGCTGGAACACTTTCCCTATGAAGAAAGGTTGAAACGCTTGGGACTCTTTAGCTTGGAGAAACGTCGACTGTGGGGTGACATAATAGAGGTTTACAAGATAATGCATGGGATGGAGAAAGTAGAGAAAGAAGTACTTTTCTCCCTTTCTCACAATATAAGAACTTGTGGGCATTCGATGAAATTGCTGAGAAGACAGGTTAAAATGGATAAAAGGAAGTACGTACTTCTTCACCCAAAGGGTGTTTAACATGTGGAATTCACTGCCACAGGAGGTGGTGGCAGCCACAAGCATAGCCACCTTCAAGAGGGGTTTAGATAAAAATATGGAGCAGAGGTCCATCAGTGGCTATTAGCCAGTGTGTGTGTGTGTGTGTGTGTGTGTGTGTGTATAAATTTGCCACTGTGTGACACAGAGTGTTGGACTGGATGGGCCATTGGCCTGATCTAACATGGCTTCTCTTATGTTCTTATGTTCTTAACCCAATGCTGGATCAGATCAGTGGTCCATCTAGACCAGCATCCTGTCTCATAGTGCCCAAACAGAGATGGGACTTTCAGCCAAAGAGGCCTTGAATTTCTCAGAAAGCAAGTAAATTTACCATGTTTGATGGTCGCTAAATGTGGCAAGCTTAGATCATTTGCTCAGCCAAATATTTCAAACAATTTGTGAGGCAGTCTGCAACTGTGCAGCAGTTGTGTTGCTTACAAACTGTAGTAGTGTGTCCTGTTACCTTAATTTGCTTATGCTGTTATACTGCTTAGCACATCAGCCTTTCACTTATTTTTGCACTTTTGATGAATTGATCAGGTTAAAGGTAAATTTTAAAATTATTTTTGCAGCTGTTGGCATGGGGACTGGAGCTGAAAATAGGTCAGGTGCCTTTTAAAACCTGACACAAGAGGGAAGTTAAAAATCCAAGCAATTAACATGGCAATACACTACCATTTCTCATGGCATGGGTGAAGGCTACACGCGCTAGGCATTCCAGAAAAGGACACAGTCAGCAAAACAGCAAAACAGCTGTCACTGACAAAAGGAACAGCTAGCCACAACTAGCCCATGACCCAAATTATGCACCCAGGGACGTCCAGTAAGGCTGAGAGAGAGGATGCTACTGAAGGAGGACTTGCTGTCCATTAGCAATATCTCACCCTTCATTCCAGAGCAGGGATTCTTGTTTATATAAGAAACCAATAAAAAGACATTTGAGCATAGCTTGAGTGAACTGTGTTACTATTATTAAATTAAAGATAGGGTGGATTCCATAGTACACCTCTTGCATAGCTGAAACTAGCTTGTGATGTTTTTTTGGAGGGGGGGGGGGCGGGAATCACCAAAGTATGAGTCATGACCTAATTCTCAGTGGAACATTATTGTGTATATTGGTTCTGAGGAGTGTGAACTCTCAAGTGATGGTTCTAGGGAGCCAGTAATGTCTTCTGTCCACATACTCTTCATGAGTGGGGGAGGGTGACAATTTATAGGCTAAGCCATGTCTAGACCCCTACTGGAGCACCAAAAATGGCAAAAGAGCAATTTAATGATAACTCCCATCTTCTCCATACCATCAGTGATACAGGCTTCTATCTATAGCTGCTGAATTAATCCATTCTTCCTTTCCAAAAAGGGAAGACTGGGCAAACAAAAATGTGAGGTTTTGCATACAGCATTTGTGGCACATTAATATATCTCATTCTCAGCTTGTCCAAATCTGCAGATACTTAAATCCATGGAGTGGAATCAAGTACAAATTATGG
Source organism: Heteronotia binoei (assembly GCF_032191835.1). Classification (NCBI taxonomy): domain Eukaryota; kingdom Metazoa; phylum Chordata; class Lepidosauria; order Squamata; family Gekkonidae; genus Heteronotia; species Heteronotia binoei. The sequence goes on from NC_083235.1 coordinate 30,224,753, forward strand.
ACACTTTCCAGCAAACTTGGAAGATCCCTTCCCCAGATTTGCAAAAAAATTGGGAAACCGGGGGGGATGAAATCACCCCAAACAGGAAGGTTTGCCTGCACATTTGTACAATGCACCTCTGCTGAAGCCACCTCCACCGCTGCCTCCCTCCCTTCTTTGACACAGGAAAAACAGTTAAGGCTGCTGCTCACCACAGTGACCGTGTCAGAGGACAAGAGCCAAGCATCAGCTGGGTCAAGATCAGAAAAGGCAGCATCACTGCTTCTCCCTCCTCCTCTGGTGGGCCCATCTCTGGGCAACCTGTGGGTGACTGACCCAAGGATCGAGCTGAAACACTGACTGAGGCAGCAACAAAAGCATCTTCCTCAAATGCCTCAAGTCAGTGAAGGGACTACGCTGCCATAACAGGCATGGGACAAAGGTGGGCTGTAGGAGAGAAGGGCTGCCTGCCGGTGTGGAGCCTGCGGTGAGAAGAGGGGTGATGGGCAAAGCAGCAAAGAGAGCAGTGATGGGGAGGAGGAATGATGAGGGGAGGGGTAGGTGATAGGAAAGTCGGACTGAGCAAAGAGGGAAGTGGAGACCAGGCTGTTGAAAGAAAAAGATGGGGGATGGAGGAGGAGGCAGTGTGATGGAAAGGTAGAAAACAGGTCTGGTCTGGTGTGTCAGAAGGCAGAGGTGAAAGCAGGGACGAGAGAGGGAATTTCCCATGAGTTTCTTTTGTGCCCCTGCTTGTTAGGTCTAAGATATAGGGGATGTGAATACCACATGAAGCCTATCATTTTTATCCTGCCCTTTCTCCAGTGAACTCAAGGCAATGTGCAAGGTTTTCCCACTTCCACTGTTACTGCCTGGGTTGTCTGAGCCAGTGGATGTGGCTTTGGTGTTCTGCATCCAACTATCAGGGCTTTTTTTGTAGCAGGAACTCCTTTGCATATTAAGCCACATGCCCCTGATGCAGCCAATCTTCCAAGAGCTTACAGGGCTCTTAATACAGGGCTGACTATAAGCTCCAGGAGGATTGGCTACATCAATATGCAAAGGAGTTTCTACTACAAAAAAAGCCCTGCAGCTATCTATACTTTTATCTTACCCCTATTGCAAAGAACTCTCAGAGCAGCTCTCCCTTTCTCTTGGGGAGGGGCTGTGGCTCAGTGGTAGAGCACCTGATTGACATGCAGAAGGCTCCAGGTTCAGTCCCCGGCATCTCTAGTTAAAAGGACCAGGTAGGAGGTGATGCGGAAGATTGCTGCCAGTCTAAGTAGAGAATAGTAACAATAATGGACCAAGAATCTGACGTGCCAGACCTGACCTGTGTTTATCTATGTATCCTCACAACAACCCAGGTTAGGCGGGGGAAGGGGGGTTCAAGATCACTCAGTGAACTTCATGGCAGGGTGGGCATTATGAACAGGATTCTCCCAGGTCTCAGTCCAACATTCTAACCATTCTGGAAGCAAACTGTGATGGGAATCCTTTCTGTCTATAATTAATTAATTCTGTCCATAGCTGTGAAAACAATCAAATACATGCACATTTGCGTAATATGTAGGAAATGAAACAGGTCACAGAATTCAGCATTTTTGGCAGAAATTTGGGTGGGTGGCTTTTGTTTTGCACATATTAAATCTAATCCTAGATTTTCACTTCTCCTCTTGCCCTCTTTATTGGCATCTCCAAGGTGCTCATTACTATAGTATCTATTTGAGTATTTTAAGTTTTTTTTATGGTTCTGTTTTATTGCTTTTCTCCAAGTAAAAAGCAAAAAGGGGAGGGAGAAAAGGACAAAAAGACAAAAAGTACATCCCATGACCAGTTCGCCTGGAGGGATATGATATAAAACACAGAACAATTTGTCATTTACAGCAGGAAATAAAAATGAAATATTAAAGGGACACTGCCAACTTAAAAATCATTCTCCTGTCTGAAATTGTTTTACCTGCTTTTGTAACAAGAAATACTTTGGGTAGTTCTAACGGAAAGACACCATTGGAAAAAAAATAGGCTTTCTCGGCTTGTTTGTTTCAGGGCTTTGACAGCCGGAGTGCAACACTGTTAATTTTTGCAGCTTCCCAGTCTCTGTTCTAAGCCTTCAATTGAGTTTTCTTGTTGTTTTGGCTGTTTTCACACCATCTCTAGAGAAAGGAAAAGAAAGCTGAAATTGGTATTGGTGGCTGTAAAAGCACAAAACTAGCAGAAGAATTCACAGGCATCTGGGAAGCCTTAACAGACCCTTTAAAACCCACCCACCCCCCATTTTCCCTCCTTTTTTCTTTTTTTTAATGAGCCAGACATCAAGTTGTTTTTGCATCCCTGAATGTAGAATCTACCACCACAACAACACAAGACGATTGATATAGGAAAGTCTGCAGGAATGTAGCCTCTAATTTTTGTTTCCGGAATGACTGACAAACTAGGAGGACTATAAATGAGAACACATTTGGAGAAAAACAAGGTCTAATGAAATTACCAGGGAGTGGAATCTTGTGTAAGGCTGATTTGGAAATCCTCAAAAGTGTCCATATAGCCTTTATCTGAGTGATTTTGTAAGGATGGACAAGACAAGACCTTTGAAAATTATTAGGGAATGGAATGTATGTAGTAAGTCTTGGGGATTTTCTGATTCTCAGAGGAGGGGACATAGTGCAGAGGATGTCCCATCTCCCATCTAGGATAGTTTTACTAGTTCTAGCTCAGATATGGATGTAGATCTTGCCATTGCATTCAGTGACAAAGAAGCTCTTCCTATCTGCTCTGCAAGGCCATTCAACACACCAAAAAAATTACACTGTTTTCACTTTACCCAGAAATAAGTGAACAGAGTTGCCACTTCTTTTCCTTATCTAGCTATCTAAATCACTGGATGCTATAAAAGACACAGCAGTCATCACTTCTCCTGCCGGTTCCCTTCGTAATCTTGTTTGCAACTCTTTTTATCACTTACCAGTAGGTCTCCAAGTGTGCTCAAATTGGATTAGTGGAGGGGCTGTAGCTCAGTGGAAGTACGTCTCCTTGGCTTGCAGAAGGTCCCAGGTTCAGTCCTCAGCAGGGGTGGAATTCTAGCAGGAGTTCCTTTGCATATTAGGCCACACACCTTTGATGTAGCCAATCCTCCAAGAGCTTACAAGGCTCTTTTTTGTAAGCTCTTGGAGGATCAGCTACATCAGGGGTGTCTGGCCTAGTATGCAAAGGAACTCCTGCTAAAATTCCACCCCTGGTCCTCAGTATCCCCAGCTGAAAGTGTCAGGTAATAGCTATAAGACCTCCACCTGAGATCTTGGAGAGCTGCTTCTAGTCAAAGTGGATAATAAAGATCTTCATGGACCAAAGGTCCAATTCAATATAGGCAGCTTTATGTATGAATGTGGCTTGAATCAGGAATCCTCAGGGACTAGAGTTGCCAGCTGTAATTCTGAAAATTCCTGCAGATTTGGAGACACTGCCTGGGGAGGGTGGAGTTTGTGCAGAGAAGGGGAGCTCAGCAGGGATGCAAAGCCATCTACCATGCGGTGCTGCAATTTCCTCTAAGGGAGCTGATCTCTGCAGTCTGGAGATCAGTTGTGATTCCAAGACATCTCTTGGCCCCCTTGCTTTTTTCCTGGAAAAAGAGGTGCCAGAACTCTCAAGAGGGAAAGGAAGGAGAAACACATGGGATTCTTTGAAACAATATTCTTTTCATGTGCTATGCACTTAAAAAGGTAATGGTAGTCCCCTGTGCAAGCACTGGGTTGTTACCAACCCATGGGGTAACATCATATCAGGATGTTTTCTTGGCAGACTTTTACAGGGTGATTTGCCATTTCCTTCCCCACTCATCTTCACTTCACCCCCAGCAAGCTGGATACTCACTTACCTTTACTTTAAAGCAGTTTCTAAACTTTAGGCAGGTCACCAGCTTCCTGAGTTCTTACTCAAGTCTTGCTTTTGGTGCTAACACTGAACGAATACTTTGAAGCAACCATGTTTTAACATTGTTGGATCAATTGGCAGTGCCCCTCATGATTTTTTTTTTTTTTTAGAATTTTGTTTCCACTAAGAAGTTTCAGAACTCTGTTTCAGTATATTCCCCCAGAAAAAAGCCCTGCCTTGAGGGTGGAAGGCCTAGCAATCTACCATACACAGTATGAGTTTAGACCTTACTCAGGCAGACAACAGAACAAGAGTAAGTAACATCAGCATCTGCAAGCAACTGGCAGGTGGTAGGAGGTCTCTGAATTCTCCCTTTGTCTGATCAATAGAACAGCTCCTTTCACTTGATGTTTGCCAGCTTCAACTCTAGCTACCAATTCATACCTCCTGAGCTGGAGATCCTACAAATCTAATTTAGACAGAGACTGGCCCAACCCTACAAGTAGGGGGCATTTTGTATTTTCAAAATGAAAGGAAATGTTGGCTGATAACAGACGGCCATTTTGGGGTGGCTTGCAGCTGCCCCAAAGAAAGCCGGCCAAACGAAGAGTGCCCTGGCGCCAGAAGAAGGAACAGTAAGGGGAAGAAAATCAGAGGCTTACAGCAAGAGGGGGAAATCAGTGAAAATCCTGCTCTGTGGTTCTTCCACCATAGGAAGAGAAGCTTAAGTTGGAGGAAGACTCCTTATGCTCAAGGAAGGCTTTAAACTTTGTTGAGTGGAATAGAAGTATACAAGCCACTGCCACAAAAAGCAGAGCTTCTCACTTTTAGTTTATATTGGATTGATTGGGCAAAATCACATGCAGTTGTTAAAAGTATTCTTTGTTGGTGCCAGAGTATACAATGATATATGGAAATTGTCTGGTTGGGGAGTATCCCTGGATTCTGCTTTACTCCTGGAAGCTCAAGTGGCAAATGAGGCTAATGGTGTTTTTGACCAGTGTAGCACCACTTTGATTCTGTCTTGAAGAAAAGAATCTTGGTGAGTGATACACATGCCTTGGTAACTTCCAAACAATGTTATTATAGTGCACTGCCTTTCAAGAGCCTTTGGAACTTTCACTTGGTCCCTACAGAACATGCAACACAGTGGTCCATTGTTGAGACTTTGGTAATTTTAAGAAAGGGTAGTGAAAGACACCACAAAATGGATCCCAGGGCAGGCAGCTACTGAAGGCTGAGTGGTCCCAAGCCAATCTTTCTCCTACTTTGAGGACAGCTTTTCCTGAATGGGCACGACCTGTGGACCCAAAGGTGATGCTTCCCAAGGTCCTCAGAAGTATTTCTTGTTCCCATGAGCAGGAATTACAGGATTAGGTCTTTGCTTTGGAAAAGAGGTGTTTTGGGAAGAACAAGCTGACATTATGAAACACATCATGGGAACTATGGTGCCCATGAGTACCACATTGGAGATCTGATAAAACATCTATTTCAAAATTTCTCAGTTGGCCCCTAGTTAGCTTCTGGGAATAATTATGTTTGCAGACTTGAGTGCAACAGCCTCTAGTGAATGGCCCTTAGTGGAAACCATTCTATAAATAGAAAACTACCTCCTGGTTCTATTATTTCACTCATAGAATCAGAGTTAATGTTTTTAAGCCTATACATTAGCAAAGAAATTTGTCAAGCCCTCGTTGAAAGAATACTTTAGAAGTGGTCGTATGAACCTAACTATAAAGGCTTAATTCTAATTATCTCAGCTAAAGTAGAAGGACTAACAAGATGACCTTTCCAAGGCACAGTTTGTCTGACTCAGGTGAACTATTATAATGGCATTTTTAGCATGAAGAAGTTTTTATTCCTTGTGCTTAGAATCGGAAAAGAGCCAGTCATACAGAAATAATATAGTTATGACAAGCAAGGGACTCACAAAGCTTGTGGAAGACATCTTGCTTTTCCCTCCCCCCCAGTAGCTTCTCCCCTTTTCCTGCTTTCTTCCTTCCAACCCACCAGCCAATCTACCTTTATCTGCCTCTCTGTCTTCAGCTTTCCCTTCCCCTGACAGTTTTCCAAGGGAAAACGCCAGCTGAGGTATGTGATCCAGTTACTAGGCTAGGTTGCATTGCTTGGCACCAGCAGGGCTGAGAACAGTTGCACAGTGGGAACTCTGCAAGGACCTGTGGAGGGGGCACTTTCCCTTCCCCTTTACTCCCCTCCTCACTTCCTCTTTCCCTCCTCCTGGCAGCCCGCATAGTCTCGGCTTCCCCTGCTTCTTTCTCTCCTTCCTACCCACAAATCAACATAGCTTTTATCTCACCTTCAGCCATATTTGTTATTGTTCATTTATGAGAACATAAGAGAAGCCATGTTGGATCAGGCCAGTGGCCCATCCAGTCCAACACTCTGTGTCACACAGTGGCCAAAAAAACAGGTGCCATCAGGAGGTCCACCAGTGGGGCCAGGACACTAGAAACACCCCCCCAACACACACACACACACACTGCTGCTCCCCAAGCACCAAGAATAAAGAACATTGTGTGCTCCAGATTGAGAGTTCCATCTATACCTTGTGGCTAATAACCACTGATGGACCTCTGCTCCATATGTTTATCCAATCCCCTCTTGAAATTGTCTATGCTTGTAGCTGCCACCACCTCCTGTATTTTCTCTTGGGGCATAGACCATACCACTCACCACAATGGGGACCCAAATCAGCTTATATAAATCTCCACTCTACTATAATGTTCACTGGATGACACTGGCAAACAACAATGAACAGAATCCACATAATATCTTTTATTAGGACCAAGCAATGTGACAGAAAACAACATGCAAGCTTTCAGCTCCACAAGAACTCTTTACCAAGCTAGATGTTACAAAAATAAAAAGGGTAGATGGGAAAGAAAATGTCTCAGGCTATGACAGGGGTGGTAAAACTTGCCTAATGTAGGAGCCACATATAACAAACATCAGATAAGGAAGGAAGGAAGGAAGGAAGGAAGGAAGGAAGGAAGGAAGGAAGGAAGGAAGGAAGGAAGGAAGGAAGGAAGGAAGGAAGGAAGGAAGGAAGGAAGGAAAAGATGGGGAGGGGAGGAGGAAAGAAAGCAACTTTAACTTTAAATGCATTCTCCAACCTGCCATCTGACTTGGCTTGGTGAAGTGATTTAAAGAGAGAAATGCCTTCTCCAAGCTGGCCAGTAGGGTGGTGGGAACTTTGAGAGCCACAGAATATGTGTGAAAGAGCCACATGTGGCTCCTGAGCTGTAGTTTGGCCACCTGGGCTATGACATGATCATGCCAGCATTCTGTACTTAATGCTGATGTTAGACCCAGTTGGCTGTAAACAAGTTCTGTGTTGGAGGACAGTGGGCCATTCATTCCCTCCCAACCTAAACAACCTCACAGGGTTGTTGTGAAGCTAAAATGGAGGGAGGAGCATATAGGCCACTCTGAGCTCTTTGAAAGAAGGGTGGGATTTCTATTTTTTTTTAAAGTGACAGAGTCATTGGGCCATTATTGGACAAACGGGAAAGAATCCAAGTAGGGTAAACAGAATGTATCATCAATGTGATCCTGTAGACTTAACTATGTTTCTGGTTCTGCACAGGATTGCACTATGTTCTCACGGCTGACTGCAATAACTCATATACATGCACTCAAAGGCAGATTCCTTTTATATCACCAATAAGTCATTGTTTTCCTCGATCTGGCACTTATAAAATGACTACAAGAGGAATAGAGTAGTAAACTTGGCTATTACACAGAGCCCTGCCAAGTCTGGTACCCTGATTTACAGCTTGTCAAAAATTAAAGTCTACAACTAGGAAAGCAAAGAGTAAGCATAAATTAATACAATTCTTAATGCACAGATGTAACGTGGCTGATTCTTTATGTTTAAAGTATCCTTTGATGTACAAGTTTGTGTCTTGCAGTGTCTGCTGCTTTCTTGTGGGGACAAGGCAGGATATCAAGATTTTAAACAATTTTTAAAAATCTTTTTTTCATTTTTAGAAATGCTCTTAAAAATTCTCTCAGATCGAAATTTAACTATGATAACCATGGTAGTAGTAGGATGTATTAGAATATATAATGAAATAATCAATGTTAACAATAGTAATTTATGATAATAAATGTTAGGTTTTAATAACAAGCATAGTATGTAGGAATTACTTAATATTAGGTATCTTAAATGGTTATGTTTTATACTTACTTTGATGCTATTTGTCCTTATGATGAACAAATAATAGATTAATTGGATACTTATAACCCTTCCCTTTTTTCTTTTCTGTACCCCTATCTCAATTTATAATAAAAAATATCAAAGAATAAAGTTATAAGGGCTTTTTCTAAGTAGAAACGCAGTTCCAGTTGGCTTGGTATCAGGGAATGTGGCCTAATATGCAAATAAATTTCCTGCTGGGCTTTTCCTACAAAACGTCCTGTGTGAAACAATGGTGATGCCCGGGGTTTTTATCTAATATGCAAATGAGTTCCTGCTGGGGGGTTTTCACACAAAAAAGCCCTGGTTATACTGATTTCAAAAAGATCTTAAATCAATCAGGCATGGGTGTTTTATACTATAAATATTCACATTAGTCCACATATACAACATATATGTTGAACCTCCAGCTCATATAAAGGCATTATTTTTGACTTGAATGATAAAGGATATCAGGGCCAAGGGAGGGAAGGCAGCATGGGATAGCCCAATCTTGTCTGATCTTGGAAGCTAAGCAAGGCCAGTACTTGGAAGGAAACCACCAAGCAAGACTCTGCAGAGGGAGGCAAGGGCAAACCACCTCTGCTTCTCACTTGCCTTGAAAAGCCTCTGGCTGGAGACACCATGGCTGCTAACAGATGGCCAGCTCAGCGTGGCATCAAGCTGACCTGGAAGTGAGCCAGCCAAAAAAAAAAGAAGCACCTGGGAACACCCAGACAGACTGTGGAAGAGAGATGGGCCACAGGCACCTCGGGGAGCGTCTAGAGTGCTCACACCCTATCAGCAGCTCCCCGGGTGCCTTTTAAAACTGGCTCCTAGTAAGTCAGGGACAGTTCAGAGGTGGGACAGAGACAGTAGGCAGATATCCATGTGTAGATGCGCTTTGGGGGGCGTATGCCTGCCATCCCTGGGGTGACTCAAACCGCCCATCTGTAACCAGCCCATAAATTGACTAGAACTTGACAGAGTTTTACACACATCAGGGCCAAAGCAGAGATGCTGAAACTACTGGGATAACTGTACGCCACTGAAGTTCATAGTGTTCAGCTTGTCCCACAGGCCTTGGTCTCTGTCTCTTGGTAGCAGTTTGGCAAATATGTCTGCTGTCATTTTCTCAGTGGAATAGTCATGTAGCTTGACAACTCCTTGTCCCTTCAGGACCCTTCCATTCTAGTTCCTGTTCATGCACTTTCTGAAAGAGAGAGAGCTATACAACTCTGGTTATCCTCTAGCAGCTGAACTGGCAAACATTCCTTAATACCAGAATTCTCCACTAACATTATATAAGCTACTCTAATTCTCTGCACACTTTGGAAGAGAAAGACAATTAAGAAAAATTCCTTCTAAACTTTAAAATTCACTCAGGGCACCCATAACCCTATTGGGATATTTGTTTAATATAGCTGAGTTTTGTCCAGTCATAGAAGCATGATATTGAGTGCAGTAAATAAATCTCCCAGGAAGTATATTGCAAAAATGGGTAAACTTATATGTGTTCAAGTTGATCTAGTTCACATTCAGGTTGCAGTCAAAGAGAGAGAAGTCTAATCTAAAGGGTACTTTCCCTGTCACTAATGTCCTGCTTGTCTGGCATCATGTGTGTGTAGGGTTGCCAAGTCTGATTCAGGAAATATCTGGGGAGTTTGGGGGTGGAGCCAGGAGACTTTGGGGGTGGAGTCAGGAACAAGGATGTCACTTCCAGGTCTAAAGTAAAGTGATGTCACTCCCCAAGATCCGCTCCCTTTCAATGATGTCACTTCCAATACACTGCACAAAAACCCAACCTTTTCTGTAATGTCACTTTCAGGCCACTCTCCCAAACCCACCTCTTCCTCTGAAGTCACTGTCTTCTTTCAAAATTAAAATTTAAGTACACTGCCTTATATCATCTCCCACCCACCTCCTTTTCCCCAACTTTTTCCTGCTTTACATTATTTGTAGGTTTTTAGGCCTCCTATTCCAAAAATAACAAAAAGCTTTAATATAAAATAATTTAAATATGATGAGCTATAATTCCAGGAGATCCCAAGGTCCCACCTGGGATCCCACCTGGAGACTGGCCTCCCTAGCTAAGCATCAGACCAGCAGCTACCTTCTTAAAATCATTCCTCAGAAATGAACTTACTTGGAAGCCTTAGGCAACTCAAACTGCTGAATTGCAACTGATAAAGTTCAAGATAAAGCATTCACCTACATTGAAAAATCACACCTGCTATTGTCATTTTGCCTGCTAATGTGTCATCCGATCCACTTTTCAATATAAAGGACAGGACTCACATTCTAGCTTTCTCTGAAGAAGTGATCAGTGGCTCATGAAAGCTCATGCCCTGTCTCTGAATAGTTCTACAAATACAAACAAAAGTGCCTGTGTAGTGGAACAAACACAAGATCCCCCCTCAAGTACAGCTTCAAATCTGTTGTATTTATACTGAAGAGCCAGGGAGTGGGAATAGAAAATTCCCAAACCAGAGGCTGAATTGCATGCCAGGGCAGGAACCTCAGTGGGGTACAGCAGAAGCAGCAGGAGATCTCCAGGTCACACTTGGAAATTGGCAACCTTAGCCTGTGACCCAGCCAACTGAGAAATGGGGGGGGGGGGAGGAGAGAGAGAAAGGAGATGGAGGAGGCAGGCAGGGCTGCCTGCAATTACCAGGAAGAAAAAGAACCAAAAAAGAAGGAATATTTAGCACTGGGAGATTTTCTCTGGCTGATCAGTTTGTGGGTGTTCAGCTGTTTTTTTCACTGTATTCTTTACTAACTATGCAGAACAGGACAGTTGGCTTTTTGTACATGCATGTTCTCACATGTCCTCCTGATTGAGTTGTCCTACCCCCCCCCCCCACCGTTGCTGCATAACTGCTCTGCTCAGCAGAAACTGCTTAAATAGACAATTAGATGACTCACAAATCACATCAATCAGCCATCAAAAATGCTGTGTTTTAATAAAATCCTACCCTTTTATGTACATCTCAGTGACACTAATGGCCACCAATCAGTTTGGATCCACACTGTCTTTGCACGTTCACAGTGCTGGGAAAATCTGACACACAAACTAATTTGGCAAGGATTCATGGCTGTTCAATAGGAACCAAACAAATTGAATGGTCTGCTCACATTTGGTTGCTGCTTTTGAATTTGGTAAGTCTGACAGCTGGATGTATTCACAGCAAAATCTGCAAGATTTGTAGGCCAAAGTTGATGGGAGAGCCGTGCTATTTGACTTGTAGGGGGGAAATATATATAGAAATGTATATTTTCTCAGCACCTCCAGCGTGCTGATTTACATCTAGAAAAGGTGTAGGGGAAAGGCTTAACTCTTCCTTGTCCACTGCAGTCTGGATCCAGGTCATGTGTGCCCATATAACCACTCACACAAAGAGAATGAAGAGACAGGAGATCTCATCAACTGAGGTCCCCAACCCTTGCCTAGTTTGGCCCCATACTGTAGGGTTGCCAAGTCTAACTCAGAAACCTGGGGACTTTGGGAGTTGGGCAGGAAGATTTTAGGGGTGGAGCTAGGAGACTCTCCCATTCCTTAAAATAATTAAATAAAAATAGAGCAGTTCACCTGAATACAATCTTCATCTCCTTATTTCCCCACTCTCTCTCTCTCTCACACACACACACAGCAGCCAAAATAAACACAGTGTGGAAACACACACTTTGTGGTCTTACCGGGGCAATTTACTCACCATGGGAGTTGTTGATTGCTCTATACTCAACCCAGTTTGTCAGACTAACACAGGGAAACCAGAGGTTACTATTTTAAGGAGCTGTAAAACAAATGGACATTCTGCGCTCCTTCCCTTGCAACAGGCACATTATTCTGCATGCTCACCTCACTCCCATTCAGCCTGGTTCTAAGATTTAAAGGCACACCACACATTTCTAGAAGCAAGCTGTTCTCAGCATCATCTTAAGTCTTCCCAGGTTTGAAGGCACATGGAGGCTGCTGGAGCAGGACTTCCCCTGCTGGCCAGCTGACTGGGGGCAGGAACGAGCCTGCCAAACTGGGAGGACTTGGGGATTGGCAAGCCTACTCCATAGGTATTGAGATGACATTTTTAAAACTTGCAGATGGCCAAGGAGAACTTGCATGGAACAAATGCTGTTGGCCATTGAATCCTCACCACCTGCCCCACCAAAAAGATGTCAACGTGCCACTATTTCAGCATTCCACAAACTACCTCTTAACAGAGCAGCCCTAAGCAGAGTTGTACCCATTCTAAGTCCATTGAAGTCAGTGGGTTGTGCTGCAGATGTTTAGTTATAAATATCCAGCATGAGAATTTGTTGCAGCAAAGATGGGAAGCAGCTTTTGCTTCAGTTCAGGACACTGAGGGATTACTTAAAAGTCAGGATTGTTAAAACATTCCAAGTACCGCTATCTTCTCCTGCCCACTGAAGTAAATCCAGATTTAGGCCTTGGTTTATTAGCTGCTAAAATTATGGAGGATTCCTATGGCTATGATAGGAACTGCAGTAACCGCCAAGCTGGGCTCCATTTTAGTAGACAGTTTAAAACACCTAATAAACGGTATACAGTTTACAGGATTTCCTTCACCCATCAATTAAACAAAGTCATCGTTGCAGAGGAGCAGTGGAGGGAGACTCCCCCCCGTCAGTGTCTGCTCTGCAAAGGACTGTGAGATTTCCCTTATGGTTTCAGTGGCTCATGGAATGTGCCTCTTCCACATGTGGTAAGTCGTAGGGCAATTGCAACTGGATGGATAGAAAACTGGAAGAAGTAAAGTGGGGAGTGATTCAATGCAGCTGCTGCACCACAAGTCATGTGATTCAAAATAGGGTAGCCCTTTCCCAAGGGGGACTTGGAGCTCTTCCAGAATTCCAACTGATTTCCAGACTTCAGAAATCAGTTTTCCAGGGGAAAATGTCTGCTTTGGACAATAGACTGTATGGCATGGACTTACACCATGCTGAGGTCTTTGCTCTCCCCAAAAACCCACTCTCCCCAGGCTCCACCCCATGAATCTCCAGGGATTTCCCATCTGGAGTTGGCATCCCTCATCCCAAATGAGTCCAAATAATAATTTTTAAAGTGCAGTCTCAAAATGAGTCCTAAACCATCCGTGTTCACAATAGATAGAAGATTTGGTTCTCATGGTCATTTCCGCTCATGGCAGGCATTTCTACCAGTGGAACAGACAGATCTTCCTTGTTGTTCTGTTTGCAGCCCAAAAGACCCCAAAAATGCTGCTCCTGAGAAACCCCCATGAACAGTAGGGGGAAGGGAATCAGAGGCTTACAGTAAGAGGGGGAAATCAGTGAAAATCCTGCCCCCTTCAATTTGCAATTTGAGGCCCGTGGCACAGGTGGTAAGCTGCAATACTGCAGTCCAGGCTCTGCTCATGACCTGAGTTCCATCCCAACAGAAGTTGGGTTTAGGAAGCCGGCTCAAGGTGACTCAGCCTTCCATCCTTCCGAGGTCTATAAAATGAGTACCCAGCTTGCTGGGGATAAAGTGTAGATGACTGGGGAAGGCAATGGCAAATCATGATGCAACGTCACCCCAGACTCAGAAATAACTGGTACTTGCACAGGGGACTACCTTTACCTTTTTTCAATTTCCAAAAATCCTTAACAGGATATCTTGATTTGGAGGTACACATCTTAGATTCTTAGGTGATAAGTCACTAATGTGTCCAGCAGCTGCAACTGAATTTCATAGCTGGAGGGGGGGAGGGCACTGAGCATCCTGGCCTTTTTTGTGCCTAAGGAAGAGACCAGTTCATGCCGGTAGAAGCCATTGGGCTATGGTTATCAGCTCTGAATTGGGAAATACCTGGTGATTTTGTGGGTGGAGCCTGAGAAGAGTGTGGTTTGGGGAGGGGAGGGATTTCAATGGGATATTATACAACAGAGTCCACCTTGCAGAGTGTCCATTTTCTCTAATTTCTGTTTCTTGAAGGTCAGTTGTAACAACAATAAATCTCCAGCTATGACCTGGAGGCTGGCAACTGTATGGGCACATTCAGATGCTCAAAGATGCCAGAAGTGCTTGAGGTATTTTGGCACTTTAGGCATAATTTGGGACATCTATTTCATCCAAACTCTGAAATGGGTCTGAAAAAATAGATTCCCCCAGTCTAGCATCTGGCCCCTGTATTTCTGGCATTTGCCAACAACTTTAATTTAGGATTTCTATCTGGACCATTTGTCTGTGCTTTGCCTGATTTCTGTGTATGCCACACGTGGTCCATTGGAGGCACTGGCATTCTCACCTTTCCTTTTAAAAAACAAACAAACAATTGGGCTCTTCTAGGTCCAGATAACAGGCCAAATGCACAGCTAGGGTTGCCAGCTCTGAGTTGGGAAAATCTTGAATTTTGGGGGTGGAGCTTGAAGTTGGTGGGATTTGAGAAGAGGAGGGACTTCAGTAGGGTAAAATGCCATGGAGTCTACCTTCTGGACAAACTGATCTCTATAGACTGGAGATTACTTGTAATAGCAGAAGATGTCCAGCAAGCCACCACTTGGAATCTGGCAGACCCTCTGCACAGTCAATATTCTGTTCAGTCATTCTGTGACCAAGTCTACTCCTTATTTCCCTCACTTTAGCCTGAAATAAATCACAGCTTTGACTCATAGGGGTGCCAGCTCTGGGTTGGGAATTTCTTGGAAATTTTGGATGCAGACTCTGAGGAATGTGGGGTTTGTGGACTGAAAGGACCTCCAAGTTCACCTTCAAAGGAAGCCATTATCTCCAGGGGAACGGATCTCTGTCAACCGGAGACATAGTTCCAGGAGATCATCAGACACCACCTGGAGGCTGGCAATGCTATAAAATGACTGACATTCATACTAAATCAATAAATGTGATAAATTAGGATGCCCAGATTAGTACACAGCAGCGTCACTAGGGCGGGGCCAAGGGGGCCATCGGCCCTCCCCCAGAGCATTCTCATTGGCCCCAGGCACTGACCCATGACCACCCCCCCCCAACAGGAAGGGGCTGGCCCTGGGACTAGAACGCTGCTGCTGTGTGGGCTGGCCGGGATTCTGAAACCGGGGCCGCGCTGCCGCCTCTACCACAAGGGGATCAGCATTCTGTTCAGCGGAGGTGAGTGGGCGGCCTGGCTGAGCTTCCCAGCTCACGCTGCTGCCGAATTGCTTGCTTTCTGTGCATGGCAGAGGGGGGGGGGCTGGGCTTCCAAAACTCCAACGGTGCCTCTACTGAGTGAGTGAGTCCTGCCTGTTTTCTGTGTGCCTGGGGGGTGGGGGGGCGGAGGGGCTTCCCAAACCGGTGCCATGTTGCTGAGTTGCTTGCTTTCTGTGCATGGGGGGGGTGGGCTTCCAAAACTCCAACGGGGTTGGATTACGGGGGCTGGTCACGTGACCAGAGGGGGCTGGTCATGTGACCAGAGGGTGGATGAGGGAGGGGCCATGTGAAGTGGGCGGGGTTGTGTGCGGAGGGGGTGACGCAGCCCTCCAAAAGGGGTGATGCCCAATGGGGGGGGGGGTGACTTGAATCAGTTACACCCCAAGGTGCAACCCCCCCTAGTGATACCTCTGTTAGTACAACTGGCACATGGCAAGCTTGTTTTTGAATGTTTCTCGGAAGAAAGAAGGGCTTGAATGCTGGTTGCATCACAGAAGGGAAACAACAGCAAGAGGGTGGCAGCCATGTTGAGACCAGGCGCTGACAGGAGATCAGATGGCTTCTGGAGCTTCTATGACTATAAGAGAAAGGATGAAGACTGAAACATGAAATCTTCCTCTTCTTCTATAATAATGGAATCCAAAAATTCAGAGACTCTGCGACAAGGATTTCATAAACATAATCTGAACTGGAAGAATGGTTATATATTGTTTTATACCCTCAAATAAGTTCAGTATCAAAAGTCTGATAGTGCTTTAAGTCCAGGACTTTTTTTGAGCAGGAATGGACAGGAACACAATTCCAGCTGGCTTGGCATCGGGGGTGTGGCCTAATATGCAAATAAGTTCCTGCTGGGCTTTTTCTGCAAGAAGAAAATGGAGGGAAAGCCCTGTTTAAGCCCAATTCACCATCTGCTTGTCTGTTGACATCTGGTATGATAGGTCATCCCAAACTACATCATTGGCATTGAGCATCAAGAAAATAGCTCCTTCTTGGCCCTGGAATGCATTAGTCCAGTCCAGAGTCCACAGAAGGATAGAAACCACAGAAGGATAGGGCTGCTCAGAGGGCTACAGGAGGGTGAGACGCCAAGATGGAGGAATGTTGTTAGTCCCTTTAGTAGCAGGTGGGTTTCTTTAATATCTGGCAGGTGGGTTGGGAAGGGAACTCCCCAACAAGCAAACCTTTAGTTGCTGGGGGGCCTCAGGACCTCTGGACACTGTTTTATGTGCAGGATGGGGTCATTGAAGCCAGCAGTAATGTTGCCTAGGTGTGGAGCCAGATAGGGTTGTCAGGTCCCCCTTGGCCACCTCCAGGGGGGAATGTGGGGTAGTGTTCCAGATCCAGGTTGCCAGATTTGGGGATGGAGTCTAGGGAGAATAGAGGCCTCAGTGGGGTATAATACCATAGAGTCCACCTTCTGAAGCATCCATTTTCTCCAGGGGAACTGATCTCTGTAGTCTAGAGATGAGCTGTAATACCAGGGAATCCCCAGGTCCCCCCTGGAGGCTGGCATCCCTGAGCCAGCATGGAATTGCCCAAAATGCTGTTAGGTCACTTGCTGGTAGGAACTCACACTAAAATTATGGTGGTTGTTGTTTTAAATGACTATTTACCTGCCTCTATAACTCTGTTATTGAAATGTTGAGTTGTTTAAAAACAACCATGATGGATGCTTATAAAATATATTGCAGGGCAATTTTACAATTACCAGTAAATTTTTAATGTCTTGAAGAATGGATTTTGAAGTCTTGCAGAGAAGTTCCATGTCCCTCTTAAAAGCTCACCCCTGCTCTGGGATGCTGTAGCCAAAATGGTTAATTCTCCTCTCAAAACATGTACAAATGTCTGATTAGAGGCAGTTTATTCCCACTTAGCCCAATGCCAGCTTCTCCAAGGTAGGCTTATCTGCCTGGGAGAGGCCCCAGGAGATGGGACGGTGCTGCGCTTCTTGTTTGCGGGCAGATAATGATCAACCCTAAACAGGGACCATAAATCACCTCCATCAGATAGAGAGCAGGTGGATTTACACCCACACACTTGAGAAAGGTGCATCTCCTGGATAATGTTCAGCATGTGGAAAATGCTTAAACTTCCTTTGTTCTTTAATCTGTTGATTTGCTTAATATCTCCCAAGAGACAGGTAAGGCTCAACCTGGGCACCCTTCCCAAACGTGGAATGTGCACAACTGCATGACTGAGGCAGCTCTTCCATCTGTAATGTATTTGGAGGCAGTTCCTTTCCACCATTCTTCATCAGCATTAAGGAATTCCTAGGGAGGAGGCTGGCGTCAGACGGTGTGTGTTTGTGTGTGTGTGTGTAACCAAGATTAGCATTTGAACTGAGGGTGAGTCATTGGAAAGGCAAATCCTTTGACGGAATCTTTTAGGGATATCAGCATGGTTCAGACTGAAAGAATGAAGTGCAACTCTTTCTGATGTCATTCCAAGGGATGGTTTTTCAGATTCTAGGATCCTGAACAAAAGTTGTGTAGGGCCCAGAATCACTGTCACATCTCTGCTGCCCCCCTAGGGTTCCCAACTACAGGTTGGGAAATTCTTGGAGATTTGGAGATATAAATAGGGTCCTCAGTGGAGTATAATGCCACACAGCCTACCCTCTAAAGCCGCCATTTTCTCCCAGCAGGGTTGCCAGCACTGGGTTTAAAAGTACCTGTTTGGGGAAGTGGGGCCTGAGGAGGATGAAATTTGGGCAGGGGAAGGGAGAGACTTTGGTGGGGTAGCCATTTTCTCCAAGTGACTTTTCTCCAAAAAATTTGACACGGTCAACTATGACCTATTGACCCACCGCCTTGCTGTTGCCGGAGTGCAGGGGGTGACCTTACAATGGTTTTCCTCCTTCCTCCGGGGACGGGGACAAAGGGTGATGCTTGGCGAGCAGACTTCCCTGCGGCACCCACTTATATGTGGAGTGCCACAGGGAGCTATTCTCTCGCCTACATTATTTAACATCTATATGTGCTCCCTTGCCCAAGGTTTTGGACTGAGTTGTCACCAGTATGCTGATGACATCCAGCTCTATCTGTTGATGGACGGCAGACCGTCTTCCACCCCTGAACAGCTGTCGGAGGCATTAGGAACCATGGCTGGATGGCTACAACAGAGTCGACTGAAGTTAAATCCAACTAAGACGGAAGTCCTATACCTGAATCGAGGGCAGGTGGGTTTGTGCATCCAGCTTCCAGCCCTGGGTGGGGCCGCCTTGGTACCGGCCCAGCAGGTGAAGAGTCTGGGAGTGATTCTGGATGCCTCCCTTTCTATGGAGGTCCAGGTCACAAGAGCTGTGCAGTCTGCCTTCTTCCACCTACAGCAGATCAGGCAGCTAGCACCATACCTATCCTCCCAAGATTTGGCTACAGTGATTCATGCAATGGTCACTTCCAGGCTGGATTATGGTAACTTGCTCTATGCTGGCTTGCCCCTGAAACTGATCCGGAAACTGCAGTGGATGCAGAATGCGGAAGCTTGCCTCCTGACTGCATCACCTATATGGGTGAGCATATGGCCGGCTCTCCATGACCTGCACTGGCTGCCTATAGAGTACCAGATCCATTTCAAGGTGTTAGTTTTGACTTTTAAAGCCTTATGCGGCCTGTAACCAACATACCTACGGGACCATCTCCTTCCACATACGCCCTGGAGGTTGCTTCGTTCAGCCTTTCAGGGTTTTCTGACAGTCCATGGCCCAAGGGATGCCCATCTTGCCTCTACCAGGGCCAGGACTTTTTCGGTCCTGGCCCTGACCTGGTGGAATCAGCTCCCAATGGAGATCCGGGCCCTACCTGGCTTACTGGCCTTTCGTAGGGCCTGTAAAACGGAGCTGTTCCACCAGGTCTTTGGATGAGGCAGCAGGCATCCATCTATTAGATCGGTTGGCCTCCCCCTATGCCCTTATGGCCCACTGCATCACTGTATTGTGGAGCTATACCATCTTGCTTCATGTCACCTTGCTGAACTAACTTACTGAATATTGAATTTGTTTTTTTATTATGATTTTACTGTGATTTTAATTTAAATTGTTGTACTCCACTCTGAGCTCCCCAAAAGGGGGAAGGAGCGGAATAGAAATAAATAAATAAAAATAATAATAATTTGGTGCTTGGAATTTTGCTGCTTGTTTGTGAATGATATGGACCGACATTATACTTCTCTGAGGAAGAAGCATTAAGAAACGAGTCCACAAGTCAACGGTATGTGTTAGAGGCTTGAGTATGTTCATTCCACCTAGGAAACAATTATTTGGAATAGGATAAGAAAAACTGACAAAGAGGAGACATTTTGAAGCACTTTATTGGAACTTTTGCAGCTCTTCTGTCTGAGCACAAGCACTTTTGCAGCTCTTCTGTCTGGAGGTTGGAAACTGGAAGAATTTATTTGCAAAGACTTATTTTGTTTAAAAGCTGAAAATGGATGACTTCACTGCACTTATAAGGACTCATATAGCATTGCATTTTATTCATATCATTCTGTGTTGTTGACAAAAGCAGTGCTGAAATTGTAACTTAATGGTTTTTCGAAGCAATATATTATAGTTCATTAGTTACTCATATTCACGGCATTTGGTTTTTCGCTAATATAGCTGTACCGTGAATCTCTTTTGCATATAACCACCTGGAGGTTGTCAGCTGTAATTCTGTGAGATAGTCAGGTCCCACCTGCAGACTGGCAACCGTTTGCCCACCATGCTGAAACTAAGTAAGGGGTGGACCTTGCCCTGTGTGAGAAGGGTGGGAGCCACTGCTGCCACCACTGCCAAGACAAGTCAGGTGCTCAAGCCCCAGGTGGCTTAGGGGCAAGCAGAAGTCTGCTCTTCTCTCCCCACCCCCCTCCTTCAGGCAGGGCAGAGCTGTGGGTGCTGGGGTCTTCTGGGAGATGTAGGCCTGGTTGCTACGCTAATACAAGCTTTCCTGGAGCCTGTAGGCCACACTAGGCCTTGGATCATGACAGCCTGGACAGAAAGATGATATATAAATGCATTAAGTAAATATATAAATACCAATTTAAATTTGTCTTGGAGGCAGCCCAATATGGTACTCTGAGGGATCCAGCTTCTTCTGCTTTGAGTGAATGGGTTCATCCACTGAGCTGTCTGTGGCCATGAATGGATACTCGTTCAAGCCCCTCTTTGGTGCCCCAACTCTAGACAGCTTTAAGTTGAACAAGCTTTTATTGGGACCATCATTGCTGACATCTTTGCACATTGAGTCACCACAAATGTATCTTTCCAAGTGCCATGAATCCTGTTTCCTTGACAGCAGACTGGAGGTGGAACTCCCATAAAGAAGTGAACCTTTGTTCCAGGGAATGCAACTGGATTGCCAAATCATGTTGAAAGAGGACATGAGAAGTCACATAGCCTGGTCCAGGCACATCAATAGGGGAAATATGCAAGGTGGAGACCTTCCCTAAGGACACTTTCATGCAGATTTCTGGCAGTGTGGCAAATTTCCCAAACTGTTGGGAATGACTTATCAAAAGAAGCTGGAAGAACCGCAGGCAGACTGCAAGACTAGGTTGGAGGATCACATTTTGCTTAGATAATGTTGGCTTTGTGCCACTGGACCAGCAGTTCCAAAACTGTGTTCTGGGGGACACTTGTATGCTGTAAGAGAAACTTTACAGTACTATGAGAAATAAATGGATTGCATGATTTCAGGCTCCTGTGAACCCAAGGTATCCACTCACAAAGGAGATTTTCCATTGTTTCTCTGCCTGATATACTGTTCTAGTCTTGCCTCCTTTTAATCGTTTTGAAGGAAGGCCGGACTTTGCTTTATCAGCTTTGCATGGAGTTTCATCATCCAAACTCTTTCAACATCGTCTCCCCAGTGCTCTAGTTACCAACATTTACATGTGGTCCCCAGCCCTAGAGAGATCTGGCTGTCCTCATCTCAGGTCGGGGCTTTCTCTGCCCTGGTCCCAACCTGGTGGAACTCTCTGTCAATTTCCATACAGGCCCTATGGGAATTATTGCCATTCCACAGGGCCTGCAAGGCAGAGATGTTCCGCCAGGTATTTGGTTGAGGACACTAAGTTTATATTCAGCACTCTCACTTCTGCTCTCACTCCCCTGCAAGATAGTGACACTACCTAGACTTGACACCATCCTGGTTTTTTAGGGAATCTGAATTTTTTTTTGTGTTAATTCTTGTTTTAACTGTTTTGCAATGCAAATTGTTGTGAACTGCTCTGAGCCCAGCCTTTGGGAAGTGTGGGCAAAAATTCAATTAAATAAACAAACACTAAGGAGTAAAAGAATTAACTGCCTACTTGTGTCCTGGATATCAGAAATTAGGGAAACACTATATTATGCAGTCCATTCAACCTTGGTTAGTGCTTGGATGGGAGACCACCAAGGAAGTCCACGGCTGCTATGAGAGGCTGTCAATGGCAAACCACCTCTACTCATCTCTTGCCTTGAAACATAGCATAAACCCACAACATAAGAAGAGCCCTGCTGGATCAGACTAGTGGTCCATCTAGTCCAGAACCCTCTCTCACAACAACCAACCAGTTTCTCTGGAGGGACAAACAGGAAACCACCTGTTGGGACGGGATGGTGGCTCGGTGGTAGAGCATCTGCTTGGGAAGCAGAAGGTCCCAGGTTCAATCCCTGGCATCTCCAAAAAAGGGTCCAGGCAAATAGGTGTGAAAAACCTCAGCTTGAGACCCTGGAGAGCCGCTGCCAGTCTGAGAAGACAATACTGACTTTGATGGACTGAGGGTCTGTTTCAGTATAAGGCAGCTTCATATGTTCATGTTCACCACAAGGGGTCACGATAATATGGCTCTTACTTGATAATACTTTCTACCACCACCACCGTATTGCCACATTTTAATGCATATTCATGGCATAAGGCAGGGCTTTTTTTGGATTACTATAAGCCACTGGTTCTCAGGTGCCTGGGGAGGGGGGTCATGATGTTTGCCAATGTGTTTCCTGGTGGTTGCTGGCTTCTTGAGTCTTGGAGATAATTTCCAAAGGATCTTGAATGGAACAGATAAAATCAGAATGCTTCAGATTGTTCCCTATGGATTGACTGGCTAGCAGAGCCCTAAACTCATCCCATATCGGTTTCAGTTGTGTGCCCTTGGTTTGGCCATAGATGTAGACCTTCTCATGTCTCTGGTCTTGGAAAGTGGTTATGATTATACAAGAAGCAAATCCTCCTTTTTCTTTAGAAACTGAAACCAGACAGCATCTCTTTCCCCATGGCAAAAGAAAGTCCAATCTCATCTTTCCTCCAACATAGTACAGCAAATGATGCTTCAGAAGAGTTTAAGAGTAACCACTTCTTTCTCTGCTGGAAGTGTTCATTCAGCATCAACTGCCTCCATTGTCAGAAAATGCTTGGCTTCGAACTTTTCAAGATTTTTTGATAGGCTATCACAGCCATTTTGATAGCTTATGACAGATTTTATTGATAGCCTATGACCACCACCCTATGAGAGCCATTTTGTAGTAGCACTTTTCTCCGAATTCCAAAAGTACTCACGGCTGAGGATCTCTATTGCATCCATTCTCTTTGGCTATGGAAGATGACTTTTTTCTTTAAGTTCTTAAAGCTAATTATATTTCTTCACTAGGCATTCATGGCTAGAATCTGGGTTGTTGAAATTAGTATTGATGGCCAGTTGATACCAGCTACTGGACATACCTTGGGTTGGATTCAGCCATTTTTTCTGATGGGGAAACAAGACAGAAGTTAGCCAAGCTCATCTACCTAACCTGTCTTTTTCCTAAATCCACAGCTCCTATAGGTTCTAGCACATAAGCATACTGATGATCAGGGATTTTTTTGTAGCAGGTACTCATTTGCATATTAGGCTACACCCACCTGATGTAGCCAATCATCCAAGAGCTTACAGTAGGCCCTGTAAGAAGAACCCTGTAAGCCCTTGGAGGATTGGCTACATGAAGGGGTATGTGGCTTAAAATGCAAATGAGTTTCTGCTACAAAAAAAAGCCCTGCTGACGGTAGTGCAGATGGTGGAAGGATACAGATGAACTGAAGGAAACAAAAAGTGTGGCATATGCACTGTACAATGCTAGGTTTGCCATGACCCCCCTGGCCACTGTTGTGGGATAGGGAGATGAGTGCCAGATCCAGGCTGGGAAACTCCTGGAGATTTTGGATGGGGCCTGGTGAGGACAGGGACCAGTATAGTACACTGCCATTGAGTACACCCTCCAAAGCATCAGTTTCTTCAATGAAACTGATCTCTATAGTCTGCACATGAGCTGTAACTCTGGGGGATCCCTAGGTCCCACCTGGAAGATGGAATAACTATTAAATGCTGGAAAATCAACAGGAATGATGGAGAATTAGTAATCCATCAGTTTCATTGCAGAACCAAGACTCCCAGGGCTTCTTTTGTAGAAAAAGCCCAGCAGGAACTCATTTGCATATTAGGCCACATGCCCCTGACATCACCATTGTTTCACACAGGGCTTTTTGTAGAAAAAGCCCAGCACAAACTCATTTGCATATTAGGCCACACCCCTTGGTGCCAAGCCAACTGGAACTGTGTCCCTGTGCATTCCTGTCAAAAAAAGCCCTGAAGACTCCATAATTTGTAACTTCAGAACGCACCCGTAAATTCAATGAGGAGAGTTTTGGAAGCACTAAGAAATTGACCCTATAAAGGTTCCTCTTCAAATTTCTAGTTACTAGTGAAAGTGGAGAGCATGAAACTATATTTCTGTACTTGGTTCTGCTCTGTTTGTGCAACTTCTAATTAGTTGCTTCCCTGGCTGCTGTTAGGTTAGATTCCATTATAGCTGAAATATTTTTTTTGCAAGGACTTCTGCTTTGATCTACCTCAGAAAAAGAATTTTGAGGCAATTGTCCATACTAACAGGAATATTCTATAGTGTTTTATGAACACAGAGAACCATGTGTGCACATTAACAACTGCAGAAAAAGAATCTAAAAAGACCCATACATATAAGTTTAGACGTTTTGCAGTGTTTTACCAACATGTATGTGCATGTCAGTGCTGTAAAGAGGTAGGGGGGAGGTGGAAATTAACCAAACAAATGAAAAGTTGCAGCAAATTTCAGATTCTCAGATCTTAAATTTTAGAATTTTTCTAATTAGATTTTAGAAATTTTCCCAATTAAAACACATTGCAGGCTGGAAAGGTTTGGGATAGTTTTGTACTTAATTTAATGAGATTCTACCAGGGCTGGTTACACTGGAGATGTTGGGGACTGAACCTGGGACTTTCTGCAGGCCAAGCAGATGTTAAGCCACTGAGCCATGGCTCCTCTTTTTTTAAATTGTGAATTCAATCCCCCTTGTCTATAACTCGGTTTAAAGATAAAAACGAGACATATTTTGATAAGCTTTTGTGCCTCTACCATCACCATTTACCCTGATCTGGATGGCTCAGGCTTGCTTTATCTTGCCAGCTCTCAGAAGCTAAACAGGGTTGACCTTGGTCAATATTTGGATGGGAGACCACCAAGGAAGTCCAGGGTTGCTGTGCAGAGGCAGGCAATAGCAAACCACCCCTGAATGTCTCTTCCTGGAAACTGAAAACCCTACAGGATCACTGTAAATCAGCTGCAATTTGGATGGGCTTTCCACCACCAATCAGCATTCAGGTGTTAATGATTTTAAAGTTTTAAAGAAACAAAATAAAATAAAAATTCACCCGAGCAGGCATTCAAAGCTGGCAGTCACTGTTGGCACACCCTCTTTTCACTCCTCCTCACCCTCTCCGAGAGAATCTCTCCTGATTGCGGAAACCGACTTGAACTTTGTAAATGGGAATGTAATTTACAGAACCGTAAAATTCTGAGTCTTGCAATTCAATCACCGTCAAGGCCAGGGAAATTATGTTCGATATGCCCAAAGGCATTCTAACTCAACAGTTTGGGGAGCAGTGGGAGGAAGAGAACATTCATCCTGAACAGCAAACTAGCCAAGCAACAGAAAAATTTGCCAAGCTAACTAATCATTTTAAGAATTCCTCATGACATCTGAGGCAACCACCAGTTTTCTGAGAGGAATTGGAGGGGAATAGATAAGCCAAGCCATTTTTTGAAAAAATCCACATCTTTGCAAAGCTCCACCTTCACATGAACACATGAAGCTGCCTGATACTGAATCAGACCCTGGGTCCATCAAGGTCAATATTGTCTACTCAGACTGTCAGTGGCTCTCCACGGTCTCAGGTAGAGGTCTTTCACATCATTCACTGCCCAGGTAGCCCAATCTTGTTAAGGTCTCAAAAGCTAAGCAGGGTCAGCCCTGGTTAGTGTTTGGACTGGAGCAGGGCCTTTTTGGTAGAAAAAGCCCAGCAGGAACTCATTTGCATATTAGGCCACACACCCCGACATCATCATTGTTTCACACAGTGCTTCTTTGTAGTAGGTCACACTCCCTAACATCAAGCCAGCTAAAACTGTGTTCCTGCTAAAAAAAAAAAAAAAGCCCTGGACTGGAGATCACCAAGCAAGACCAGGGTCACGACACAGAGGCAGGCAATGGCAACCCCCCCCCCCCTGCACATCTCTTGCTTTGAAAACTCTACAGGATTGCCATAAGTCAACTGTGCCTTGACAGCACTTTCCACCACCACCACTGCTTGGTCCTTTCAAGTGGAGATGCCAGAGATTGAACCTGGACCTTCTGCATGCAAAGAGAATGCTCCAACACTGAGCCACAGCCCCTTCCAATATACCCAGACTACAATTGTCTAAGCAACAATGCAAGAATATGGAGGCACAGAAAAAAAGTGAGCCAATTTAGAATTCTCAACATACAGCAGTCCTCTTTTTCTGAGCACTCACAGATGCTGCTCAAAATGGGTGGCCCAATTTCTATTCAAGCCACAGGGAGTTCGCCCATCACTGGTTCTAAATTGGGTTGGCCAGCATTGACAAGCAGCCCCGAAGGACTGTGGTCGTAAAAGCCATCAGGAAAATGTTATAGATTTTTCATTGCTTCTTATTCCTAGAAGGTAATTCCAAGAGAAGATTGAAAATAACCCAATAAGGTAAAGGATTTGGGTAATTACTTGGGGGGGGGGGGTTCATAAAAAAAAATCTGTATTTTCAGCAAAGATATACAACTCAGCTGGACAGAAGCACAGCATGCCAGGCAGTTCATTCTCTGCTATACAGCCACCTGGATGAGCATCCATCTTTGTCTCATGCTTCTGCCCTCCAGAAACCTAACCCTGCATCAAAGAAAATCTGGATTCAGGATAAACTGTGCAGTAAATAACACTGATGCAGAGGATAGCTTGTTTGCTTCCTTTTGTGCCTTTGCAAAAATCTGCATGCTTGGCAAAGAGAGGCTGGTTAGCAAGAAGGGAGAGGAAAGCAGATGTCTTTATAAGCAGAGCTTGAAAACATTAATATGCTATGGGACAAAAGAGTCTGATGCCTGACTGAAGTGTGTAGATAGCCGTTGTGCTCTGTTAGTGACCCCAGTTAACGATGTACTGGGATGCATCAGCTGCCTATTACCCAGGTGAGGATGCACTGAAATGCAGTCTGGTACTTCTTTGGCACCTTAACCATTTCCTTGCATGTGCTTACAAAGGGGCTCAGTTTCTAGATAGGAAGGATGCCATGTCCCTCATTTTCTCCTCTTCTGTGCCTTTCTACAAGAGTTCCCAATAATGCCTAGGCAAATGCTGGGAGATATAGGAAACAGTGACTGGGTGTAGCGGAATTTGGGAAGGATTTAATGTCATTTCTCAGTAATGCTCTAGGAATTTCCTCAAATTTCTCTGATAAAGACCACAGAGATCCAGAAAATTCTTAGAATACCACTGTGGAGACCATATTTATTTTCTTCTGCGTCTCAGTTTCTTGAGTGCAGGTGACTGGACCTGGGGACAGGAATTTCCTACTGAACCCAGACAACAACAACAACAAAATTTTATTTGTATCCCGCCCTCCCCGCCAGAGCAGGCTCAGGGCGGCTAACAACAATTCAAACATTAATTATACAGAAATAAATAAAATTACATTTAAACAGACAATTTGGAAGCCTACTTTCTACTTCTCTCTCTAGGGGATGGAGCAGTAAAAGTAGTTCTCTTTTCCCCTTTTTTGCTATGAATTATGTCTCCAAGGATGTTTTGCAGGTCTTCCCTCCTCTCCATCCTTTGCTAGCCACAGATCTTGATCCTTTTGCTATGGCACCTGGGTTAGCTCTTCCCTCCTAACTAAGGCAGCTAGTTGCTGTCATGCTGTAGTCTGGCTTATTGCCCACTACTGCAAGCAACCCTTGGCTTGTGATCTTGAAAGTCCTGTTGGTATGTTGGGGCCATCTGTGGCTGGCATAGGAATCCCCAGCATTGTTGAACATGTTAACACTCTGAAAATTTGAGAATAGATAGTAAGAAACACACCAAAAATAGCTGCCATGGGAGGGGTAGGGCCAGGCACAAAAAGGTTGCCATGAGGACATGCTCCAATCACAGAGCACTGAGACATTCCAAAAAATGTTAGGAGATTGCAAACTAACCAACTTTCTAGGATGGAAACAGATGTTTTCAGGTGGATGTTTCCCTCAAACACCAAGATGATGTCTCCTGAACTCTTCTGAAGCGCTTCCTATGCCAATAAAGTTGAGAGAAGCCAGCACTGATTTTGGGGAAGAGAAATGTGGGGAAAGAAACAAGTGGGTACCAAGAAGCACATTGGTAGGCACTATGAGGCCCACAGGAACTACACTGGGGATTAGTGTCATGGACCATGGTCTGCAATGGAGCTGTCCTATTGGGTGATCTTTAGTCAGGGATCTCTTATGCCTTCACCTCACCTCATGTTCATTACCAAATGTCTCTTGGGATGTATCAACCAATGGGGAGCAGATATCAATACCCTGGAAAGGAAAACCAACACTTGATGAGATAAGGGATGTCTTCTGGTATTTGGAAGCCAGCTAGCCAGGAAAGAGAAGCCATCCAGCCAGGCAGCTCAAAGAAACAGCCAATGGATGACTGATGGGAAGAAGAAGACATGCCACCATTTGGGGAAAGGACTGAAGGAAGGGCAGGATCCCTCGCTGGTACCAAAATATTAAGATTTTGCCTATCTTTCCTGATGTGTAAATATCCTTTGACCACGTCTATCTGCCCATCTGTTCTTCTGTGCTTTCTCTTTTCCATTTGGGTGCATATGTATAAATGTCTTAGATGAGAGGGCAAGGGAGAGAGACACTGGGTTTGTGTATGACTGTGTCTTTCCCTTGTCATTGTGACACCAATCTCATCTGATCTGCCTCCACCTCAGGAATGATATACTTCCACACCATTTGAACTTCTGAAAAACAGAGGAAGGGTGTGCTTGCATGCACATGCTGGGGGAAACTTTATTCCATAATAAGTTGTAAGGGAGGGTGATTAGGACACAGGCGCCACTGTGTGCAGTTCAGACAAAAACATGACAAGAGGCAAATGTCAGTGAAGCAATCAGCTCTTAGTAAATCACTGGGGCTTCTTGCTCATGAGCTGATTAACAGGGGTGGCAGGTGCAGCCCACAAGGAGACAATGTATTGGAATGTGCCTCATTAACACTGGCCTGAACAAAATCTGTTCCCCAAGCATGGAAATGGAGAGAATCAGACAGATTCCAAGTTGCACAAGAGTGATAGGGCAGCCATTCTCTTATTGGGTTAAACATAAAAGAAATACCATTTGCCATGGAAGCACAGAAGCTTTTTTGCATTGTCTCTTATTTTCTCTGCTTTCCAGTTAAGGGAGAAATGCTGTTCAAACAAATTACAAAGATGATTTGACTCCAATGGTAACAAGAGAAAGAAATTTTACCCACAAAAATAGAAGCACACCTTACAGGACATATTCATGTAGGCACATTAACTTCAAAAAAGGTTAACTTGCTACAGTTCCAAGCCCAGGTAAGAGAGAGGAGGAGAAGAGAGGTCCTATATAAGCTAAAACCGAAGGCAATCAACAGTCAGACTCAGCATCTAACTGATGAGAGGGTGCCACCGACTGCCAAGCATACTTCTGAGAGAATTCTCTTAAACCTTGCATGCAGAGTTACCATATCCAACACCCCTTCTTAATATCACATAAAAGAGTTCTCAAGTTTCAGCTTATCTCATAGTTTTCCAAATCTCTCTTGATAGGGCTAAGTCAGGATGCTGTTTACCATCTCTTCTGTTGAACAGTACTCCATCTCTATTACGCCCTTCTTAGTCGGTTCTGTGCTTTCTGCATATCATACAAATCAGTTCCTCTCCTGACTGTCACTTGGCATTGCTTATCTCTGGCTCCATTATGGCTTCCTTCTTTTATCTACTGCTTCTTGGCTTTAATGTCAGTGGTGGAAGTCTCTCCACCCAACTCTGTAGGTCACCATCATTAAATCAACACCTTTCCTAATGACTGTATAATTAATTCCTTTGTCAATAATCAGGCCTTTCTTGCCTACCTTGGCCGTGTCTGCACCCACACTGTCTTCTCCTTTGGAAATTGTGTGGGTGGATAAAATGGCCAGGTCTTGTTTTTAAATGAAAAATTCATTACTATAATCATTAAGAGAGGTGTTGCTTTAATGACAGTGCTTTTCTAACACAATGCATCGGGAGCTAGATTTTCCCATGTTGTGATTCATGCCTAGTTCTTGCCGGAGTAGTGGGGTTGCCAGATTCTGGGAATGAACACCCACCTTTAAGGTTGCCAACTCTGGGTTGGGAAATTCCTGGAGATTTGGAAGATAAAGCCTAGAATGTGAAAGGGATTGGGAAGGGGAGGGACATCATTGGGGTTTCACACCCAGGGCTTTTTTTGAACAGGAATGCACAGGAACGCAGTTCTGACTGGCTTGGTGTCAGGGGGAGCGGCCTAACATGCAAAGGAGTGCCTGCTGGACCTTCTCTACAAAAAAGCCCTGTGTGAAACAATGGTGCTCTCAGGGGGAGTGGGCTAATATGCAAATGAGTTCCTGCTAGACTTTTTTCTACAGAAATATAATAATAATAATAAATTTTATTTGTATCCCGCCCTCCCCGCCTCGGCAGGCTCAGGGCGGCGAACAACATTTCTTAATAACATACAGTAATAAAACCTTTAAATTTAACAATATAAAACAATATAAACATTATTTAACAACATTAAAAACCAGTCAATACAATTAAAAAGTTTAGTCTGACAGTGCTGGTGATGTTTGACGCTAGTTCTGCCAGTTTATACACAGTTTATACACAGAAAAAGACTTGATACCAACATAAAGTTCATCTTCCAAAGCAGCCATTTTCTCCAGGGAGCATCTCTTTTACCTGGAGATCGATTGTAATTCCAGGAGATCTCTAGCCACCACCTGAAGACTGGTGACCTATAGAGTAGCAAATTTAAGTATGGGCTTTATATGGTTGAATACCCTTCCAATTACAAATAAAAATCTCCTGTATCTAGAATGCTAGTATGTCAGGGGGCAGACTCCACTAGAATCCTTATCTTTGGGTGTTTTCGCACTCACGTTTTACTGGCGCCACGACCCTCCTGACGCCGGCGAATCTGCATGGATTTCGCAACAGAAGCGCCGGCGCTCCCAGAAGCGCCGGCGCTTTCCGTCGCTAAGCCAGCGCAAACGTTTTCCTGCATCTTTGCGATTTCCGTTTGCGCTGGCTTAGCGACGGAAGTAGCCGGCGCTTCTGGGAGCGCCGGAGCTTCTGGTGCGAAATCCATGCAGATTCGCCGGCGTCAGGATGGTCGTGGCGCCAGTAAAACGTGAGTGCGAAAACGGCCTTTGTCATGCTAGTACTCTTTGTGTATGGATCTTTAAAATATGGGGCAGCTTTTGGTCATGTGAACCCCCACTTTAAAGGTTGCCATGCTAAAGCCCAATAGGATTGCCAGATCCAGCCTGGGAAACTCCTGAAGATTTGGGGATGAAATCCGGGGAGGACAGGGACCTTAGTAAGATACTATTCCTTAGAGTCCACCCCCCAAAGCATCCATTTTCTCCAGAGAAACTGATCTCTGTAGTCTGGAGATGAGCTGTGATTCCAGCGGATCCCCAGGTCCCACCTGGAAATGGGCACATACAAGTTCATCAACAAGAACTAGGCATCAAAGTCAAAGCAAAGTTAGAGTTGCCAACTCCCAGGTGATCTCTTGAAATTACAACTCCTCTTCAGACTACATGAATTGCTTATTTGCTTGGTTAGTCAGTCAGTCAGTTAGTTAGTTACTTAAAACATTAATTCCACTTCTCCTGGATCCTGGAGAAAATTGCTGCTTTGGAAGGAGGACTGCATGGCATTTTACCCTACCAAGGTCCCTCCTTTCCCTAAACCCCATTCTCCTAGGCATGTCCGAACCTGGAGTTCACAACCCCAGGAGATGCTAAAAGAGCCCTATTCGGATCTTCCAGGAATTTAAAAAAAACCCAGTTCCCATTTGCTGCGTGAAAACCGCGATGTTTGCTGCAGCCCCAATGCAAATAGTGGAAAATCAGGCTGATGCCACGTGGAGAAGACAGACATGAGGACAGAGTAAGGTGAGTGAGAAATCGACCTAACTTGGAGCTGCGGTGGGGAGGGGTGGGGGGTGCTGAGTCAGACCATTGTCATGGTGTTGGAGAAAGTAATAATCATTTCCCTGAATAGTTTTGCTTGGATAAAAACAGACCTTCCTTCCCTGTGCTATTGTTAGCTCTGGAAAGGAAGCAATAGGCCAAGCAAAGGTCCCAGTCTGCTTTTTCTTCCACTCCTCCCGGGCTAAACATCCCAGAGGGTCAGTTTCATTTGGTGGCACTATGTCAGCCAGGGAAGGGGGAGATAAAGCTTCTCTTTCCCTGCATTGCAGCCTCAATCCAAATGTGGGAAGAGACATGTCTGCAATTTACCTTTAAAAACGCTGGGAAGTTTGATTACAGTTAGAGCTGACATTTATCTGCTTATAGCTGGCAGATCCCCTCCATCATTCCCCATCCTCACCAGCACTCAATAGATTGGCAAGAGCAAAATGGGGTGGGGGGTGAGACAGTGTTGCACAACACCATGATGTCCCTTCCAGCTGTAATTGGGCATGACATTGAGCAGAGACACAGAAGTGTGGCTCAGTGGTACAGCTCCAGCTTTTCAAGCAGAAGGTAGCAGTTTCAATGCCCAGCATCTACAGTTCATAAGACTCAGGTAGGAAGTGATGCAAAGGACTTCTATTTGATTCACATACTCCTGCACCACAAAGGTGAGGTGAGGCAAGGTAGCACCCATCTTCCTACTCCATACATACACATCAAGGCAGCAGAGAGAGAGATGGGGCTGAGAGAGCTCTGTGAGAACTGTGACTGAGCCAAGGTCCCCCAGCAGGCTTCATGTGGAGAAGTGGGGAATCAAACTGGGTTCTCCAGATTACAGTTCACCTCTCTTAACCACTACACCACGATGGCTCTCTCTTAGAGGAGGTCCCTCTCCTCCCTAAACCCAACCTCCTCCGGCTCCAACCCAAAGATCTCCAGGTATTTCCCAACCCAGAGCTGGCAACCTTAAGATGCTAAGGCAGGGCTGTCGAACTCATTTGTTATGAGGGCCAGATCTGACATAAATGAAACCTTGTTGGGCTGGGCCGAGCCATGTCGAGCTGGACCATGTGTGTAAAAAGGTAAAGGTAGTCCCCTGTGCAAGCACCAGTCGTTTTCGACTCTGGGGTGATGTTGCTTTCACAACATTTTCTTGGCACACCTTTTTACAGTGGTTTGCCACTGCCTTCCCTAGTCATCTACACTTTCCCCCCAGCAAGCTGGGGACTCATTTTACCGACCTCGGAAGGATGGAAGGCTGAGTCAACCAGAGCCGCTTACCTGAAACCAGCTTCCGCTGGGATCGAACTCAGGTCATGAACAGAGAGTTCAGACTGCAGTACTGCAGCTTTACCACTCTGCGCCACAAGGCCATGTATGTACCTATATAATATTAGGAAAAGAGATATAAATTTTATAAAGAACACAAACACAATTATAAAAGTTTAAAAACTTAAAAACATGCTTAAAACGTTAACACATTGGTTTTAAAGATACTTTCTTTGTATTTCTCCCATGGGATCCAGGGAACTGGGCAAAGGAAAGCTCTTTCTTTCTTTCTTTCTTTCTTTCTTTCTTTCTTTCTTTCTTTCTTTCTTTCTTTCTTTCTTTCTTTCTTTCTTTCTTTCTTTCTTTCTTTCTTTCTTTCTTTCTTTCCTTCCTTCCTTCCTTCCTTCCTTCCTTCCTTCCTTCCTTCCTTCCTTCCTTCCTTCCCCAGGGGACTGGGGGGAGGAGCGTCAGCCAATAGAAGGAAGAGAGGCTTGGATCAATAGCTCTGCTGTGCAAAGCAAACTTTCTCCCCCCTTCCTCCCCAAGGGAGGCGCCTCAACCAGAGGCTTTGCTCTGTAGCTCCTGTGCAGTTGAGCAAGCCTTGCAAAGCAAGTTGTTATGCAGAAGAAAGAAAGATATAGGGAAAAGGAAGCAGATGACAGCCAGTTGCTCAGGGGCCTGATTTGGCACCTGAACTGTATGTTTGACACCCCTGTGCTAAGGGTTCCATATTTTGAATTTTAAAGTGGGTTTTTTGTCTTCCTTTGTAAACAGCTGCTGCCCAAAGGTCAAGTTCTATGGCAAGGGGGGAAGCAAGCAGGGCTTTTTTGTAGCAGGAACTTCTTTGCATGTTAGGCCACTCCTCCTGATGTAGCCAATCCTCCAAGAGCTTACAGTAGGCCCTGTAATAAAAGCCCTGTAAGCTCTTGGAGGATTGGCTACATCAGGGGTGTGTGCCCTAATATGCAAAGGAGTTCCTGCTACAAAAAAAGTCCTGAAGGCAAGTAACCTTTTTCTCTTCTGCCATTTTCTGAACCTGAAACAGCTACACGGAGTCCTTTATTATGTTTGGGGAAGTCAGTCAGGAAACATATAATGTGCCTGTCTCCAGTGCAGTCCTTTCCTTCTTGATGGGGAGCTTCTTTGTGATATTAAGCAGAAATCAAACCAAGACTGCCTTGTTCTGCCCCATGACAGGTGCTACCTTGGAGAAAAAGGAATCAAAGCCATGCTTCTTCTTCTTCAAGGAGGGTTTTCAGCTTCCGTTTCCCAAGGTGCTCCTGTGCCTTTGGCATACCAATTGCGGCTTTTCCAGTGAAATGGAGGAAATGCAGATTTCTGCCGTTGCCATAGGAACCTGCCTTTCCTGCTTTCTAACTTGGCTGCCTAATGACCCATCCAAAGCGAGGAGACAGCTTTGGATCAATTATTGATTGGCACAGCAGTGCTCTTGGGGTCATCTCTGGAAAGAGAACTCTGCAGGACAGAAAGGAGGTCTTAGCATTCCTGGGGAGGGGCAGCAGGGAGGGACATGTGAAGTCTGATTCTGTCTTCAGTTTGCAACTTTGTGGAAAGTTAATTAATCAGCCTTAACTAGGATGAGAATTCTGCATGAGAATTTCTATCTTTCTTTTTTAAAGGTTTTTTCCCAATAAATTCCAAAAAGAATTATTATTGGTTTGTTTCATGTGATTATATTTCATTATTGTTTCTTTCATGGTGGTGGCTGTTTCCTTTTAGGGTTGCCAGGTACTACTTCAGTGCCAGCAGGAGAGTCCTGAACCCAGTCTCAGAAGTGGTGTCATCGTTTCGCTGATGTCTAGGTTTTAGGCAAAAATGTATGGGGGTTTTTGCTACAAAACCATAGAGTTTGCCCCAAACCCAGAGCATTGTCACACAACATCAACAATGTGATGATATTACTTCCAAGTAATAACATCACATCAAGGATGTTTCACAATTTTGTCTAGGGTTGCCAAGTTCCCCGTGGCCTCCATTACCATAAAGTTTTCTCCCAAATTGCTAGAGCGCCCGGAAAAACCATAGTTTTCCCAGAAGCTCCTAGAGTGACCGGTGCATGATGTTGCCAGCATGATGATATCACTTACGAGTGATGTCATCGCACTGGCAACATCAGGAGGGAATCCCCAAAGCAGGAGAACCTCTGCCTCACCCAGGAGCTTGGCAGGCCTGATGATGTCCCTATTTGCAGGTGAGGTTTGCCCCTCTGACCAACTGGGGACCAGCAGATTGGAGCCCCAAAGAATAGGGGATCCCCTGGCTGGACTGGGGGTCTGGCAACCCAATTTCATTTACATAATTCTATTTCATTAGGGGTGTGTGGCCTAATATGCAAAGGAGTTCCTGCTATTAAAAAAGCCCTGCAGACCACCCTCCAATGCAACCCCTTTCTTCAGGGAAATTGAGCTCCATTGGCTGGGGATGAATAGGAATTTGAGGAGATCTCCAGGCTCCACCTGGAAATTAACAACTTTATTAGTATCAATGAGAAAATACCGTAAGGTTAAGGATGGGGGTCTGGACACTGAGCGTATTAATGAGAATAGAGTTAGAAATGCTAGAATAACGCATGCTTCTAATTTGGGAAACCCACTGGTCTCTCTGCCTGATCAGTCTGTTCCATTTCTCCTCTGCTTGGAGCATCACCATGCAGGCGGCAGCAGCTGCAGCATACCACTGTCCACTCAGCAGGGGAGCCACTCACTGTTCATTCACAGGAAGGGCTGTGGCTCAGTGGTGTTGCATCTCCTTTGCATGCAGAAGGTCCCACGTTCGATCCCAGGCATCTCCAGTTGAAAGGGCCAGGCAGTAGGTGAGGTGTAAGACCTCTGCCTGAGACCATGCGGAGCTACTGCCAGTCTGAGTAGATAATACTGGCCAGGGCTTTTTTTGTAGCAAGAATTCCTTTGCATTAGGCTTCCCAATCCCCCAGTCCCAGCGGGGGATCCCCTGTTTTTACAGGCTTCTCCCCGCCCCCAGCCAGCTGTCCGGCAGGGGAAGCCCCCCCCCCCCCACAGTCACCATGTAGTTTTAGAGCTCCTGCAGGTCCGTTTTTAAAATATGTGCCTTTAAGGCTGAGCAGGAAACAGGAAGGGCTCGGAGAACGGCCCCTCCCTTTGTTTTGCTTTCGTTTTCGGATCAAGTAAAGTTCTGCAGGAACAAGACCCAGTAAGTATTTGTGTGTGAGAGAGAGGGAGGGAGCAGGGGATTCCCTGGTTTGGAGGCCCTCCCCCTGGCTTTAGAAAGCGTGGGGGGAGGGAAATGTCTACTGGGCACTTTATTATTCCCCATGGAGAACGATTCCCATAGGGAATAATGGGGAATTGATCTGCAGGTATTGGGGACTCTGGGGGGGGTATGTTTTGAGATAGAGGCACCAAATTTTTAGTACAGCATCTAGTGCCTCTCCCCAAAATACCCCCCAAGTTTCAAAACGTTTGAACTAGGGGGTCCAATTCTATGAGCCCCAAAAGATGGTGCCCCTATCCTTCATTATTTCCTATGGAAGAAAGCAATTTTAAAAGGTATGCTGTCCCTTTAAATGTGATGGCCAGAACTCCCTTGGAGTTCAATTATGCTTGTCACACCCTTGTTCTTGGGTCCACCCCAATGTCTCCTGGCTCCACCCCCAAAGTCCCCAGATATTTCTTGAATTGGACTTGGCAACCCTACTTTGCATATTAAGCTACATCCCCCCCCCCCGCCTCCCCCGATGTAGCCAATACTCCAAGAGCTTACAGAGCTCTTCTTACAAGGCCTACTGTAAGCTCTTGGAGGATTGGCTACATCAGGGAGGTATAGAATCATAGAGTTGGAAGGGATCTCCAGGGTCATCTAGTCCAACACCCTGCACAATGCAGGAAACTCACAAATACCTCTCCCTAAATTCACAGGATCTTCATTGCTGTCAGATGGCCATCTAGCCTCTGTTTAAAAACCTCCAAGAAAGGAGAACGCACCATCTCCCGAGAGAGTTCCACTGAGGAACCGCTCTAATGGTTAGGAAGTTCTTCCTAATGTTGAGGCAGAAACTCTTTTGATTTAATTTCAACCCATTAGTTCTGGTCCTAACTTCTGGGGCCACAGAAAAAAATTCCACACCATTCTCTATATGACAGCCCTTCAAGTACTTAATATGCAAAGGAGTTCCTGCTATTAAAAAAAAAGCTTTAATACTGACTTTGATGGACCAATGACCTGATTCAGTACAGGGCAGATACATGTGTTCACTCGCTGCTTGGCAGCCTGAGCAGGCAAGCAGTTGGAGCTGCTAGGATCAGCCCCCAACCAAAGGGAGAAAGCTGGTGAGTGAGAGGTGGTGGATGCTGCTTCTGAGAGGAGGCTGTTCATCCATCTGAGCAGATGAGCAAGAACCAAAGGCAACAAAGAGCTGTCCCCACCATTCACTTGCCAGCCACCTCTATCTGGGTCATCACCCTGCCTGCCAAGGACCTCCCCAAAAATCTGGAATTGACCCAGGCCATTGTTACCTATCATATGCATGCAGTTAAAGGACTCTCTTGGGATCAGTCTCTCAAATGCATCAGTCTCTTTATTCCTGCGTGCCGAGAGGAGTTGGAGCAGATTGCATTGCAGTTATATGACCTCATGGTTATGTGTTTCTGGCTCTGTTTTCAATCCATTGCAATCCAATCAATTCTAGCTCTGATTTCAATCAATGAACCATCCAGCTCTGTTTCTCAGTTCTGTCTTACTATTTCTCCAATACAAAGCAAAAGTAATTTCATCTCCCCGCATAACACTTCAGCCATTGCTCTGCCTCTCCCACAGCATTGACATTTAGAGCAATAGAGTTGATTCATACACACGCACTTGGAAAACATTTTATTCTAGTTATTAACAGAAGCAGTTCATTTTCTTTTCTTCATCTCTGCTCCTCCCCTCCAAAACCCAAGAAACATTCAACTTGACACTTTCTCAATCAGTTTCAAAATGAGAAGTCCTCAGAATGATATTTCACATACATGGCTTATGCAAATTTTAGGATCAGACTCCCTTATTACATTGGGGGTGGGGAGGAATGGAAGTTTAAAGAGTTCACAACCACAAATATCATGTAGACATTTTTGCACGTGAACCAAGACTGAAGCTCCCTGCCGGAGATACTCTCAGTGACATATTGAGAATTGTTGTCATGTAATAAACGGTGGATAATCTATGCAAGGGTCATTTAGTAGAAAAAGAGGTACCTGAGCTCATTGGCACAACTCATTTGCTTACGTCACACACCCCTGACATCACTAGAAGGTGTACTAAATTATATCCACTCAGCATCTACCTTAAAATGCTTCTTGAATCACAATACTCGGTCTTTCACTAGTCACGGACTAGCGGGTGCTGGGGAGGGGTGGCTCTATTCATACGAGAGGCTTACTCCTTCCGGGCTCTCCTGGCCCCAGAGATCAAGGGCATTGAATGTACCGGTCTGGCGTGGGACGTTGGGGAGGGGTTGGCGATCTGGCTGGTGTACCGACCGCCTAATGCTCTGGTGGAGACCGCAACAGGCTGGGCATTGGAGTACCCGAGGCTTTTGATCCTGGGTGACTTCAATGTCCATGCTGATGATGCAACCTCCAGTCAGGCGATGGACCTAGTGTCATCCATGGCGACACTAGGACTCCCCAAATTGTTACAACGCCCACTCACGAGGTGGGGCACTTGTTAGACTTGGTCTTCGCGGCAGGAGTTTTAGTGGACGGTATTACTGCTGAAGCAGTGCCATGGTTGGACCGCTATGCCCTTAAGGCTCGTGTGGATGTCCCACCCCAAGCCCATTTAGGCGGGGAGCGTATTTTAGCTCGCCCATGGAGCCAGATGGACCCAGAATGGTTTCAGACGGCTCTACGGGATCCCTGGCCTCCTGACAATTCCTTGGATGACCTGGTGGAGTCTTGGAATGACAGACTCTCCAGAGCCATCGATGAAATCGCACCTAGGCGTCCTCTGCGCCCTCATCCAAAGCCGGCACCTTGGTACAACCAGGAGTTGCAGCAATTAAAGCGAGGACTCAGACGACTAGAGAGGCAATGGCGGCATACTCGAGATGAAGCGACTAGAACCTCTTATAAAGAGCGTATGAAGTCCTATGAGATGGCAGTCAAAGCCGCCAAGAAAACATACTTCGCGGCTAAGATTGCATCTGCAATTTCGCGCCCAGCACAATTGTTCAATACAATTCGGACTCTTACAACGCTGCCACAAAGCAAACCAAATTCTAAGGAATTGGAGATCGGCTGTGAGGCTTTTGCGAATTTCTTTGCAGATAACATCGCGTCACTCCGCTGCGACCTCCCCGCCACATTGGAGACAGTATGTGAACCCGAGGCTCCCTGCCTGTCTTCGGATTGTGTTCTGGACTGTTTCAATGTTCTCAGCCTGGAGGAAGTTGACAGGATCCTCTTGTCTACACGCCTTACAACTTGTGATCTGGACCCTTGCCCCTCCTGGCTTATTAAAGCTTGCCAGAGGGAGCTCAGATATCCTGTACGGGATATCATGAATAGATCCCTGATGGAAGGGCATTTTCCAGCACCTCTTAAAGAAGCGGTGGTCCGCCCTCTCCTGAAAAAATCAACGCTAGATCCGGCCGAATTGGCACTATCGGCCAGTCTCGAATTTACCCTTTTTGGGTAAACTCATTGAGAGGGGAGTGGCGCAGTTACAGAGTTTTCTGGAGGATGGTTCCGTTCTCGATCCCCATCAGTCCGGCTTTCGCCTGGGTCACGGGACAGAGACAGTGCTGGTTGCTCTGGTGGATGAGCTTCAGCGGCATCTGGACCGAGGCGGCTCGGCAGTACTGATGTTGTTAGACCTATTGGCAGCGTTCGATACGGTTGACCATCGGTTGCTGACTTGCCGTCTCGCCGACGCAGGGATTCAGGGGCTGGCCTTACAATGGCTTTCCTCGATGGTTGGGGACAAAGGGTGGCGATTGGGGGTGAACTGTCCCGGAGGCACACGCTTGATTGCGGGGTGCCTCAGGGGGCGGTGCTTTCCCCGATGTTGTTCAACATCTACATGCGCCCCCTTGCCCAGATTACCAATATGCTGATGACACCCAGCTCTATCTACTCATGGAAGGCTGGCCTGACTGTGTCCCAGAAAATTTGGACCTGGCATTACAAGCCATGGCTAGATGGCTCAGGTTGAGTAGATTGAAACTAAACCCAGTGAAGACAGAGGTCCTTTGCTTGTGTCGACGTGGTCCGGGAAGGGAAATTCCCCTACCAGCCTTTGATGGTGTGCCACTGACAATGGCACACAAGGTCAAGAGCTTGGGGGTACTATTGGAGCCTGCCCTGACAATGGAGGCCCAAATAGCAGCCACTGCTAAGTCCACATTCTTTCATCTTAGGCGGGCAAGGCAGCTGGCCCCTTTCCTGGAACACGACAATCTGGCAACAGTGATCCATGCAATGGTCACCTCAAGGATGGACTGCTGTAATGCCCTCTACGTGGGGCTGCCCCTGTGCCAAACCTGGAAGTTGCAGCTAGTGCAGAATGCCGCTGCCCAGCTGTTATTAGGGCTCCCCAGGTGGGAGCACATTCAGCCAGGGCTCCGGGGACTGCACTGGCTGCCAATACTATACCGCGTTCGGTACAAGGTGCTGGTTATTACCTTTAAAGCCCTATATAGCCTAGGACCTGCCTACCTTAGGGACCGTCTCTCCCCACATGTTCCCCAGAGAGTGCTTAGATCTGGTTCTCAAAATCTACTAACAATCCCCGGGCCGGAGGCCCGTCTGAAGTCAACCAGGGACAGGGCCTTTTTGATTACAGCCCCTTG
The DNA here is from genome assembly GCF_032191835.1 of Heteronotia binoei. Taxonomy (NCBI): domain Eukaryota; kingdom Metazoa; phylum Chordata; class Lepidosauria; order Squamata; family Gekkonidae; genus Heteronotia; species Heteronotia binoei. The sequence continues at coordinate 30,265,576 of NC_083235.1, forward strand.
CTGGTGGAACCAACTACCGAAAGAGGTGAGGGCCCTGCAGGACCTTTTGCAGTTCCGCAGAGCCTGTAAGACAGTCCTCTCCTGGTTGGCATATAACTGACCAGTACCTGAAAAACCCCAAAGGAAGGTTGTAGGATAGCACATTGATAGATCGTTTTCTTGTTTTAACTGCTGTAAACTATTTAATGTATTTTAATATTCATTAATCTTATTGTTAAAATTTTATGTTGTGAGCCGCCCTGAGCCTCCTCGGTGGGGAGGGCAGGATATAAATCGAATAAAATGAAATTAAATGAAATGATCATATTAAAACCTTACTCCCATCATACTTTTTAAATTACTTTTCCTAGGTGGCCATAGTGGGGGTTGAACAATGGAGCCCAGAAGCAAGCATGGGGGGGAGACATGGTAAGAAAGAAAGAGCACAATAAGAGCTCCGCTCCTGTGAGCTCCTGCCCAAAATGAGGCCTGAATCTATGTCATACCCTATAGTCAGAGCCTGAAGTCTAACAGTGGCTACCAGCTATGGTGACTGTGGGGAGCCTCCATATTCAGAGGCACTAAACCTCTGGATTCCAGAGGCAGGAGGCAATGTCATGGGAAGGTCTCAGCCTCTACGCACTGTTTGTTGGACCTCTAGTGGAACTGGCTGCAGGAGAGACAGGATGCTAGACTAGATGGGCCACTGGTCTGATCCAGCAGAGCTGTTCTTATATTCTTATGATGGGGATGGAAGAGGGGTACCCTTTACTAGGGTCAAGCATCAAGGTAAAAGCTCAACAAAGCTTATGAAATAATCAGATGTTAAGAACAGAGAAAGGATTCGGAGGAAATCAACTAAAATCCTAAGGGGAAAATACCTTTCTAATCTGATGCCTAAAGTAGAAAGGCTAGGTCACAGGAGGAACTCTGTAGGGAGACAGCTGGAGGGATGAGGTGCCACCAAGGAAGCTGGGAGGAAAAAAAAAACCAGTGGTCACCTACTCCACCTTTTCTCACATAGCAGAACCATAGACAGAACTACTGCCAAATGACAAAGTTCCATCTTTTGCATATGTGTTGTGCTGTCAAATCACTTCTGACTTATGTGATCCTATGAATTAATGACCTCCAAAATGTCTTATTGCTAAAAGCCTTGCTCATGTCTTGCAATCTGGGGGCCATGGTTTCCTTGATTGAGTCCATCCATCTCACATTGGGTCTCCCTCTTTTCCTGTTGCCTTCAACATTTTTTTAGAATTATTGCCTTTTCTGGCAACTCTAGTCTTCTCATGATGTGTCAGAAGTACTGTAGCCTCAGTGTGGTCATTTTAGCCTCTAGAGAGAGTTCAGGCTTCCTTTGATCTAGAACCCACTGGTTTGTCTTTTTGGTGGTCTGCAGTATCCTTAAAAGGGCCCCATGGTGCAGAGTGGTAAAGCTGCAGTATCACAGTCCTAAACTCTGCTCATGACCTGAGTTCAATCCCGGCAGAAGCTGGGTCCAGGTAATTGGCTCGAGGTTGACTCAGCCTTCCATTCTTCCGAGGTCAGTAAAATGAGTACCCAGCTTGCTGGGGGAAAAGCGTAGATGACTGGGGAAGACAATGGCAAACCACCCTGTAAAATGTCTGCCATGAAAACATGATGCAATGTCACCCAAGAGTCGGAAACGACTGATGCTTGCACAGGGAACTACCTTTACCCCCCTTTTTTTTAGTATCCTTAAAACGCTCCTCCTATACCACATGACAAATGACAAATGAATAAACTTTCCATCAGCTTTCTTCATCATTCAGCTTTCAGACCCATACATAGTAACTAGGAATACTGTGGTATGGATTATCTTGATCTTGGTCACCAGCAGCACATGCTTACTCTTAAGAATCCTTTCTAACTTGTTCATGGTTTTCCTTCCCACATGCTCATATAACCACTTTGCTATGAATAACTCTGGGTTCAATTCCTCTCTCTCTCTCTCAGCCTAACCTATCTCATAAGGCCATTGTGAGGATAAAATTTGGGCAATTGACCATATTCACCACCATAAGGTTACCAGCCTCAAGGTGGGTCTCAGAGTTCTCACAGAATTATAACCAGGACTTTTTTTTGTAGAAGGAACTCCTTGGCTACATCAGGGGTGTGTGGCCCAATATGCAAAGGAGTTCCTGCTACAAAAAAAAGCCCTGATTACAACTGTTCTTCAATCTACAGATCCTAGGAAGAAATGGCCGTTTCACAGGGACGACTCTCTGGATGAGTGTTCTTCCTGATGCCCTCCAGCCTCTCCCCAAACTCCAACTTCCTCAGTCACCCCCCAAACCCAGTCTCCAGGAATGTTTCCAAAAGTTACAGACAGTCAGATTTTAATAACAACTGTATTAAAATGGCATCATTTAACTGATTCCAAGGTACATGATTAATTCGCCAATAACCCTAACAAAGAGTGTCTCTGAGCATGTGCGAATTCCTCCCCAACCCTGCTTCATAAGATATATTGATGGCCATGGAAATGCACAATTCCTCCTCCTCCCACTGCATGTCATTTTCCCTGTGCTGGCAACTGGATGGGAGAATGACATCCCAGAGATTCTGATACCAGCAGCGCTCCCTTTATTGAAGTAGGGTTGCTTTTTTTGTCTGTGCTGTGTTGAGAGCAGATGAAACCTAGGTCATTAATCACTGCTCCCTTGTCATGAAGAACACCTGACAATATCACCTTCTGTAGGATTATTCTTTTATCTGGAGCAAAGCTTTTTCTCTCCCCCCCCCCTCTTTTTTTCCCCTAATAACACTCAGACTCTGGATGTTGCTGATTTAATGATCCATAATGGAAATAAAAATCAAGCTATTTTAATGGCTTTCCTTCTCTTTCACAGATTCATTTTTTAACAGAATATGGTATTTATTTGCCTCTCTTTCCTTGGTCTGGTGGGTGGAAATAATCTCATTTCCTAGCACACTACCTCTAGCTAAGAGCAGGGGGAAGGGAGGAGAACAGAGAGAAGCATGTGGGTTTGGAGTGGTGGGGCAGGAGGGAAATGTTGAGGGAACAGGGGCTTTCAAGAATTATCCTCAGCTTCTGCTTTAAATATTTTGCATGCTATTATGCAGGGCTTTTTTGTAGAAAAAGCCCAGCAGGAATGCATTTGCATATTAGGCCACACTCCCTTACATCACCATTGTTTCATGCAAAAAACACCAAGCCAGTCGGAACTGCATTCCTGTGCATTCCTGCTAAAAAAAAAAAGCCCTGTTATATATAAATTCAGAAACACTTGGGGTTCGCATCTTGTGTGGCCCTGAGGAGGTCACTTCATACTTCAAATGCAAGTAGGAAACTGGACAGGGTCGGATTTGCCTGAATGGCATCCATTCATATTGTGATATTACTTCCAGGTGTATATCCAGAAGTGACATCAGCACGTATATGGTAAAAACTATTGAATGACTAATAGAGTGTCCCACAGTTTCCTGACATCACCTCTGATTACAGCTGGAAGGCACATTATGGCATTAACAGGCACCATATTTCTCTCCCTATTTTTCTCCCACCACCCTAGGGAGTGGGGGGAGGCACTGATGTTTAGTGGGAGGTTACTAAACACAGCAGGTGACCTAGCCTGCTTGAATGCAAGTAAAGAAGTCATAAATTGGACAGCTTCTTCTTATATTGGGAGACCTGGCAGGTCTATGGTGTACGGTTGCCTATTAGCCTGGGGATGGTAGGGACTGGGAAGGGGAAAGACCTCAACTAAAATTATCACCCTCCAGTTGGGGCCTGTAGTTCTTCCAGAATTACAACTGCTTTCCAGACTCCAGGGATCAATTTTCCTGGAGAAAATGGCAGCTTTGAAGGACAGACTCTATGGAAGTCTACCCTGCTGAGGCCCCTCCCCTTCCCAAACCACACCCTCCTGAGGCTCCACCACCCAGACCTCTAGTTATTTTACAAGCAGGAGCTGGCAACCCCTAACCTCTACAGGGTGAAACACCCTTAAACAACCATTTCCTTCAGAGGAACTGACCTCTGTAGTCTGGAGATCTCCAGGACACAGCTAGAAGCTGGCAACCCTCCTACAGTGGCTTATAGCTCTATAGCGAATGTTTCCAAATTGAAGCATCCTGGGGTTTCTCAACACTTTTCCAGGGGCCCCTTAATGGCAGCTTATACATTTTTATAGATAAGTGATTGTCATGTGTCAGCTGTGTTCTAGGACACCTTCATCCATTCCATGGGGACAACAGCTAGGACCAATAGTCTTAACCACTGCTCAGAATTAAGCGAAAACCTCCAAGAAAGTGCCCTGAATTCTCTGCTGCACAAACAGTGCCAATGCGCAAGGGTTGCTCATAGGATTAATCAATGTTTCCCTGAATAAAGGATGTCTGAAACTGAAAACTGTTTGAAATATTGAATCAAATATTTTTTAATGAAATAACCAATATTTATTTCTGTTATGTATTACCCCACTCCCCCCCCCCCCATGCCAAGGGTTTATATCAGGAGAGTGCAAAGGAAAGGAAAGCTTGGCCTTGGTGTTATACAGCTGGCAATCTTGGTCTCTGATTCCACTCTCTGCCCAAAGATTGCCTGTAAAGCAGTTAAGGTAAATTTTAAATAACACTGTTTAACAAGTGTTAAATAACAAATACCATAATCTGTCACCCAACAAAAAATAAACACTGGCCATCCAATACTAGTGTTAGATCTCAAAGTTGGTTAGATATTGCACATGGCCAATGCATATTGAAAATTTAATAATATTGTATATAGTATCAGAAGTTAAAGAACAGAAATCTAAGAATATTAAGGGGGCATTTCAGATCTAGATGAAATGGCTCATTTTAGTTATATCTAGATATATTTTAGTTTTATATATATTTAGATATATATAGATATATATATAAATATAGATATATCAATATAGTTGAATAGCAGCTCAAATGAAAATTGGACAAAAATGGGTTGACAATCACTTGCCACTTTAGGAACAAGAGGTAAAGCAATGGAAGGGTGGATGAACAGCAGAAAGCTGATGAAACAGTGGCTTAACAGGGTACCTGTTCCATTAACATCCCATTCTTTCTTGGGAAGCTTAGAGTGGTTTATAAGCTATTGTCACATTAACAGTGTACCAGCGTCATGTACTGCTTGGCCATCTTCTATTCAAACCAGGAATACTACAGTCAGCTTTGTATCTGGTACTTCTGAATCCCATTCTCCTTCCAAGTGTCACAGTGCCCTCACAACAGCCTTATAAGGTAGGTTTTTGCATCCCCCAGATCAGTTTCAGCCATGTCTCTCCCATGACCCACAAAGTTCGGTCAGGCACTGCCCATAATCCACTAACTTTGACCTATGTCCCTGCTTCCGACAATTCTTGTTTGGGCTCCATCTGCCATGACAACAGTCCCCAGGACAGTATATTCGGAATCACAATCCATAGCTCGTCGCCAAAAATTGTGGAGGAAAGGGCAGCCAGGTCATTCCTGGCAACTGATAAAGGACCTGCCTACTGCGGGGGGGGGGGGGGAGCTTCCTGATCATGTGCAGATGTTGCTACTGATGTCACTCCCCACATTCCCAAAAGTGAAGTCAGCATGTCTCCCAGGGACTCTGGAGACTCTCAGGCATTTGGTCAAAACTCTATAGTTTAACCATAGAGTTTTACCCAAATGCCAGAACATCCCCAGAGTCCCCCAGTGATAAGCTAATGTCACTTCTGGGTTCATGGGGAGTTAGGTCAGTGCTTCAGGATGCTACCAACCCAGGCTGGATTAAACCCTGTGGAGGCCCCTAGGCTGTCAAAATCTTGAGGCCCCCTCGCAAATTATCTCAGAGTTGGAGCGCCTGCCCCGCCATCTGCAGCCCCTGCTGCAGCCTGCAGGCACCTTCTCAAAAGCCCTTTTGACAGAGCTGTGGGGGAGAGGCAGAGAGAAGCAAACTTGGTGACGATGCCAGCAGCAGCCACACCAGGCAAATCGGGCAAAGACCAGCTCAGTTGCTGGCTGCTCATGTAGGCTGGGAGGGCTGCAAGCGGGGGGGAAACTGGGGGGAAAGCTGGCCTGGGGCCCCTAAAGGGATGCCTACTTGGCCTGTCAAATCCTTCCCTGCTGCCAACATTCCCCTTTCACCATCATCCCCCCCACCCCCGCCAACAGCCAGCTAAGTGGCAGTGGGAAGTGCCTTCTGGTAGCTGGGGATTCCCACCACCAGCAGGGGCTGCCCTTTTAGGTTTATGTCCAAGAGTCAAGAAGCAAGTGGGCATTGGGATTATACTGGTAAACTCCATGATGCCCTCAGCTTCTGCACTGGGGACTGATGGATTAAATTAAAGCACATTCCTACCAATGTTCCCTCTAAACCACAGAGCAAAAATTCTACATTGTGAGCTACTGGCATTAAAGTTGTGAGCTACTAACATTAAAGTTGCGGGCTACTGCACAAATTATTGTGCTCTGGGCTCATCCTTCTTGAGCTAAGACAAAAATCTGTGAGCTAACTCACGCTAATTCTGTTTAGAGGGAACACTGGTTCCTACAATGTATTATAGTGGACCACTTCAGAAAGCATGCGAGCAGGGTAGATGTACACTGTGTTTCCATCCCCCCCCCCGTTCTCCCCCCTCCTCCCTGACTTCCCAATTGCTTTTTCAGCCTCAGAGATTCCAGAAGCAGAGAAAAGCAACAGAACCTCCCCACCCCCTGGTGTTCCAGAGCAATGCCAGGCAATGTGATTCTTTAATCAGCAGACCCTTCCAAAAACATCAGATTACGAGAAATGGCTCTCCTCATAAACAGCAAATTGGGGAGAGGAGAGGCGAGGAGGGAGCAACTGGATCAGGAGTCTGGCTGCTTCTCGGAAATGCCTCCTGAGTTGTTGCAAAAAGAGAGAGAGAGAGAGAACCTGCTCGGAATCTAAGTTGACTGCTCTGTACTGTCTGGCCCGTTTATGAACCTGCTATTTCCTGAAGAAAGAACCAATGGCTGTAAAATTTTACAGCCAATCCCTCGCCCTACCCACGTGATTACATTTGGGGGCTGACAGGGACCCGCGTATATGGGTGGCAAATTATTTTGTGCCCCAGAAAAGGGGCCAAAGATGGAAAGTCGAGCGGAAGAAGTGCAGGCTGCAATTAATGTTTCATCTGCTTGCTAAAGCGTCTGGCTTTGCCAGCCAAATAAACTCCCTCCTTCAAGGTGGATCATTCACCTGGCTTTTATAAGGCATTGATTTTCCTATCAATCTTCTTTAAGGCCTCCTAGATTCTTCTGGGTTGCTGCTTTCCAAATTGTCATTCACTTTCCTCTGCGGTGCAGAGAAATGTATGTGTGCCGTGGTTGCCTGGGCAACCGTAACCATGGAATCCATTACCAGCAACATCCAGGCCAAATTTGAGCCTCCCCCCTCCACCACACGCCACCGCAACCCCTCTCCCACATGCCTTCCCACCTGTTCTCAGGCAAGTGGCCAGTTTCCTCTCTCAAGATATGTAAAGCCTGGCAATATTATTCAGGGCCCACGGAATTCATGGTTTCATTCCTTTATGGATGCATAAACCTGACTTACATCCCGTTCCACTCCCTGCACATTACCAGGCTCACAAAATATAGCCAAATGGGAACGCTTCAGTTCTTTTTCAGGACAGCCTGACCCAATGCTGGATTGCTGAGGCGATGCACATAGATCTGCAGTTTTAAGGATGCTCTTGGGCAGATTGTTTATAGATGCAACCTAAGGCAGAATCTGCCACAGCTTAGATGCAAGGGAGAACTATGTGCAATTGAGCCCTGCAGCCATTATTGAACCATAAGATCACTCACATAACTGATGCACACCTGAAATTCTTGATCAATGCATGGCGCACAGAAAGAGGATGACCTCTGGATTACTTCACACTATGCCCACCCAATAGGGTTGCCAATCCCCAGTTAGGGGCAGGGGATCCTCTGGTTTGGAAGCCCTTCCCCCGCTTCAGGGTCTTTAGAGACCGGGGAGGAGGAGGGAAATGTCTGCTGGGCACGCCATTATTCCCTACAGAGACCAATTCCCATAGGGTATAATAGAAATTGACCATAGGTATCTGGGACTGGGGGGGGGCTGTTTTTTGAGTTAGAGGCACCAAATCTTCAGCATAACATCTGGTGTCTCCTCAACCCCCCCCCCCCCAAAGTTTCAAAAAGACTGGACCAGGGGTTCCAAATCTATGAGTCCCAAAATAAGGTACCCCTATCCTTCACAAGGAGCCCCGTGGCGCAGAAAGGTAAAGCTGCAGTACTGCAGTCCGAGCTCTCTGCTCATGACCTGAGTTCGATCCCAGCAGAAGCTGGGTTCAGGTAGCCGACTCAAGGTTGACTCAGCCTTCCATCCTTCCAAGGTTGGTAAAATGAGTACCAGGCTTGCTGGGGGGGGGGGGGGAGTGTACATGACTGGGGAAGGCAATGGCAAACCACCCTATAAAAAGTCTGCTGTAAAGACATAATGATGCGACGTCACCCCAGAGTCAGAAACAACTGGTGCTTGCACAGGGGACTACCTTTATCCTTCATTATTCCAAACGGAGGGAAGGCATTTAAAAGGAGCGTGATCCCTTTAAATGTGATGGCTAACTCCTTTGGGAATTCAATTGTGCTTGTCACAACCTTGCTCCTGGCTCCACCTCCAAAGTCTCTTGGCTCCACCCCCAAAGTCCCCAGATATTTCTTGAGTCAGACCTGGCAACCCTACCAGCCAAAGCAAAGCAAAAATTATTGGTGTACAAGCTAAAGAACTAGATGGTATCAGATTGCAGTGCTGTGAAGGGCCTAGCACCTCCGTTGGAGAGGGCCCTATAAAGTGGATACAATACTGTCACCACCTGGGTGAGTATTTCATCCTCATGTTAATGAAGTAGGAAGCCTGGAAATGAGTACTTGTCACCTTTAGAAAGTGAGAAGAAAGGAAAGACCTTGACTTTGAATTTCAAGAGGGTTCCTGAATGGGCCTGTGGAGGGGCTTGACAACTCTTTGGACTGACAGTAAAGAGAGAGATGCCAAAATACTGCTAGGCAGAGGGGAAGCCAGCCGACAAAGACAGAGGGCAATGGCATAAAATCAAACTCGACTCTGGTGATTTATGATCGTAATATATTTAATAGATTTCCTGTTCCATCTTAAAGAAATTTGCTGGGATCATCGGAGCTTCTTTTCAAATGTATTCAATTACGTGCACTTTCCATAAGAAGTCCTGGAGCATTTTAAAGACTAACAACATTGATTCCAGTTCTGATTCATGAAAACTCGCACTGGAATAAATGCTGTTAGTCTTTACATGTCACTGGATGGCTGCTTTATTTTGTTGCAGTAGACTAACAAGTCGGCCCCTCCCAGCCGGGCTGGCAACGCCAGCAATAGGCTGGAGGCTTGTGTTGCCGACCTGGATGGAGGGAAGGCTGGCCCCATCATCCTGGGCATCCGGGAATCTGCTGTGGGGATGTGGTGTCGGGGCTATAAAAGCTCCAGCCCCACCCAGCATTGCGCAGTTCTTTTGCGGCTCTCGGCCCGCCTGCGCACCCTTGGCAGTACAGGTTATTACTAGTCGCCTTATTAGGGGCCAGGTAGGAATTTTTTCATTTTCACAGAATTGGCCTATGTGAATTTGTTTTTTGCTTACCTTGTACGGCTCGATAGTGTTAGGAAGTTCAGGAGCAGTTTTGTTAGTTTGGTCGCTGGGCAGGATGAGGTATGGGCCACAGTGTTTCAGGGGAACACCTATGGCTCAGCACCAGTTGGTGCAGGTGGTCTGTATGAACTGCAGATGGGCTTTATGGCTCAATGCTGGGAGTGCAGATCACGACAAAGCCTCACTGCGGCGGATTTTTCCAGAGGGATTGATGCTGGTCTAGGTGGGGGTGGAGTTTGGACCTGGCTGCTCAGCACCAGCCAGAATATATTGGGCTCGTGCTGCGGGCAGGGTGGCTCACCCTTCCAGGACAAGGCGGGGTCCTGGGGCTGACCCCAGGGCTTGTCCTGTTAGGCCATATCCCTTGCCATTCTAGTTCGTTCAAGTTATTTTCAATAAAGTGGCCCGGTTTATCCAACACACTGTGTCAGATTCTTCATTCCGACTGGGGGGAGGGGGCAAGACTACCCCTCTGATTCTTTCCACAATAAATATATTTCATCTTGCTTAATAACATAGAATTTTTTTCTTTGGGGGAGGCGAAATGGCATTTACTGTGACAGAGAACGTCAATCCGTTCTGCAAATATGCTCTTCCATGTGTGTGACAAAGTTAGCTCAATGGAATAGGAGCATGTAGGTGACAAAGGTATGTTCCAGAGCACTTCCTTCCAACCTTTTCTGTACAGTGACCTACAAGTCGAAAACGTACTTGGTGTGGTGACCCATCTGAGCCTGGCCCAATGTTTTTTGGTGTCCTAGGCAAACTATGACCTTGACACCCATCTAGGTCAGCATTCCATTTTCTACAGTGACCAACCAGATGTTTCTGAGAAACCCACAAACATCGCACGAAGGATGCAGCAGCCTCCACTGTCAACCCTGAGCAAATGCCTTTGACATACACAGCCTTTGCATACAGAGAGTTATATTCTGTCCTTTGACCACCCTCTAGTCTTCCATTCTCTTGTTCTCCCTCTAATCTCCCCTAAGATTCTAGGAAACTTACTCTTGCAACCATCAGGACATGTTTTCCTTAATCCACACGCAGTGAAGAAAAAATACCAGTTAGCAAGGACTGGATTGAGATTGTGACCCACTTTCAGAGATTGAGATTGTGACCCACTTTGTTATCCACTTCTGGGGTCCTGATCCACAGGTTGGGAATCTCTGCTTTAGATCAAGGGGTACCAATATATAATGGGTGCTACTTCTAAGTTATAAAAAATATCCTGAACTATTCTCCCCTCCACCATGTTAGAAAGTTTTGTTCTGCTCTAGAAACAGACCACAGACTAGGAACAGCATCATAAATGAAGCTATACCCTTGGAAGCACAAAAAAACCCCATGCGAAATAAATGGGTTTTAAAAAAAAAATGCCTAAAATGGATCTTTTTGCAACCTTTTCCTCGATCTTCAGGGTGGCATAAGCTCCTTGCAGCAGTTGGTAAGCTACTAGTTGGAGACCCTTGAGATAAACCTGTAAAAAATCAATCATGGTGCATATCCTAAGACAATCAGTTCCTGTGATGATAGTGATATACTGGAAATGGAGAGCCAGTTGGTATAGTGGTTAAGTGCATGGACTCTTATCTGGGAGTTTGATTCCCTACTCCTCCACATGCTCTTGCTGATATGACCTTGAATCAGTCACAAGTTCTTGCAGAGTTATGTTCTTAAGATAAGTTTCTATCAGAAGTCTCTCAGCTTCACCTACCTCACAGGGTGTCTGTTGCAGGGAGGGGAAGAGAAAAGAGATTGTAAACCGCTCTGAGACTCCTTTGGGTAGTGAAGTGTGGGGTATAAATCCAATCTCCTCCTCCTCCTCTTCTTCCTTTTCTTCTTCCTCCTCTTCTTCTTTGTCTTCTTGTCTAACTTTCAACCTGGGGATTTGTGACACTAATCTTAGGATATATAACTATATGCTTTCTCACATTTAAATTCTTGACCAGGGTTTCTCTTTTCACTAGGGGACCTTAGATAGCTTCCCAAAGTGACATTATGTAAGAGGCCAGAATTCTGGCACAATAGCAGATCATACTTGGCAATACCGGATTAAACCCTGTGGAGGCCCCTTGGCAGTCAAAATCTCAGGGGTCCCCTTGCAAAATACCTCAGAGTCAGAGTGCCTGTCCCGCTGCCCATGGCCCCTGCTGCAGCCTGCAGGCACCTTCTTAAAAGCCCCTTTTACTAAGCTGTGGGGGAGAAGCAGAGAGAGGCAAACTTGGCAACAATGCCAACAGTAGCCACACCGGGCAAGTCAGGCAAAGAGTGGCTCAGTTGCTGACTGTTTGTGCAGGCTGGGAGGACTGCAAGCAGGGAAAAAACTGGGGATGGGGGGAAGCCAGCCAGGGGCCTCTAAAGCTATTGGTGCCCATAGGCCAGTGCCTACTTGGCCTAATTGTTAATCCAGCACTGTACTTGGGTCATATTATGCAAAGTCAAGAATCCCTGGAAAATAAAATCCTAAGAAAAGGTGAAGACAGCAGGAAAAGAGGAAGACCCAACATGAGATGGTTGGACTCAGTCAAGGCAGCCATGGTCCTTAGTCTGCAAGACCTGGTAATGGCAGGATGTTTTGGAGAATGTCAGTTCATAGGGTTGCCATAACTGAAGCAACTTGGTGGAACTTAACAGAGAGAGAGCAGACTGGAATGATTGCCCTTTCTTATGGATGCCTTCAGGCTCAAGCATCTGCTGCTCAGCAGAAAACCAAGAATTGGGTAAAGGAAAGAGAACCTATTGCTACAGTAAGGCAACATCTGACCAGTCAGTGGGCAAAGGCATGAGGGCAAGGAAGCATCCCATTGGCCTTGAACCATAAGTGAAACATGGATGGATTAGTCTATTGGAATGCCAAAACCTAGGGTTGCTATCACCACCACCAGTGGAGGCAAGGAATCCCCCACCACCAGACCCCATTTCTGATGCCAATCAGCAGGCAGAGGACTTAGCAGGAAAGGGAGAAAGACCCTAGTTATATCGCTGGCAACTCGGCAACATGCTGGAAGTGACATCATCATATGGGTACCATTGCAGAGACACTCTGGTTCTTGGGCAAGAACTCTATGGCAGAAGCCGTTTTTACCACAAAAATTTTGGCCAAATACCATAGCATCACCACAATATCACAGCATGATGCATCAGTTCCAGTACATGCTGGAACTGACATTGCCATGTCACCAGCAATGTTGCCTAGGCCTTCTTCTCACTCCTGGTAAGTCCTCTCCTATCCTCTGCCCATTGCCAGGAGGAACTTGGCAAACCTACCAAAGCCAGATGTTACTGAAAGTTTTGATGATGAAAGTGGAGTGGGGACAACAATGAGATCAGAAGAACTGATATCCCATTGAGGCTCAATAAGCCTCAGGACCAGGTAAAAGAGAGGAACCTCCAGGCCTAAAAGCTCCAGACTCATGGGCATCTTCTCAGTATTTCTCCTAGTTTGCAAAAGTTCTAAAGCCAAATGTGTTCTCAGCTTCTGGTTCTTCTTTTGCTGGGTTAAAAGAACTTAGTACTAGTTGTCCCTGATTTGTGGACAGATGTTCTAACTCTGCAACTCTGGAGCATTACCTTGAGAATGCAGGGTGGTCTTATAACCCTTCTTTTCATAAATTCATCATATGTTCCTCAACAAAGAAACTAGTTTTTCTTGTTCTCAGACATCATAACATGTATGCTATATATCTATAGCATCTGCATTCATGTGGTGTCCTGTGTCAAATCATGTCATGTAATCTCACCTATGCAGTGTGGACCATGATGCAGTATCTCTGCAATAACAACTCATCCTTCAGTATTCTAAGTATCACAAACCTTCTGCTGTTCTGCAGCCCTGATATACAAAATATGCGCTTGAAAATGCACAAGTACAATAAAGACTCTGTTGAATTCTAACACTGTCCCCAAATTTGGGCATGCCACAATTTTGGATGGGTGAAACGCAGTGCTTTTTTTCTGGAAAAAGACGTGCTGAAACTCTCAAGATGGAAATGGAGAAACACACAGGATTCTTTGAAACATTTTAATGGACTACAGGGCTTCCTCTCTATTTTAAAGCTGTTTCCAAACTTTAGACACGTCACCAACTTCCTCAGTTCTTTTTTAGCTCTTGCTTTTGGTGCCTAACTCTGAATGATGGCCTTGAAGCAACCCTGTTTTAGCGGACTTCATTGGATCAAAGACTGTCATGCTCCCCTGGTGCCCCTCAAGAACTTATAGACTTTTTTTTTTTAGAATTTTGTTTCCATGAAGAGGTTCTAGAACTCCATTCCACTGCATTCCACCAGAAAAAAACCCTAGTGAAACTCATAAGGTGCAATCACACAAGCAGTTTGGCCTGACATAGCCACCCCTCCCCTCCACATTATATGGGTGCAATCACAATGTGCATATCTGGCTCCTGAGTCCCACTCGTCCTTACCTCATGCTAAAATGACTCCCACATCGATTAAATAGCAACCAGCAAATTCTGGTGACTTCCACAGTGAAGAGCTTCCATGGCTGGTTTCCAGCTGTCTGATCACCCCAACACACCTTAGAAATGCACAAGTGGTGTGATCATTCTGTTTCCTTTTTATCTCCAACCCCACTCTGATGTGCGCTTCAGTGTCCCATAGAATGCAGCTAGAAGCACATGTGTGCTTGTCTGCTTCTGTGCATGCACAGCAGGAATTTGGAAGAAAACCTAATCCAGCCATGGGTCCATGGTTGCTGCACATTAGTGATGTGGACAACTGACCCCAGGCCCATGGCACTATGATGCCAGCTTGCAGGGCACTGTCTGATGGACATAAACTGCCCCAAACTCGTGGCTTATTTAAAGCCAAGATCTTTCACAGCAACCTGCCTCTCTGACAACACCCATAGTGATTTCTCTGCGAATGAAGTGGCTGTTGCCTTAGATGCTTTTCAGCTCCTGCCACCAGAGCTCAACGTATTCAGTGAGTTGTGATCCCACATGCTATACGCACATTCAAATTGTACAGATATAAGAATCTGGAATCAAAACAGCTACGATCAAGGAAATAAAAGACTGGCTTGTCTGAAGAAATAAGAGTTCGGTAAAAGAGGGATTGTAGGCAGCAGCACTAGGAGAAGTATTTGCAAGGAGGAGAAACTGAAAGTGGAGGAAGTCTCTCAGAGGATGGAAGAAGCTACATGCTATTGATAGGAAGGGATATAGAGTTGCCAGATTTCACATATAGATTCAAAATAACTAGGAATGCCAGCCTTCAGGTGGGGCATGGGGATCTCCCAGAATAACAGCTCATCTCCAGTCTATAGAGATCAGTTCTCCTGGAGAAAATGGATGCTTTGGAGGGTGGACTCTATGGCTTTGTACCCCACTGAGGTCCCTGTCCTCCCCAGGCTTCACTCCCAAATCTCCATGAGTTTCCCAACTTGAAATGGGCAACCCTACCCATTCATTTACCACCAGCAGCCAAGGGGAACCTGGCAACCCTACCAATAACCGAACAGATCTTTCAGACTATGCACACAAGGGTTTAGTGTGCTTGTTTTGCTGCTGAAGTATTGCACAAGCAGAAGGAAACAGATGTAAAGCTGAGGTTCCACATGGAACTTAACAGAGATAAGATATGTCTATCACGAAAATCCTATTCATCTAATATTCTGCTTCCTGCAATTTTCTTTTCTTTCTTTTCTGCTGAATCAATTCCTTCCTGTTCTTGTGGCTGGCAGGTTCTCTCATGGCATTCATGAATCATTGCCTAAGTAAGTCTTTGTTTTGTTTGGGTGCTAGAGGGGCTTAAGTACCTTTTCATTTTGTGGTCAGTCAGTCACTGCTTATTTTTACACTATTTTTGTGATAGTATAAATATTAAAAAGTAAATAGTGGCCATGAAGCAGGGGGGAAAGTATGTTACTACTCCCCCCAACAAGAGCTGATATTTTGCAGTTGATTCATGAGTGACCAG
This sequence comes from Heteronotia binoei, assembly GCF_032191835.1. NCBI lineage: Eukaryota > Metazoa > Chordata > Lepidosauria > Squamata > Gekkonidae > Heteronotia > Heteronotia binoei. Next base: position 30,281,156 of record NC_083235.1, read on the forward strand.
CTGTGAGCTAACATACCTTATTAAGTAGGAAGGAAGAAAATTTAAATCGACGGTATCTTTGAAAATCCTTGATAAAGCTTGATATCCTTGAAAATCCTTGATAAATAGCTGATATTTTGCAGTTGATTCATGAGTGATCAGCTGTGAGCTAACATACCTTATTAAGTAGGAAGGAAGAAAATTTAAATCGACGGTATCTTTGAAAATCCTTGATAAAGCTTTTTACCTGTCCACACTGGATAGCTTGGTGTTGGAACTATGTTTTGTTGTAAAACACTGAGATAAATACAGATCTGAAAGATGGAGAAAAACAGCATGGAAAGCACAGGAATGGAATACTAGCTTCATCATCTAGATCCTTGGTAAAACTTGAGAATGAATAATGAAATTGTGGACAATATGGCTAGGCTGGAAACAATCTCCAGCTATATCCCTCTAACAGGAATGTAACCAAGACAGAGTGTAACAACACACCAACTAAATTTGATGGACATAATATTTTGCAAAAGAAAGCCTTGAAGAAATTTTGCTTGGACAAACACAAAAGCATGTCTTCATCATCTTTGACAAATGAAGCTATGCTAGCCGCAGAGATGTCCCCTTTTGTTGTAAGATCTTGTCTTCATTCTCTCTGCTGATGCTGCTCTTGCCCACATCAATCAAAAGGTGACACTCATATGATAATAGTCCCCCTGATAGCACACTCTAATTAATAATGTGGAATATATGCTAGGAAAGGTGACAGTCTGAACTATACCATCATGACTTTCTTTTTAATGGTCCCTTTAAACTGCCTGTTCTGAGCCTCCAGTGACTCGGCCAAGGGAGATGGGAGTTGGCTGGTGCTTTATAAATAAAAATTATGCTTAATTGTGATGACCTTTTCAATGTTTTGTAATAGAGCTGGCTCGGCCATGGCTAATGCCACATGCTTACAGCAGCAATAACCTCTAAGGAAGGAAGAAACCTCCCTACAGGCCCATTACACGGCATGTGTCCATAAAGGGTATTCTTGCCCTTTTCTTCTCCAAAGCAATCCACTTCCAATGCCAGCGTGTTAGATCAGACAGTCAGACCATGGAGGCAATCCACCCCTGCAATTTCTCCCCTTCTTCAGGAAAACAGACTAAAGGAATAGGAATTGTTGCCAACTCCAGGCTGGGAAATTCCTAGAGATCTGGGGTGAAGCCTGGGGAGGGCAGAATGAGAACTTTGTGGTCAGCATTTGGGGAGGGGAGAGGCCTCAGCTGAACTGAACCCCTCAGCCGAATATGGAGCCAGAGTCAGAAGGTTAGCACTCAGTCATCTATTTCTGCTTGGCTGCGAAAGGCCTCACTGTTTTTAGATCAGGACCTTGGTTAATTAATTAACTTCTAGGTTTTAATTTCTGATTCTATGTAGAATTGTTTTTATCTGTCTTTTAGATTACTGTAACCCACCCTGAGCACATTTGTGGTGGAGGGTAGGATAGAACTCTCCATCCATCCATCTGTCCATACTAGGGTTGCAGGTCTGACTCAGGAAATATCTGGGGACTTTGGGGGTGGAGCCAGGAGACTTTGGGGATGCAGCCAAGAGCAAGGTTGTGAGAAGCACAATTGAACTCCAAAGGGAGTTCTGGCCATCACATTTAAAAGGACCACATATGCATGGTTTCCATGTTGTGTGAACAGAGACAAACAATGGGTCTATTTACCATGTTTGTAGCTCTGGCATGAACAAACTGATCACTGGATTTTTCAGGGTTTACATTCACACATCAATTCACCTGTTGCCTGCAGTCATTTCATAGAAAAATAGGTGGTGGAGCTCATCCAGGGATTGTTATGCAGCTGCACATACTATTCAATGGACAAGGAGGTGGAACTCTCAGGAGGAGGTGGAACTCTCAGAAAGGTTCGGGAGCTGTGCTCCTGTAAGCTCCCACTGAATCTGAGGCCTGCCTGTTGCTCATCTCAAAACAACATGGCAACCATGCATATAGGAAGGATCATGTACAAGTACAAGTTCTCAATGTGCGTGGCTGATAGGTTCCCAGTAGGCATGATTGTGACATCTGAAAAGCACTCAGGTGGATCTGGGAAGTGACTCCACTTCCAATGAAGACCTGGAGGCTCAGGAAATCAACTGCTAGACCACCCCCTCAACCTAAACCCCTAGATCCAGAAGCCTCAGCAGAGCAGCCCAATTTGGAAGCAATCCCAGTGGAAGACTCAGATGATTTTCCAGCCCCAGGATCAGCCTTCCTTTGACCATATAAAGCCAGGCTTCAAATGAGCAGTCCCTGATTTTCCTTCACATCTACATGATCATTAAAGAACCGGTTCTTCGGGGCAACAGATTCTTCAGGACATAGCCCCACACACAAGAAGCACCCAGGCTGAAGCTCATGCTCCCCCCATCTAACAAAACCACTGGTTTCATATTTATACCTTCTCACTGGACTTTGGCCCAACTAGGTCCTGGTAGAATCACAAAAAATATGTGGGGTTGATAATCCTCTGAGCCTATTTAACCTCCATCTTGATTCGGAACTGTACTGGTTCAATTGTTTTATGCTGATCAGCCCAGGAATTACCACATGCTTGCTAGGTTTCTTGGACCATAGCCTTGACTTCTGCTTTGAAGAGCGCCCTTAGTACTGTTCCTTTGGTTACCCTGGTGCCCCAGGGTGGTTCCTGCCAGTGAAGGACAGAATGGCAGCCACTGAAGTTAAAAACCTGGACGCTCCCAAACTGATCTCAGTTATTATGGGTAGGGTTACCGGCTCTGAGTTCAGAAATCCCTGGAAATTTGAGGGTGGGGGTGGAGCCAGATAGAGTGGGATTTAGAGAGGGTTGGGACTATGATAGGGTATAATGCAAGCCTGTAGCTAAGCAGGGACCCATAGGGCATGATCCTCTGATGGTTTTGGGGGGTCCCTCAGCCCCCATTCCAGGGCTGCCCCTCTCCCTCCTGTGTGATTTAAATTGACCCCCACAGCCCCCTACCCCCATGGCCCCTAGATACAGGGCAAGTGTAATACTATGCAGATCACTTTCCAAAGCAACCATTTTCTCCAGGAGAAGTAGAATAAACATGTTTGATGAATAATAAATCGATTTATGTAATCTGGAGATCTTTTGTAATTCCAGGAGATCTCCAGGGCCAGTTTGATGTAGTGGTTAAGTGTGCGGACTCTTATCTGGAAGAACCAGGTTTGATTCCCCACTCTTCCACTTGCAGCTGCTGGAATGGCCTTGTGTCAGCCATAGCTCTGGCAGAAGTTGTCCTTGAAAGGACAGCTGCTGTGAGAGCCCTCTCAGTCCCACCCACCTTATTGGGTGTTTGCTGTGGGGGAGAAAGATAAAGGAGATTGTGAGCCGCTCTGAGATTCGGAGTGGAGGGCTGGATATAAATCCAATGTCTTCTTCTTCCAGCACCCATGTGGAGGTTAGCAACTTCAATTATATGCCACGGGGTGGTGGGTACAAGCTTCCTAGTTTTTCCCTATCCCATCCAACCTCCAGTTGCTTTGTTAGTCTTGTGTTGCTGCAGTTGTCAGATTTATCCAGGAGTTGATGAAGACTTCCAGTCCTGATTACACAAGCATGCTCCTAATTTAAACTCTCATTACAGTCTATGAACAGCTGGCTTGAATTTATAGAGCCATTGCTTCCAATGGTGGTGGAACAATAACAGCATTGAAGCAGGCTGCAAACTTACCAGAACACACAATCAGAGAGAGGTCATGACTATCTCTTTCTCTTCTTTAGACATGTTTGATTTAGCACTTTTGGCTCCGCTCTGAATGCTTAGATTACATTCTTGAACAGATTTAGAGGCTGTAAAAGTACCCAGGGCATCAGGTTTAGTTTACTTCTTGGGCATCTCCTTCCATCACACTACAGTTGCCACCAGTGGATGATGGGGGTGGTGGTAGAATGACTAAATCCAGGTTGGGAAACTCCTGGAGATGTGGGGATGGAGCCTGGGGAGAGCAGGGACCTCAGCAGGGTACAATGCCATAAAATCCACCCTCCAAAGCATCCATTTTCTCCAGGGGAACTGACCTCTGCACTTTGGAGATAAGCTGTAATTCCAGGGGATGCCAAACAGGCTTTGAGGATTCCCCCCAGTATTTCTCTACAGAACCACTTGCCACTCCTAGCAGCATGAGGCTCCTCCTGGATGCTCTTCTTTTGAAGGTCTCCTCCCTTGGTATTGTCCTAGGGTTGCCAGCCAGCCTGCACTTTGCTCTGCCAACTTTGAAATGATTTGCTTGGTAGCAGTCACTCTTGTCTGAGCTTACAGCAAACAGGAAGGCTTAAGGACCACTGAACAAGGGGAATTACAGCCATCTATGGGCCGGCAGTATGATACCTCCATATGCAGGTTACAAAACCCTGGTGACTACTTTCATTGGAGATAAACAACTTCAGGAAGGGGTGGAATAGAGAAGGGGTGGGAGAAGGCGGTGCTTGACCTCCCCTCTTTCCCCATCAACCAATTTTCTGCTCTGGATTGCTCCCATGATGCTTTGTTCTGTGTGCCATTCCAAATCTGTACTGTCATCAGGACTGGATCTACATGGTTTTGCTTTTTGTTTTTTTTTTTTGGGGGGGGGAGGGCAAAATTAAAAAATGATGCCCCCTTATAGGCCATTCTATCTGATGGTCCCACAGAATACAATGGACTCCATACCCAATACCCTGAGCCTGTTTCGGCAAAGAAGGTGGGATACAAATAAAATAAATAAATAAATTTGGCACACACCCCTTCCATTAGTGCCCGGGGCAAGCACCCCCCCTCTGCCCCCCCCCCCCCCCCGATCTGACCCTGACTGTCATTGCAAGCATAGGTCTTATATAGGAAATAGCTGAGAAATACCTGGACTTTTGGGGGTGGAGCATGAAGAAGGCAGGGTTTGGGGAGGGGAAAGATTTCAGTGGGGTATAACAGAGTCCAGCTTCCAAAGCAGCCATTTTCTCCAGGTGAACAGATCTCTGAAGATCAGTTGTAATAGTGGGAGATCTCCAGTCACCACTTGGAGATTGGAAACCCTAAATTAGAACCTCACTGGGGTGGGGAGAAGCTGCTGGGGAGGAATGTGGAGCACAAAAGTAGCAGGCAGGGAAAGGGTCAAATATCCGTTGCCCTGTGACTTCCTTTTATTTTGCAAAGCCAGCGTTCCCAGGGAGAAAAGGCTACTGAACTTTTAGAACTCACATTTACATGTAATACACTGTTCTTCTTTCACGATGCCTTGTGGAGAGAACTTGACAGATGAGTAGGGTTGCCTGGTCCTCCCTGGCTACCAGTTGGGGATAGAAAGGTAGTTAGGGCTGCAGATCCAGGTTGGGAAACTCCTGGAGATTAGGGGATGGAACCTGGGGAGAATAGGGGCCTTGGTAGGGTGTAATGCCATAGAGTAGTCCACCCTCCAAAGTATCCATTTTCTCCAGGGGAATAGATGAGCTGTAATTCCAGGGGATCCCCAGGTCCCACCTGGAGGCTGGCATCCCTGTTTAGTAGATAGATCCAGGTGGGCAGTTGTGTTGATCTGAAGCAACAGAACAAAGTAGGAGTCCAGTAGCATCTTTAAGACCAACGAAGTTTTATTCAGAATGTAACTTTTTGTATGCATGCATACTTCATCAGACAATGGAATGGGGTACAATGAGCAGAACTACTTATAGCTGGTAGACATTCTAAACCACTGCCTACCAGCTATAAGTAGTTCTACTCACTGTACCCCATTCCATTGTATGAAGCATACATGCATACGAAAGCTTACATTCTGAATAAAACTTCGTTGGTCTTAAAGATGCTACTGGACTCCTACTTTGTTCTATCCCTACTTCGTGACAGACTTTTCAGTGGTAGCGGCCCTGTGGCGCAAAGTGGTAAAGCAGCAGTGGTCTGAACTCTCTGCTCATGATCTGAGTTCAATTCCGGCAGAAGCTGGATTCAGGTAGCTGGCCCAAGGTTGACTCAGCCTTCCATCCTTCCGAGCTTGCTGGGGGTAAAGTGTAAAAGACTGGGGAAGGCAATGGCAAACCACCCCTTAAAAAGTCTGCTGTGAAAATGTTGTGAAAGCAATGTCATCCCAGAGTTGGAAATGACTGGTGCTTGCACAGGGGACCTTTCCTTTCCCTTTCCTTTCAGTGGTAGCACCAAAGTGGGGAACATTTGTTGTGCTTTTCCCCCTCTTTCTAAAGGACTCTCTGGCTGATAACACATGGCCGGTTTGGGGTGGCTTGCTGCTGCCCCGAAGAAAGTCGGCCGGAAGAAGAGCGCTCCGGAGCTTCTGGACGGCGCTGGAAGAAGGGGCGGGCCTTGGGCTGTTGGGGAGCATCTGGAATGCTCATGCGTCCCGCTCGCAGCTCCATGGGTGCTCTTAAGGCACTCTCCAGCCTTCCAGACGGCCGGAAGTCACCTTGGAGCCGCCCCAGAGAAAAGGGACCACTTTCCGAGGATGGGGTAAGTGCGGGACAGGGGCAGCCGGCAGATGTTACCATTTAGACAGTTTTTTTGGTCAACTTCAGAGGCGTCTCTGAGTCGACTCAAAGTGCCAGTCTGTAATGAGCCTCTGTGTAGCTGACAGGGCTTTCTTTGAGCATGAATGCAGGTCTGGCTGGCTTGGTGTCAGGGGGTGTGGCTGAATATACAAATGAGTTCCTGCTGGGCTTTTTCTACAGAAAAGCCATGTGGAACAATGGTGACATCAGGGGTGTGATCTAATATGCAAATGAGTTCCTGCTGGGCTTTTTCTGCCCAAAAAAAGTGCTAGTAGCTGATGAAAATATTCCTTTTTGTACAGATTTTTTTAGGGCTCACATTTTAGCTACAGATTTAACATTCCATTTTTATTTATTTTATTTTGTTGTTTATGTGGCTGTCGATAGATTTATGGTAGAGCAGTGTGATTTTAATAGGCATCTTGCTGCTAATTGCTTTTTTGATATTTTTATGATAGATTGCATTGTTGGTTGTGGTTTATGATTATGCACCACTTTGTTAATTTTTATGGAAAAGAAGTATAGAACAGTTTGGAAATAATTAAACAAATGTGAATAATTTGACATTTCTTCCCACTCCCTCTTGGATGCACACCTTAACATAATAAGTGTGTGTGTGAAGAAAGCTGAGACCAATACCATAAGGAGTCTACATTCCTTGTTGAGTCACTCAAAGCAAAAGAGTCACAGCTGAGATGCCAGACTAAGATGCATCCACCTTTTGGGGGATCAATGGCCAGATCAGGAGGAGGAGGAGCTGGCTTTATACCCTGCCTTTCACTACCTGAAGCAGTGTCTTGGAGTGGCTTACAATCACCTTCCCTTCCTCTCCCCACAACAGACATCCTGTGAGGTAGGTGGGGCTGAGAAAGCTCTGAGAGAACAAAGACTGACCCAAGGTCAACCAGCTGGCTGCAAGAGAGGAATGGAGAATCAAACCTCCAGATTAGAGTCTGTCATTCTTAACCACTACACTACAACTGGCTCTCAGGAGAGAACAGGCAGTTCCAGTGGTGAGGGGGGCAGACAAATCCTTGATACATAGCTACTGGGCAGAAGCAGTAGTGGAAGGTGGCACTGGTGGAGGATCACTTATAGGCAATGGAAGTGCTCCCTCCACTAACCTTGGTTACTACTATATAAAAGAAGGCAATGGCAAACCACTTCTCACCAGTTCTTACCCTGGAAACCTTATGATGAGCTAGATCAAATCAAGCCTGAATTCTCCCTAGAAGCTAAAATGACTAAACCAAGGTCATTATACTTTGCTTACATTAACAAGAGTCACCGGGGAAAATAATCATGCTAGGAAAAGTTGAAGGCTGCAGGAAGAAAGGAAAACCCAACATGAGATGGATTGATAATGTATTGTTTTAACCAGAGCTTTTTGAGGGCAGGAGCACACAGGAGCGACGCTCCACCTGAGCTGGCCAGGGTTCTGGCTGGCATGCTGGGGAAAGCCATGGAGGGGTGTCTTTAAATGCCTTCCTGATGGCTTCATCCTTCCCCAGGCAAAGGGGAGCTCCTGCTGGGCTTTTTCCACACACAAAAAAAGTCCTGGTTTTAACTGTTATCCACCTTGGTGACCCTCATTGGACAGAAAGGCAGTTTCCAAATGCTGTAAATAAACAATAATAATCTGCTGATGGTGTGGCAATTCTAAGTCACCATTTCTCTTTTTAAAACAGTCTTCTAATGTAGCAGTTTAGGGTAAAAAACTACAAGTAACTTCTATTTACAGATGTGGTCGGTTGAGGGGAGGTGATCAATACCATTGCCAGCTATGAGTGGGGATGTACCTGTTGGAAATACCTGGTGCAATCTGCCTCAGACCTCCAGAAGCAAGTAACCACAGAATTGGCAGAGTAGGCAGGCACACACTAAGCTCCTTCCTGTTTACTCTCTATTGCCCCAGTCCCCCTTGGAAGTGCAAATGAGCACACCTAGGGAAAAGCAACTTCCTTCCTGCTCTGTTTCCCTCTTCCTCTTTCCACCCATACAAGATGGGGCTGCAGGATACTCCTCTCTGCACCCACTCCCATTTGCAAAGTAGATAGCAGAGGATCTGTCGCTTATTCTACACTATCAGACACATATTTTTAGAATAAAGTAAATATTGTTTTCTTTCAACTTGAAATGGTGGCTCTGCATAACTTTGCCACCTCATGGTCTGTTCTGATTCAATACAAGCACTGCGTTAAAGCCTTGAATACTCTGCTAACTAAAGAAGGATCTGGACTAACCAGAACTAGTACCCTTCACAGCAGTAGCAAGAGATTTTGGAGGTGGAGAATGGTATTTGGGGAGGTGAGGAGCTTCAGCAGAGTTCAATACCCATAGAGTCCACCCGCCAAAGCAGCCATCGTCTCTAGGAGGGAATTGATCTCTCTTATCTGGGTATCAGTTATAATAGTGGGAAATCTCCAGGTCCCACCTGGAGGTTGACAACCCAAATCATCAATGTTTGCCCTTGGGCCACTGGATGAGTGCAATTTGTGTTTGGGATAGAGGGATGCATGAAGTTCTCACATTCGGTCTCCCGGATGCCTTGGGAAATCAATCATTCAAAAGATACGAACCAAGATCTTGATGGTTTTCAAATGGTTTCATTATGAATTCCTTAAAATATTAAATGAAAAGGACTCATATTTCTCGGAGGGGTACTGCACATTCTAACTGAGGGCTGCACGCTGGGAGTACCTAGCTGGAGCATCGGCAAAGAAGCACAGAATCAAATGTCAGTCACTGACCTTTAAAGACAGGATTCTTAATTTTCACTCATGGTGGGAATAAATAATTTTGTAGCTGCTTGGCTAACTTTTTTTTTGTCACTGTCATTTGGATTAGTTCTCACTCACTATTTCTCAATCTCAACCCCCCCCCCTCCAAAAAAAAGAACAACAATATTGACCAACGAACAGGAATACATCCAGATTACCAATGTCTTATTTGGTCAACCTCTTTCGTGTGTGGGCAGGCTTATCTCCCTCCCCCTTTCCCATGCTCTGTTCAGTCACAAATTCCTGGCAATCCTCCTTCCGCCCTCCCATGGAGACAGACGGGGTAGCCAGAGGGGAGTCACTCATGGGGGTAATGTTAAGTGAGACAGACAGTTCCTATAGATGCTGATGCCTCTGCACAAGTCGGGGAAGGGAAATATTTGTGTTTACTTCATTTTAGTGCTGACACGGTCTGGGGAACAGGCAGCATGAGTCAAGGTCCTTTTACTGGAAGTGCTTTGGGAGGTGACTCAAGCCCTTTCTTCTCCTAATCATGGTGGAAGGGGTGGGTTCACGCTCAGGGAATTGGAGAGACAGGACTGTAACACAATTCCCCCCATCTCTTGCACGTTTGCTGAGCTCATTGCTGAGAAACAGACAGAGGGTTTTCTGCCACTGGGGCAAAGCAGAAGCTTCATTTCCCACTCTCCTTCCGTCCAGACGGGGACCAGTCATACCCCAGAGGGTTGTGACGTCCAGCTGTCCCAGGCATGGAGCCAGGCAGGGGCACTCAAGTGGTGTCTCTGCTGGGTCAGAAATAGGAAAAACCGAGAATCTTCTGTTAGAATAAAAACCACATCTTCCTTTCTATTAGAGTCCAGATAATCCTAACACCAAAGGAGTCAAAGCTTTTGTAATTCAAAGATGGCAATCTTAATTTTAAAAAATTAAGTAAAATCTTTATTATATCCATATTTAGAGTTGCCAACTCCAAGAGATTGGGGGGGGGTGGAACCTGAGGAAGGCAGGATTTGGAGAAGGGAGGGAGTTCAGTGGGATATTATACCATAGAGTCCACTTCCTAAAACAGCCATTTTCTCCAGGTGGACTGCTCTCAGTCACCTGGAGATCAGATGTAATAGAGGGGGATCTCCAGCCACCATCTGGAGGTTGGCAACCTACTATTCTGTAAGCTGTTTGGAGGTTTTCTTTTTTAAAAAGCTGTACAGAGCCACAAATATTCAATTCTGCAAACTGTGGTTACAATTAGCAAGTAATATTCTGGTCACTTGCCAAATCTTATCATGTTTTGGTTCTGTTGCAAGATAACAATTTCTTCTTGGTCAAGTAGTACCTGTCAACCTCCAGGAGATCCTGAAGATCTCCTGCTTTTACAACTGATCTCCAACTGGCAAAGATCAGCTCCCCTGGAGAAAATGGCTGCTATGAAGGGTGGACTTGATGCCCAGGCCTCAGATTCAGTGGGAGCTCACAGCAGCGCAGTTCCTGAACCTTTCTGAGAGTTCCACATTCTCCTTCTGAGAGTTCCACCTCCTTGTCCATTAAATAGTATGTGCAGCTGGATAACAATTCCTGGATGAGCTCCACCACCTATTTTCCTACAAAATGACCCCTGCTGAGGCCCCTCCCCTTCCCAAACCCTGCCTTCTTCTGGATTCACCCCCAAAGTCTCCAGGTATTTTCCAACACAGACCTGGCAGCCCTACTCAGGAGGGGGGAAACAGTTGTGTCAGATGAATGATTCTCCTCAACGATCACCTAACGTAGCAACAGTGATGATGTGATGACAGGAAACACTGTGTCCCTTGGTTAAAGCACAGGGATGTTTTGAATATTCGTCTGGGTTTTTTTATAATTTTATTATTATTATATTATCTTAAAGGCAAATATATTGTAATAATTTCCAAAGAAAATTCTAATAACAAGAATGTTCTTGGGGTCTTTTCTGTGGTTAGCATCATCTTCTGGGAATGGTCTTAAGGGTAACCCCCCCACCAATGTGAGATAATGCAGTGGTAAATGGGATGTTGCCAAGCAAATACGTAGCAATCTGATCAGTGATCTGAACAGTACTCCTGTTTTCTTGTGCATGAATTAGATGGCCAATGGACATCACTTAAGGTCAAACTAGGAAGCTTTGACCTCATTCTCAGTGGACAAATACTTTTTTGAAAATGGATGGAGTGCTCTTTGTTCAATACAACTCCATTGCAGCTTTGTCACACATTCAAATTAATGAAGATAACCTAATACTATTGTTAATAAAGACATGCATTAGCTCATCCTGAGATATAGACATTTAGGAAGACGCAAGAAGTGTTTCATAATTGAATAATCTCAGACTGAAGTTCAGTTACCTGATAAAGACTTGGGGCTTTAGTAGGTCCTGAATAGAGTTGCCCAGTCTCCTCAGCTAATGGTAGGGGGTGAGAGTAGGGTTGCTAGGTCCAGGTTGGACAACTCCTGGAAGTTTGGGGGTGTAGCCTGGGGGAGGACAGAGACCTCAGTGGGGTACATAATGCCATAGAATCCATCCCATGAGCATCCATTTTCTCCAGGGGAACTAATCTCTGCAATCTGGAGATGAGCTGTAATTCCAGGGGATCCCCAGGTCCCACCTGGACGCTGGAATCCCTAGGAGGCCCACTTGGCAAGGACCACCACCAAGTTCTGCCAAAGGACAAGAACCAAACTGTGCATCAGTCCAACAAAAAATTCCCCATAAGCTATAGCCAGTGCAGATCACATGGGTGCATGAGCAGATGAAGCTGCCATATACTGTATCAGACCCTTGGTCCACACAGGTCACTATTACCTACTACCTGACCATTTAACTGGAGATGCTAGAGATTGAACCTGGGACCTTCAGCATGCCAAGCAGATGCTCTGCCACTGAGCCAGGGCTCCTCCCTGTTCATATGATATTCACTGACCACTGTAAAAGCTTTTGAGTCGGGCTTACTCATGGGCCTAAGCAAGGCTTTTTTTGTAGAAAAGCCCAGCAGGAACTCATTTGCATGTTAGGCCACACCCCTGAAACCTCTGTTCCACACAGGGCTTTTTCTATTAAAAAAAGCCTGGCAGGAACTCATTTGCGTATTAGGCCACACCTCTCTGATGCCAAGCCAGCCAGAACTGCATTCCTGCTCAGCTCTGGGTCTGAGCAACTGAAGACCTTGCAGCCACTCTCCTCACACCTCAACCCAGCGTTGCTTTTTTTTTGCCACCCTCCTCCCAGTCTTGTCAGGAACTAGATCTGAAAGTTCCACAGCTGTATTTGGTCAAGGAGGTACGAAATTTTCCCTCAGCCCATACCATGCAAAATCAGACAATGCAAGCTTCACTCAGCAGCACATGTCCCATTTGAATTGTCTGCTGCAGGGAGAAAACAGAATGCATGAGGAAACCAAAGCCCTTTGGGGCAACCAAGGAATATGCAAGAAGACTCCCAGGGCCACATTCCTTTGTCAGCAAGATGACAAGCTTTAAAAAAAAAAAAGCTCATTCATCTGCAGATGTTCACATCACTTAAAATCTGGTTTTAAGCAACAGAAGCCAAGCCACTTCCAGGCTTGGCAGCTGACTTATCTCAGCAGGCATAAGACAGACCGACTCCAGGGATTTGTAAATGGGAATGGGCTTCTCTCTCCACATTTTATTACTATAATGATCATAGATTGACAAAAAAAAAGTTTTGAAAAGTAAAATAAATCAATCCCCCTATTAACCCCCAACCCACAGCATCCACAGCATGTACAATAGGCACATCCAGACATTGTGCATGAACCATCAGTCCATAACTCAAGTGGCGCCAGGAGGGGAGTTTGACATAGGGCAGGAAGAGGTTAAAAAGGGTCAGTCCACTGGAAGGTAGAGAACACTGCCCTCTTCTGGAAAAACAGTAGAACTCTTTGGCTGTGTTTATCATGCACCATTAATTCTGACATTAACATTAAGGACTTAATGGTTGCGTTGATAGCATTATTAGCAAATTTCGGGACAATGCAATACCCAATGGGCTAGCAAGGATTCACTTCCAGATCAAAGGACATATGCAAAAGATATATCCTAACAAGGTTGTAAGTCTACCACCAAAATCTTGAAAACCATTCATAAGATGGAAAAATGTTTTCAACTTGGAGTTCATGATTCAAAATTCTTGCAAGCGCTATGTTTTCATGTCCCTATTATCTTCTGTCAGCTTGTTGTTGACTGTCATGAGCACCCAAGAAGGACCTGTGGCTCAGTGCTAGAGAATCTTCATGAAGAAGATTCCAGACTCATTCTTGGGCATCACCAGTTTAAAAAGAATCAAGTCACTCAGAAGAGCTCTGCCTGACACCCTGGAGAGCCAGTGCTGGACAGAGCAGAAAATGTCAACTCTGATAGATCAACTGTCTGAATTAGTATAAGGCAGCTTCGTGTGTTTAAGGAGAGGCATGAATTATGTATTCCACCATTACTATGGAACTGCATCTCCTGTGCATACAGAGGAGTGCTGAACTAGGAGTGAAAAGGAACATGCTTGGTATATGGCTAGCATTATGAGATGGACCAACAGCTGAAATAAATATTCACAAATGCTTAAAAATCATTACTTGTATTTCGAACATGGAATTTTATCGCAGTTCTGAATGCTTTGGATTCGCTGGCACATCTTTGCTTCTTTAGGCAGGCACCCCATAGAAACTGGTCTGTTTTCAAATCCTGTCCCCTTGTACGTACCATTCCACCAAGTCTTCATATACAGTCAAGTATTTATTTGTTTACTTTATACCCTGCCTTGCCCAAGATTGCGGACCCAAAGCAGTTTACATCATTTGCCACTCCTCCATTTTCACTGCTGCCCTGTGAAGTCAGTGAGGCTGAGAGTTATGGCTTGCCCAAGGTCACCCAGTGAGCTTCAGTGGCAGAGTGGGGATTCAAAACTGGATCTCCCAGATCCTTGTCCCACACTCTTACTCAGGGGTGTCCAACTCATTTGTTATGAGGGCCAGATCTGACATAAATGAGACCTTGTGGGGCCAAGCCATGTTGAGCTGGGTGATTTGTGTACCTATTTAAGATTAGGTAGCAGAGATATTTAATTTTATAAAGAACACAGTTAAACACAAATATGTTTAAAATGTTAGTACTCATTGGTCTTAAAGATGCTTTCTTTGTATTTCTCCCATGGGATCCAGGGAACTGGGCAAAGGAAGCTCTGGATCTTTCCTTCCTTCCCCAGGGGACTGGGGGAAGAGCCTCAGCCAATAGAAGGAAAAGAGGCTTAACTCAATGGCTTTGTTGTGCAAATGAGAGAGCCTGGCAAAGTGAGCTATCCTCCCCCCTTCCTCCCCAAGGGAGGAGCCTCAGTCAATGGAGAAAATAGAAGTTTTGCTCTGTAGTTCCTGTGCAATTGAGGAAGCCTTGCAAAGCAATCTGTTATGCAGAAGGAAGCAAGATATAGGGAGAAGGAAGCAGATGACAGCAAGTTGCTCGGGGGCCTAATTTGGCCCCTGACCTGCATGTTTGACACCACTGCTCTAACCACTACATCAGACTAGGGTTGCCAGGTCCGATTCAAGAAATATCTGGCGACTTTGGGGGTGGAGTCAGGTTATGACAAGCATGATTGAACTCTGAAGAGTGTTCTGGCCATCACATTTAAAGGGACCGTATTCCTTTTAAATGCCTTCTGTTCATTTGGAAATAATGAAAGATAGGGACACCTTCCTTTGGGGCTCATAGAAGTGGACCTCCTGATCCAGTTTTTTTTTTTAAACTTGGGGGGTGTTTTGAGGAGAAGCACTGCATGCTATGCTGGAAAGTTGGTGTCTCTACCTCAAAAAACAGCCCCCTAAAGCCCCAATACCCATGGATCAATTCTCCATTATACCCTATGGGAACATGTCTCCAAAGGATATAATGGAGTGCCCAATAGACATTTCCCTCCCCCCCACACACATACTTTCTAATGACCCTGAAGTGGAGACAGGGCCTCCAAACCAGGGGATCCCCTGCCCCCAACTGAGGATTGGCAACCCTGCATCAGATTTGTGTATCAACCATGAAATACTGTCAAATACAATTCCAGAAGAGGATTAGTGGCACTTCAACAGCTAACAAAAGATTATTCCAACACAGATTTTTGTGGAGTGAAGCACTGCATCTGATGAACTGGATTTTAGTCAATGAAGATTTATGCCCAAATAAAATCTTGTTTAGTCTTTAAGGTGCCACTAGAATCCTGTTTATTTTTGTCAAAGGCAAAATACCACTGCGTGTCATATACTTCTTAGTATTAAATATACAATATGGACATCAAATACCAAACATACATGAAAATCAAATATCAGACTCAGGTCTGAAATATTCAAAAGTTGGCAAAGATTTAAAGAATAGATGGAGAATATGCAACATCAAAATGAGCAGAGGAGAAACTGAGGGGAGCAAATTATTAAGGCGGAACTACAAAGCTCTGCCTCACACATGCACACGAAAGGTCCACCCAACAGATATTCAGGCATTCCTTAGTCACTTATATCTAGCATTTGGGCAGTGGCTGCCAGTTCACAGCCCTAACCATCTGCAGTGCTGCAGGCCCCAATTTAGTTCTCAAATAACCTTTATTCTTTCTACTAATAACAATAGCATCATGTAGACAATCAGATTTGAGGAACAGCTGGTTTTTATACCCCGTTTTTCTTTCACCGAAGAAGTCTCAAAGTGGCTTACAATTGCCTTCTTTTCCTTTCCCCACAACAGTCACCTTGTGAGGAAGGTGGAGCTGAGAGAGCTCTAAGAGCCCAAGGCTTCATGTGAAGGAGGAGTGGGGAATCAAGTCTGTTCTCCAGATTAGAGTCCATCACTCTTCACCACTATATCATGCTGGCTCTCATTTGACTATGTGAAGACAACAATGAATGCAAATAAAGATAATTCAGAATGAGGGCAATGCCATTTAAATAAGTATTGCCCTCACTCTGAAGTAGGGTTGCCAACTTCCAAGAGGGGCCTGGAGATCCCCTGCTATTATAGTTGATCTTCAGACAATAGAGATTAGTTCCCCTGGAGAAAATAGCTGCTTTGGAGGGTGGGCTTAGTGGCATTGTATCCTACTGAGATGCCTCATCAAGCGCTCCACCTCCCCACCCCCAAATCCCCAGATATTTCCCAACCCAAATGTGGCAACCCTTCTCTGAAGTAGGATTTTTAAAAAACATTTGTGACATCAGGTAGTTGAATACAATTGTCTGTGTAATTACATCATTGTTACCAGGAAAAAGAAAGGGAATTTGAAAGCAAACCCTCTAAAATCAGCAGCCAAATGAATGCTAATGAGCCAGGGGTCATTCAGCCACTAGGCAAATCTAAGCAATTGCCTCAGGCACCTAATTTTGAGGGGTGCCAAAAAAGTGAGAAAAGCCTATTCTGGAGACTTGAAGAGAAGGCTGTCATTTTGGCATCTAGTATCTCCTTATCCATTGACCTACGGCCGCCATAATGGAACATGGAGGACTTTTGAAGAGCTTATTTGTTTTTATTTTATGCACTGTTCCTTTTGAATGCCCAGTAATTATAATGTTCATTCCATACTTCTCACTTTTTTGTCCCTCTTCTCTTTTTATGTTTGCTGAAGAATCTTCTGTTCAGCCCAGACTGTTTCAGTCTATCACTTAGAGGAGGGCAGGGAGTTGTTCCTGTTGGCAGCAAAGGATAGGACTCGCAATAATGGATTTAAATTAAGGGCGGGAAGGTACTAGCTGGATATTAAGAAAAACTTTTTTTTACAGTAAGAGTTGTTCAACAGTGGAATCAGTGGAATCAAGAGCCAGTTTGGTGTAGTGGTTAAGTGGGAGAACCAGGTATGATTCCCCACTCCTCCACTTGCAGCTGCTGGGATGGCCTTGGGTCAGCCATAGTTCTTGCAGAATTGTCCTTGAAAGGGCAGCTTCTGGGAGAACTCTCTCAACTCCACCCACCTCACAGGGTGTTTGTTGTGGGAGAGATTCCTGTAAAGGAGATTGTAAGCTGCTCTGAGATCTGAGATTCAGAGTGTTGGATGGGATATATATCCAATATCTTCTTGTATCTTCTTCTACTGAGGGAGGTGGTGAGCTCCCCCTCACTGGCAGTCTTTAAGCAGTAGCGGGACAACCACTTAGCGGGGATATTCTAGGCTGATCCTGCATTGAGCAGGAGTTGGACTAGGTGGCCTCAGCTCCATGATGCTATGATTCTATTCAACTACCTCATAACTACAGCTTTTGAAATTAACAAAACTGTCACATCTCATAGCATAGTCACCAGCTGATTAGATTAGATATGGCATCACTTCACAAATCGTGTCAGTATTATTGCAGCTCTGCCATAATACATATGTGCATATATATTATGCCCTGGAGCACCACAAAAGAGGCCTAGAAGGGCTGCACCACCAGCCGATTAGAGGCAGCGTCATTAAAAATTTTATATTAATGTTTTTAATTCTATATCTTTTTGCACAAATCAGCAAATCCATAAAAGGCTTTCATATTCCTCAGGCTTTCTAGAGCCTGTTGATATAATGCAAACCGGAGGAACCCGTTTCTCAGCTTGCTTTCTCCAACCACTGCCTTAATTAAGACACAAGTCCAGAAGCAGTTAGGAGATGCCCTATTGCTGCCCCCCTTCCACCCAGCTCTGTCTCATGTATTACCAGTAGAAATGAATGCCCTCACTCATGCCTTTTTATTTTCTCATGTCACTGTGAACCTCTCTTATTTTGGCCATTTTCAGTGCTGGTGATCCCAATTTATTTCTTTAGCAGCAATTTTTCTTCTGACATTGTTCAAGCATCTTCTCATTATTTTCCTACAACTGATTCAGACATAATGTTGACCATTGCTGCAAAATGAACATGCAAAATTTGACACAAGGAAACACAAAAACATAGCATGGAAATATAGACTCAAGAAGCACTGGGGGGAAGCACAAATGGAAGGATTTTCCAGTCAAAACAATGAGAGCGAATGATATGTTGTCTAATACACCTTTTGCAGTGCACATCTGTGTGACAAACAGCTGGTCCCAGTGAGCTGGCATGTGCACTGTAGTGTATCGGACTCAGCGCAAGCGCCGCGCGACCCGAGCCACCCTCGGGTCGCTGTGCGCAGCGCGGGAAAAGCCACCGCCAATCCTGACCAAGGGCGGGAAGTTTAACTGGCCAGGATTGGGCTGGCCAGCGAAGGGGATGTTCCGGGAGGCATGTATATATTAGCGGACCCGGCCGCGTGTTCGTTGTTGCGTGTGATGTACCAGCCAATAAAGACCTATGCCTTCACCACGTCTCGTCTCCCAGTACATTACACTGGCGACGAAGGTGGGATCTAGATAGGTCCGGCCGCCCCGAGGGGAACCTGACCGGGCCGGAGACGAGGAAGGCGTGAGACCGCAGGATCGCACAGCCCGCCGCCACCATGGCGAGCTCTACGGTAACGACGGGCCATCTTGCGGAATTCAACCCGGAGCACCCCGAGAGATGGGAGACCTACACAGAAAGGGTCGAGTGCTACCTGCGGGCGAACCTGATCGAAGATGACGACAGGAAGAGAGACGTCCTGCTGAGCGTCTGTGGAGAAGAAACTTTCGAGATCGCAAGAGGCCTCTCCGCTCCAGCTAAGCTGACCGAGAGGACCTACCGGGAAGTCGTGAGACTCCTCACGGGCCACTTTTCGCCCCAACCGTCCATCGTCGCCCGCCGATTCCTCTTCCACAAGAGGGACCAAAAGTCGGGGGAGACAGCGGCGGTCTACCTGGCGGCCCTTCGGCAGATCGCCGGGAACTGCAATTTTGACAAAAGGGACGAAGCCCTGAGGGACCGTTTCGTCTGGGGCCTCCGAGACGAACGACTGCAGCAGAAGCTCTTCGCTAAGGAGGAGCTCACGCTACAACAAGCCTTCAACGAGGCGACGGCGTTCGAGAGGGCCACCAAGGCGTTCGGCCAGCCACGCGGCGAAGCAGTCCACCAAGGAGAAACAGAGCTGGAAGACCGAGCAGAGGAAGAAGCGTTTCAGCTCCGGAGGCCTCAGAGAACGGACACACGGGCCCCCGCGAGACAACGAGCGACGGAGAGGGCCACCGCCACCACCGGTTCCAGGTGCGCCAGCTGCGGCGACCCCCACGAGCGACGGGACTGCCCGTACCGCAACCTGGACTGCCGCAGCTGCGGAAGGACAGGCCACATCGCCCGGGCTTGCCGGGCCAAGAACAGCCGCCGCCAACCGTCAGCGCATCACGACTCCTTGGACACACACACGACGGCATCCACCAGTCTGCAGGTATTGAACTTGCCCCTCTCGGCCCCAGACAAGGTCAAAATGTCGGTCCTAATCGAGGGCGCCCCCTGCATCATGGAAGTAGACTCGGGTTCCTCCATCTCTATCATTTCGGAGGAAACCCTCAAGAAACTATGTCCCCGCCGCCGCATCCAAATGAGGCCAGCGGACTTCGTACTGAGGGACTTTCAGAAGAACCCAGTACACATCGTGGGGTGGGCCCGGGTGCATGTAGAAAGAGGGGGTTTTAGGGGGCCCCTAGACATCCTAGTGGTCAAGCGCCAACTGACCACACTTCTCGGGTTGGCGTGGTTCAATCCACTGGGGATCCAGCTGGTGGGGGTAGACCACTTGCAGGCCAGCAATTTCGACGGGGTCTGCCGGGAGTTCCCCGAGGTCTTCGACGGGTCCTTGGGGAGCTACAAGGGTCCGCCCATCACCTTACCGATAGACCCAATGGTCAGGCCCATAAGGCTTAAAGCGAGGCGCGTCCCGTTCGCCCTTAAGCCTAAAATAGAGGCAGAACTGGACCGCCTAACAGCCCAGGGCGTCCTAGAACCTGTAACGTACGCGGAATGGGAGACCCCCATAGTAACGCCAGTCAAACCCAACGGGGAGGTTAGGATCTGCGCTGACTACAAGTGCACGATCAATAAGGCGCTGCAAGACAACCCCTACCCAGTCCCGGTGGTTAGCCACGTCCTAGCAGCACTAGCCGGGGCGAGGGTTTTTGGAAAGCTGGACTTAGCACAAGCATACCAGCAACTGCCGGTCGACGCTAAGACAGCGGAGGCGCAGACGATCGTGACCCACAGGGGCGCGTTCAGGGTTAAACGGCTGCAGTTCGGGGTCAGTGTAGCTCCGGGAATATTCCAGAGCATAATGGACTCTCTCTTGAAAGGGATCCCCGGAGTTCAACCCTTCTTTGACGACGTTTTAATCGCCGCCCCCACCGAAGGAGAGTTCAGCTGCCGCCTGCGAGAGGTCCTCAGACGGTTCCAAGCGGCGGGGCTGAGAGTCAAAAAGGAGAAATGTTTGTTGGGTGTTCCGCGAGTGGAGTTCCTGGGGTTCGCCGTGGACGCGGCTGGAATTCACCCGACGGCAGACAAGACCAGGGCCATAGTCCAGGCCCCTGCCCCCAAATGCAAGGCAGAACTACAGAGTTTTTTAGGATTATTGAACTTTTATCATGCATTCCTGCCACACAAAGCCGCCGTGGCGGAACCTTTGCACCGCTTGTTAGATAAACAGGCCGCGTGGGTCTGGGGTAAACGCCAAGCCGCGGCGTTCCAGGCAGTGAAAGACCTCTTGGTCTCTAACGCGGTACTGCATCACTACGATGAAAACCTACCCCTGATCCTGGCTTGCGACGCCTCCCCCTACGGAGTAGGAGCGGTCTTAGGGCACCAACTCCCGGACGGGAGAGAGGCGCCGATCGCTTACTACTCCCGGACTCTGTCCCCTGCCGAGCGGAACTACGCCCAGATCGATAAGGAGGCCCTGGCGATCGTGGCGGGGGTGCAAAAGTTCAACGACTACCTCTACGGTAGGCGTTTCACCATCGCCACTGACCACAAGCCGCTCCTCGGCCTCCTAGCCCCCGATCGTCAGACCCCCCAGATTCTGTCTCAGAGGGTTTTAAGGTGGAACCAGTTCCTGAATTCATACACTTACGCACTGATACACCGCCCCGGTAAAGCAATGGGTCACGCAGATGCCCTCAGCCGCCTGCCGCTACCCACAACGGACCCAGATCCCGCCCCGGCACATGGGGTGATGCTCATTGAGTCGCTCCCCGAGCGCCCACTGCACGCGGACGAGGTGGCTCGGGCGACTGGGAGAGACCGCATCCTCGCACGGGTCAGGGACTGGGTGGGAAGGGGGTGGCCCTCGGGCAAGGTGGAAGAAGCATTTCGGCCGTTCGCGTCCAGGAAGGACGAGCTATCGACACACAAGGGGTGCATACTCTGGGGGAGCCGGGTGGTGGTGCCCCCCCCCTGCGCAGACAGGTATTGGAGGATCTCCACAAGACCCACCCGGGCATCGTAAGAATGAAAGCCCTGGCCCGGAGCTACGTGTGGTGGCCGGGCATGGATGACGAAATAGAGGGGTGGGTAAGAAGGTGCCAACCATGCCAGGAGTCCAGACCCAATCCGCCGTCCGCCCCGGTCCACAGGTGGGAGTCGAACGGGCGGCCGTGGTCCCGCCTCCATGTGGATTTCGCGGGGCCGTATCAGGGCCAGATCTTCTTTATACTTGTGGACGCATATACAAAATGGCTAGAGGTAATCCCGGTGGCCTCGACCTCCACCGCAGCAGCAGTCAGGGCGCTCAGAAGGGTCCTCTGCACACACGGGATCCCTGACACCCTGGTGACGGACAACGGCACGGCATTCACCTCCCGGGAATTCCGGGAGTTCACCGACCGGTACCTCATAAGGCACATAAGGTCCGCCCCATTCCACCCAGCCACCAACGGCCAGGCGGAGCGCATGGTGCGGACCACCAAAGAGGCCCTTGGCCGTATAGTACATGGGGATTGGGACCACCGCCTCTCAGCATTCCTGTTCCACAACAGGATCACCCCGAACCCTGTAACCGGTTTCAGCCCCGCAGAACTGCTCATGGGGAGGAAACTGACCACTCGTCTAGATAGGCTACACCCGGACCGGGCGCCGGATGTCCGCGGGTCCCCCGAGGTCCGGGAAGCAGTGAGAGGATTCTTTCCGGGCGACCCCGTGTATGCGAAAAACTTCGCAAGCGGCCCCGAGTGGTTGGCGGGAAGGGTTCTGAGGGTGACCGGCTCCCGGTCATACGAGGTAACCACCGCCGGAGGCCAGGTGCTGAGACGGCACATCGACCAGCTGCGCCGCCGCACCCTACCCGAGGAGGCAGAAGAGGCAGAGAGTAGGGAACCGCCAGCAACGGAACCGCCAGAAGGGGCCCCGCCAATACAGGAGCTACCCACGTACGAGGCCCCCGCAGCCGCGGGACCAGAACCGGAGCCAGCACCCGACCCGGGCCGGCAACAGCCAGAAACGGCGCCACCCACGTTGGGATCGGGCCCCGCACCAACGGCAACCCCGAGGAGATCAACACGGGAACGCAGGACGCCAGCGTACCTACAGGACTATGTAGTTTAAACTAGGAGGGGAGGAGTGTAGTGTATCGGACTCAGCGCAAGCGCCGCGCGACCCGAGCCACCCTCGGGTCGCCGTGCGCAGCGCGGGAAAAGCCACCGCCAATCCTGACCAAGGGCGGGAAGTTTAACTGGCCAGGATTGGGCTGGCCAGCGAAGGGGATGTTCCGGGAGGCATGTATATATTAGCGGACCCGGCCGCGTGTTCGTTGTTGCGTGTGATGTACCAGCCAATAAAGACCTATGCCTTCACCACGTCTCGTCTCCCAGTACATTACATGCACTGTCTCAGGTGTGTCCTTTTTAGCATGAATGCTACATTTTTTAATCTGTATGTTAAAATATGTAAGCTTTGCCAGTTATCCTCTTCAGCTTTACAGAGACTCATTTGGAATACCTTAAAAGGTGGGTGTCAAAGGATTTAAAGTTTGCCATCTTCTGGCTGCTTCCTCACTCACATCTTTAGAGACCTTGTCGGGCTGGGCCTTGTTGGGCCAGGCCACATATGTTCCTACTTAAGATTATGTAGCAGAGATATAAAATTTATAAAGGACACAGACAAACTTAAAAATAAAACGTGCTCAAAACATTAGCACTCAATGGTCTTAAAGGTGCTTTCTTTGTATTTCTTCCATGGGAACCAGGGAACTGGGCAAAGGAAGCTCTGGCTCTTTCCTTTCTTCCCCAGGGGACCAGGAGGGGGGGGGGAGAGCCTTAGTCAATAGGAGTAAGAGAGGCTTAGCTCAGTAGCTCTGCTGTGCAATTGAGAGAGCTTTGCCTCCCCCCCTTCCTCCCCAAGGGAGGAGCCTCATTCAATGGAGAAAATAGAAGTTTTGCTCTGTAGCTCCTGTGCGATTGAACAAGCCTTGCAAAGCAAGCTGTTATGCAGAAGGAAGCCAGAGAGAGGGAGAAGGAAGCAGATGACAGCCAGTTGCTTGGGGGCCTGATAGGAGCCCTCTGGGGGCCTGATTTGGCCTCCAGGGCACATGTTTGATACCCTTGCCCTAACACTTTTAGCTGTGATAATTGCTACTAACTAGGAATAGTATTCCCAGCCTTCCAACCCAAAAAGAAGACATTTTCATCAGTTTTTTAAAACAACCCAAAAAAAGACACCAAGAAAATGACATGTCCTCTTTTTAAAGGGAGATCTGGTAACCCTATTCATACTATTATAATACTTTGATAATCCTTTGTATGTGTCACAAAATCTAGAAGATCAGACTTTCTGACCAAATATACAAAAAAATCCAGCCCACAAACCTTTTAAAACATAGATCCAAGCCATTTTGGTCTGAAGCAATTGTTCTTTTAAAACATAGTAAAACCACACAATTAACTATATTTCAGAGCTAGCATGAAACAAAATGGCAAAAGAAATTTAAAAAATTAAAAAGACTTCTAGTACTGAAAACAGTTGTTCTCTGATCAGCCAGGTTGAACCAGAAGTTGTATGCTGTTGGTGGGAATATTTATTTATTTATTTATTTATTTCGATTTATATCCCGCCCTACCCCACCGAAGCGGGCTCAGGGCGGCTCACAACATAAAAATTCTAACAATAAAATTAAGAATTAAAACACGTTAATAATTTACACAATATATAAGTAAGGCAGTGGTTTAATTTCAGTTGTTACCCAACTGGGGATTGGGGACCCTCCACACAAAGTAGAAGGCCTGAGTTTGTCCGTCACCCTAGCAACGCCGTGGCCATCTTGTTTAGGTCCGTCTCCCTAGCAGCGCCGCCGCCATCTCATTTCAGCCCCGTCTCCCTAGCAACGCCGCCGCCGCCATTGAGGTCCCAATTTCAAAATTCCAGCTGGCAGAGCTCACAATATCTCATGATTCAGGTAATACCTCTCGTAGGAGTATAATGGGAGTATGATGGGTGGCAGGGCTTTTTTTGAGCAGGAATGCACAGGAACGCAGTTCCAGCTGGCTTGGTTCCAGGGGGTGTGGCCTAATATGCAAATTAGCTCCTACTGGGCTTTTTCTACAAGAAAAGCCCTGATGGATGGGAGTATAATGGCTGCAGCCTAATGCATTCCCCAGAAGATATAGGGGGAGGGGGTGGAAAGGAAAGCTGAGAATGGAGTATCCCTCTCTCTCCAGTAGAAGACAAAGCCTAAAAATGTCTGTTGACTTGGTCCTTCATGGTAGCTGTCAAGAATGGCCTAAAAGTGAAAAGGTACCTCAGTCTGAAGCCATGTGGCACTTTCATCCCTATCCAAGAAGAGTAGAACTGAAGGGAATGAGAGTATAAGAATTTGTTGGATCACTGTCATCTCCCTAAACAACTGACAAGTCTTCAGGTACTACCAAGGGGGCATGCTCTTCGACCTGCTTCCCAAAACTTGGAGCTTTGGTTCTACTTTAGACACTGACCAAGGGCTGTTGCTGTGTACACTAGTTCAATGGGATCAAAATAACTGTAAGCAAATACAACATCTCTTTTAACTGTAAATTCCAAGAATTCAATGCATGCGCTCTATCTCTGTGCAATGGGCCTTCTTAACTATTTATTTTTTAAAAACAATATTGGGGAAAATAATGTACAAACTGAAAGCAGAACTAGCTTTCATTAGCCTTGCTGAAGTTCATTATCCATGAAATTCAGCAGTGGCGGCTAGAGAGATACTGCTGTGGGAATGATGGAAGCAGTTTTGTTGCTTTTGAAATTACTATTTTATTCTGATTTTTTGGCTGAGCACAGTTTTGGCTTGTCTGGGGACTGATCTCACAAAACTCACTCTCCACAAGTCCCCAATTTTCTTTAAAATGTTTTTGCAAGAGGAGGAGTTGAACAAAGTGAAGGATAAAGGTACAGGCAAATATAAGGATTTCGCAAAATGGAAAGAAAAAGCCAGGTAGCCCATTTGAAATATGCAGGAACAGCCAGGTTTATAGCCAAACCAGCATTTAATTCATTGATAACATGCAATGTTAATGCAGACTGGGACTCCAGCTTTGCACTGTAGGGAAAAAAAAAATCACTGTAATTTCTCTCATTATTATGTCTGTTTCTCCATTTTAAAAGACCATGATGGAAAAGCAGGCTTGGATTCGCACTGGTATTTCTGTGGTTACAAGGATTTTCACCTGCAGGGCATGATTTCCCCACCTTCTTCCTCCCATGACAGCCCCAAATGCTTCCTGAAATCCCGTTTCTGGGAGTCCTATTTCTCAGGAAGGGGGGGGGCATTTTGAACTACCACAGACTGAGTATGAGGTTAGAAAGTCACATTCCATGGGCAGAAATCCTAGTGCCCCCGAAAGTGCTAGTCTAGATCCAAGCTCTATTCTAAATGTCAACATTTTGCCACTCTGAGGCAGCCATTTTGGAGGCTGAATCTTTTTTTTAAAAAAAAACTTCTGCTGTTTGTATCCCAAACTTTTCTAACTACGCTGAACCATCAGAGATCAGCTTGATTAACAATCTAAACAAGGTAAATACAAACACTGGGGATATCCATTGGTTCAGGAGAAGGTTTTTAGACAGGAGACTTGCCAAAATGATGCCTGAGATGTTGTAATGAAATGAGGTACAGAAAGGCCCAGACAGATGCCAGCTTGTGTCAGCTAGACACCATTGTGGGTCATAAAACCAGAAATTCATCTGGAGCATTGAATCATCTTCTTAGTTTTATGTTTTATTGATAAAGACATTTACATTTTACAATGTATGAAAAAAATAGAAAAATGTACAAAAACACATAATTATTCCCATATAAAAAAGAAGGATGCAGAACATCATGCAAATATACCCTAAATTCATCCTTTTCCACTAATCTAACTATCATTAAATAGCAATGCCTAGCTGCACACAGCCATTAAATTATCCAATTCATTCAATAAAATGGACAATGTTTGCCAGACTTCTCCAGCAAACATAGCGATTAATATAAAAACAAACTTGGATGTTGGGGGTATCTTGTTTTCCTCAAGAAAATTCAAAGATAGCAGCATCTCTTAAAAACTATCCTTTCCCTCTCCCCTCCCATTTACTGCCCTGATCTAGTATGATAGTTTTTCCGTTAAAACTAAGTCCCATTTTTCCCCAACTGCTAAAAGTCTAAATGATATTATGCGGCTGCCTGAATGCAGCAGCCCTGAGTCATGTTCTCATTTCCCTTTCCATTTTGTATTGAGCAACTTTGTGTTCTGTGGTCATTACCATGTATGTATACCTGCCTCCATTACACATAATTAACTATCCCAAGTGAGGTGTGGAAAACACTTGATGTAATGATGTCAGGCCTTATGGTTAGTTGTACTACAAAATGTGAAATCGGGAAAATGAAGAGCTCAACTCAGAGCTTCCATTTTCAGAGCATCCCAGTGTTTCTTAGACATTCATATAGTTCTACTCTCATTAGCAGGGAACTTTTTTTCATTCCCTACTACCTACCGTCTGGCTTCTACTGACAAGTAAATTTAGCAATTTTAATCTCTGTAGATGACAGAGGGGGGAGAGAGAGTCTACTATACTGGCAAACTTAGTTTCTTACAACTTTCCCCTAAGAAGCCTGGGAACTGTAACTTGCTGAGGTGCTGAAAACTCTAAAACAGGCAGGTTCCTTGAGGAGAGGGAATGATTACTAAACCAGTTTAAGCTTTCATTGTGGATTTGCCCTGAGAGAACCCTGATAGAGCTTGATAGCCCAACAGGATCCTTCTTTGAAGCACTTCTTTGAAGCACTACTTTCAGCACTCAGATAATGTCTAACAGATTGCTACTGGGGCCTTTGAATGTCTTCTGAAGAGTAAAAGATGATATCTAAAAAAATGCTGCAGTAACTGTGTGCAGCGGAGCCACTAGAGTTCTTTGATGCTGACTTAATGCCAGACTTCTGACTCATATGCAATTCAAGCCCTATCATCTCCTCAGCATGTTGGCCTGTCTTGTTCTCCAAGCAAGCGGAGATCATGGCTTGACCTGTCTTGGATCAGCTGTGATGAATTCACCCTGTAATGGATACATAAAAATTTTTGTGTGAAGTACCCCCTAAGCACATACTAGGGGTGTGCATTAAGAACATAAGAACATAAGAGAAGCCATGTTGGATCAGGCCAACGGCCCATCAAGTCCAGCACTCTGTGTCACACAGTGGCAAAAAATTTTATATACACACATACACTGTGGCTAATATGGACCTGTGCTCCATATTTTTATCTAAACCCCTCTTGAAGGTGGCTATACTTGTGGCCGCCACCACCTCCTGTGGCAGTGAATTCCACATGTTAATCACCCTTTGGGT
Source organism: Heteronotia binoei (assembly GCF_032191835.1). Taxonomy (NCBI): domain Eukaryota; kingdom Metazoa; phylum Chordata; class Lepidosauria; order Squamata; family Gekkonidae; genus Heteronotia; species Heteronotia binoei. The sequence goes on from NC_083235.1 coordinate 30,309,092, forward strand.
GAAGAAGTACTTCCTTTTATCCGTTTTAACCTTTCTGCTCAGCAATTTCATCGAATGCCCACGAGTTCTTGTATTGTGAGAAAGGGAGAAAAGTACTTCTTTCTCTACTTTCTCCATCCCATGCATTATCTTGTAAACCTCTATCATGTCACCCCGCAGTCGACGTTTCTCCAAGCTAAAGAGTCCCAAGCGTTTCAACCTTTCTTCATAGGGAAAGTGCTCCAGCCCTTTAATCATTCTAGTTGCCCTTCTCTGGACTTTCTCCAATGCTATAATATCCTTTTTGAGGTGTGGCGACCAGAACTGCACACAGTACTCCAAATGAGACCGCACCATCGATTTATACAGGGGCATTATGATACTGGCTGATTTGTTTTCAATCCCCTTCCTAATAATTCCCAGCATGGCGTTGGCCTTTTTTATTGCAGATGCACACTGTCTTGACATTTTCAGTGAGTTATCTACCACGACCCCAAGATCTCTCTCTTGGTCAGTCTCTGCCAGTTCACACCCCATCAACTTGTATTTGTAGCTGGGATTCTTGGCCCCAATGTGCATTACTTTGCACTTGGCCACATTGAACCGCATCGGCCACGTTGACGCCCACTCACCCAGCCTCAACAGATCCCTTTGGAGTTCCTCACAATCCTCTCTGGTTCTCACCACCCTGAACAATTTAGTGTCATCCGCAAACTTGGCCACTTCACTGCTCACTCCCAACTCTAAATCATTTATGAACAAGTTAAAGAGCATGGGACCCAGTACCGAGCCCTGCGGCACCCCACTGCTTACCGTCCTCCACTGCGAAGACTGCCCATTTATACTCACTCTCTGCTTCCTATTACTAAGCCAGTTTTTGATCCACAAGAGGACCTGTCCTTTTACTCCATGACTCTCAAGTTTTCTAAGGAGCCTTTGATGAGGAACTTTATCAAAAGCTTTCTGGAAGTCAAGGTAAACAACATCTATCGGGTCTCCTTTGTCCACATGTTTGTTCACCCCCTCAAAGAAATGTAACAGGTTAGTGAGGCCGAACCAAATCAACCACCGAATCACCCGATTCGGCTGTATACAGAATCGCATACGGCCGAATCTAATTGGGGCCCATTATGCAGGAGCAGAGTATGGAGTAGTTCGTGACTCTGTGTACAGATAGGCATGGAGAGGTCCCCATGCAGAGAGTATTTTAGCCACAAAGTGTGCTAACGCATTGGCCAGTCCTGACATTTAAAAGAACTAAATAGACTGGAGCAGGGGATTTTTTGTAGCAGAAACTCCTTTGCATATTAGACCACACCCACTTGATGTAGCCAGTCCTCCAAGAGCTTACAGGGCTCTTCTTACAGGGCTTACTGTAAACTCTTGGAGGATTGGGTAAATCAGGGGGCGTGGCCTAATATGCAAAGGAGTCCCTGCTACAAAAATAGCCCTGAACTGGAGAGCTTAGTACATATGCCTCTCTCTCTCTCTCTTGCCATCAAGTCACAGCTGATTTACTGTAACCCTGTGGAGTTTTTAAGGCAAGAGACGTTCAGAGGTGGTTTGTCATTGCCTACCTCCACATTGCAACTTGGCATTCCTTGGTGGTGTCCCATCCAAATACCAACCAGAGCAAGCCAAGATCTGATGAGGTCACACTAGCCTGGGCCATCCAGGTCAGAGAATATATGCTTACATCTGGCCCAAATCTATCCCTCCCAATCAAGTTTCCAAAGTCCTCTTAGGCAAGGCTTTTTTTTAGCAGGAATGCAGTTCTGGCTGGGTTGGTGCCAGGGGGTGTGTCCTTATATGCGAATGAACTCCTGCTGGGCTTTTTCTACAAAAAAGCCCTGTGTGAAGCAATGGTGACCTCATGGGGTGTGGCCAAATATGCAAATGAGATCTTGTTGGACTTTTTCTGCAAAAAAGTCCTGCTCTTAGGTCAGGTTTATGAAGTCTGGTCAGGAGCACAGAAAACAATATCTCTTAACCATCCTCTAACCCACAGTTTGCCAATGGTATACTGGTGGAAACTTCATCTCAGGCAAGATGGTTACTCCACAATTATTATGGCCTTTTCTCAGATGACTTACTAGAATGGATTTTCTCTAGTCCACTGATCCTACCTATAGGCCAACAGGCTCAGGAGAAGGTCAGATATGAGTCTCTCAGGCTGGTGGGCATTTGTAAGATCAGACAGTAGTCCTTTCTCTGCTGGTCTATATCCACAGTTTGATTCCTCTCTCAGATCCCTCCCCTATGTGTTAATCCTGTGTTGGTAGCCATGCTTGGTATCCTTGGTAGCCATGCTTCAGTGCCAGCATCCCCATGTAGTTTCCAACCATTCAGGTATGGCCATTCTTGCCATAGAGAAGCCAGCTGAGCAGTGCAGTGCCTCACATTCTGCCTTTCTAGTCCAGTGTAAAAACTGGAGAAAACCTGTAGCTACACTGAATACTCTGAGGACCTACCTCGGATCATAGTTGACTCATAAACACTCTGCAGACAATGACAGGTTGCCACGGCAGCAATATGGATGATTGTTGAGGACCACTCAGGTCACCTTGATAAGCAAGTGATTGCTTATTAGGGTGGTTTTACTTGTTGCATATAAAGGTTCACTGTTTTATTCCTCCTCTCAGAAGGCATCATTATTCTTTCCTGGGGGCATCATTAAGTCAATGAGCAGTTTATCGCCATCTATCCTGCGGACGTTAATTAAAGAAGAATCTCAAGTCTCCCTCTTTCTCTCTTCCACCCATCCCTATGTCAAAAGTGTTGGCTCTGAGATCTTTAAAGGTCCAGCTACCTGCAAATGCTAGGGAAAGAACACAGTGCTCAAGGCTAGATCAAGACATACCTATGTCATGTTTAAGATGCCCAATAGTATTGCTCCAAAAAAGCATTAATAAAGCATAGTAATTATTTTGTAATTAGAGGCCCCCTTGCAATCTGACACTCTAATGTAAAGAAGAAGAAGATGATGATGATGATGATGGTGATGATGATATTGGATTTATATCCCACCCTGCACTCCGAATCTCAGAGTAGCTCACAATCTCCTTTATCTTCCTTCCCCACAACAGACACCCTGTGAGGTGGATGGGGCTGAGAGGACTCTCACAGCAGCTGCCCTTTCAAGGACAACCTCTGCCAGAGCTATGGCTGACCAAAGGCCATTCCAGGAGGTGCAAGTGGAGGTGTGGGGAATCAAACCCGGTTCTCCCAGATAAGAGTCCACACACTTAACCACTACACTAAACGGGCTCTAGTTTAGGGAGGGAAGGTAGAATGGTATAGCATGATCCCATCAGATCTCAGAAACTATGTAGGATTGCTACTTGAATGGGAGACCACCAAGGCAGAATCTGCAGAGGAAGGCTAATGGCGAATCACCTCTGCTTCCCACTTACCTTGAAAGCCCCTTGCTGGAGTCTCCATAGGTCAGTTATGACCCTCGTAAGGCAAAGCAGCATCTTGGCTTCTCTCAAGGATTAATGTGTTTTTGAAACTTGACTTTTTTATTTTTTACACAACAAATACAAATCATCATCATCATCCATACATCTATGGATAATACATAAATAGAAATTAACAAACACTTAAACACAGTACCACTGATCCAAAATTTGAAAGGGAGTAAAGTTAGCAAATATAAGCCAATACTATTCCAGTTTTATACACTGCTACATGTCTAGTAAAAGGAAAAAGTAAGATATTTCTTTGGGATTGTATTTTCCACTTCATTATTGTTTACATAGTCAAAAAAGAGAACCATTTTTCTAGAATGTGATTAATTTTTGTAGGAACCTCTACTATATAAATTTGTGTAGTTAATTTATCCATATCTGCAACCTCCTACACTTTAGTCCACCATTGTTGAGTTGTTGACATAGTCTTTTCCTTCCAAAGTAATGAGTTTAATAACGGGCCTGGTCTTCCTTGGATGAGGTACTAATTAGTAGGTCTCAGCCTATCTGGTACCTTATCCTCTCCAAGGTCAGAGCATAAGAGGACAATTAGTTTCCCATGAGAGCGTGTCCTAAGTGATGGGAGGGGGGAAGACCAGGAGTAGTGATGTGATTTTCCAGAGTTTTTTCCTGAAGATGTGTTGTGATTGGATGTTATCTGCACCTGACTTGGAGGGCCAATTAAAAAAAAAATACAATTGCTATATGACTCTAAAGGCTAGCTAGCTGAGATGTTCATGGACTGCAGACTTGTGACAGAGCAAACATGCAGAGTGGAGCAATCACAGCACTCTAGGTGTCCATGGCATATCCAATGAGATGGCTGGAAATATGCCATGGAAATGCCATGGAAACGACTTTGTTTAATCCATTTTTGAGGCATTGCAGCATGAGGTAGGCATAGGGTTGCCAAGTCCAATTCAAGAAATATCTGGGGACTTTGGGGGTGGAGCCAGGAGACATTGGGGTGGAGCTAAGAACAAGGCTGTGACAAGCACGATTGAACTCCAAAGGGAGTTCTGGCCATCACATTTAAAGGGACCACACACCATTTAAATGCCATCCCTCCATTGGAAATAATGGATAGGGGCACCTTCTTTTGGGACTCATAGAATTGGACCCTCTAATCCAATATTTTTGAAACTTGGAGGGCCTTTTGAGGAGAGGCACCAGATGCTATGCTGAAAATTTGGTGTCTCTACCTCAAAAAACAGCTCCCCCCAGCCCCAGATACCAGCAGATCAATTCTCCATTGTACCCTATGGAAATCAGTCTCCATAGGGAATAATGGAGTGCCCAGCAGACATTTCCATCCCCCCCACCCCGGCTATCTGATGATCCTAAAGTGGGGAGAGAGCCTCCAAATCAGGGAACCCCCTGCCCCCACCTGGGGATTGGCAACCTTAGGTAGGCATAAGTAAGCTGTGGGGGACAGATGCGCGTGTGTAATTGCGCCTGTTTAATCCATAATGCCCATGTGATCGCCCCTGTGTTTCATCTTTACAGTTCCTTTTCTTGAAATCTGATTCATTAGTGGCGGCCCCCATTTAACCTTATATGAATTATTCACATTGATTCATTAACATGACATGAATGGACAAGTTTTATCCCTCCCAAAAAAGACTTCTTAAATGAATTTACAAGCATTATGTAAGACCATTTCCTGGAATCTATTTACAATGATACACTTTGTATAAAGGCCAAGGGATACTGAATGTGTAAATCTAAACTGCAGCTCTGAAAAAGTGATAGATGACTGTTATTCTTCATTAGCATAAACCAATTTACCTTTGTCATCATCATGTTTGTCAGGCCTCAGATTCAGCAGGAGCTCACAGGAGCACAGCTCCTGAACCTTTCTGAGAGTTCCACCTCCTCCTTCCCACCCTGTCCATTGAATAGTAGGTGCAGCTGCATAACAATCCCTGGATGAGCTCCACCACCTATTTTTCTATAAAGTGACCCCTGATGTTTATCATCAACTAGGAAACAGCAGGTCAGATTTTTACTCTTGAGGAGGATCAAGGAACCCACAGATGCTTCAGGAAACAGGGTAAACCATGTTTCCTCTCTAGCTGTTTTCTCCAGGAAAGACATAATTTACTCACTGTTGTATTCACAAGAAACCAAATGAAGTTCAGTCCAAACCATGGCATTCTTCTGTTTTTTATTTTGCTCTGTCCCTCCACCCAATTTTGATTTGTCGCAATGTTTTTAAACCTTCAGCAAAATTACAGGATGATCATTCTAGATGTGAACTATGTAGTAGGGATGTGCAAAAAAAAAAAAATTCGGATTGACACGGATTCGGAAATATACGGGGGGAAAAAATTCGGAATCCCCGTATCCTCCTGAATACCGCATTCGGAATAGCCGCATATACGGTAGATGCGCGGCTATTACCGAATATACGGCCCTATTATACCCTATGGGCCATTGAAAGCAATGGCAAATAGGGTATATTTGAAGCCGCATGGAGGGGAGGGGGTTTGAGATAGAGTCCCCAAATTTGCAGGGGACCTGCAGGGGACTCTCCCCTCCAACTCCCTCAAGTCCCAAAAAGATTGGGCCAGGGGATCCCATTCCAGGGGCACCCAAAGAGGGTGCCCCTATTCCATCATTATACCCTATGGGCCATTGAAATCAATGGCAACATAGGGCATAATTAGAGGCTACTGGGGGGCAGAGGGTTTGAGGGAGAGCCCCCAAATTTTCAGGGGACCTGTAGGGGACTCTCCCCTCCAACCCCCCCCAAGTTCCAAAAAGATTGGGCCAGGAGGTCCCTGTCTTTGGGCTCCCCAAAAGGCCCATTGCTAACAATGATGGGGAAAGCCCAATTAGCCACTTCCTCACTGTAATTGTCGTGGGAAAAGTGGCTCTGGGGAGCAGGGGGTTTTGAGTAGAGCCCCCCAAACTGCTGTGCAGCTTCAGGGCACTGTCCCACACAAAACCCACAAGGCCAAAAAAAATTGGACCAGGGGGTCCAATTCCTGGGGCACCCAAAGCCAAACCTAACCACATCAGAGAATCTCTATAGGACCCAAATGCACTACATCCCTCTATCTACTCTATGAACCCTGCAGGCCTGGAAGCAATATAAACCCAGTTGCCAACATCACTGCCACACAAAACACAATCTGCTCAAACCCAGATGCCAGCTCTCCAGCCCTGCCCCAAACAACACGGGGAGAGCTGGCCAACCACAACAAACCTGCTGGTTCTGCGTCTCTCACCCAGGTGCCAGCTTCCCTGCCACAGAACACACAATGTACTCTATAAAAACAAGGAAGTGACCCAGCCCACACACACCCTCGCCAACCCTCACACCAACCAGAGGTAATTTAAAAAAACCAAAACAAAACCAGCAGAATCACAAAAGGCCAAGTGTTAAAAAAGTGGCCTTTTCACCAACAAGAAAGCTCAGGCCAAATCAGTCAACAACACACACACACACCCCCAATAACCTGAAGAGAAAAGTAACACAGCAGCAACATAACACAGCAGCAACAAATCAAACACTGAAACAGTAAAAAAACTCAACTTTTAACAATACAGGAACTCCCCCCCCAAAAAAAAAAACCCTTCACCCTAACCCCAAGAAATCCAAGCCACCCAAATCAGGAGAAGTAAAAGGACACTGCACTTTTAAAAGTCCTCTCACTAATTAAGATATGGGCAAATTAGGAAAAAAAACCCCACCCCAGGCCCCCACCCCCAGCAGAACCTAACCCCAACCCCAAATAGGCTACCTTACCCACCCAGTACTCACCCACCCACCCAAATCTGGACAAGTAAAGGGACTCTAGTCCTTTTACCAACAAAAACTAAAAAAAGAACCCCAAAACTGTCTTACCTTGTCTTCTCTGAGTCCAGGGAAGTAAGGCTGAGTGAGAGAGCAGCAGGCAGCAGCAGCTGAAGCCAAGGGCCAGCCACCAGCAGCAGCACAATCTCTCTCACACACACCAAGCCACACACCAACACAGCAATGGAGGAGTCCAGCAGGAAGACTCCTTAAAAAGGTTCTCTGGCCCTACAGAGAGCAATTTCAAAAAATAGCACAGCTCTCTGATTGGCCAGACAACAGTGCTTACTTGGATACCCAAGTAAGCAAAAGATCAAAATAACAACAATGTAGCTGATGGCTGGGCCATCAGCTACACAAAAGCCCTGCAAAGCATGCATTTGCAATGCATTTTGCAAATGCATGCTTTGGATTGGCTGCTGGGGCTCCTCTTTCCCCTCCCCCCCTCCCTGATCCCAGAGAGGCTATGGGAGAGGCGGGAAGAGGCCACTAAAGGCGCGAAAGTACTAGGCAAGCAGCTCCTTTGAGGCTGCAGAAGCCACTTTCCCGCCTTTTGCTTTGACAGCTTTGACAGCCGTATACTTCCGAATAGCTGTTCGGAAGCATACGGCGAGCCGTATTCGGCTGCCGCATAATAGGCGGCAATGGGAATCAGCTACAGCCGATTCCGTATACAGCCGAATCAGTGTTGATTCGGCTGTATATTCGGTTCGGCCGAACCGAATGCACATCCCTACTATGTAGCATTATCATCTCTCTTGGGCCAAAGAAAAGATATATGATGTTGCTTGTTTGCTGTCAAGTTCCAGCTGACTTATGGCAACCCCAAGGGGTTTTCAACGCAAGAGACATTCAGAGGTGGCTTGCTGTTGCCTGCCTCCATGTCATGACCCTGATATTCCTTGGAGGTCTCTCTTCCAAATACTGACCACAGCAGACCCTGTTTAGCTACTGAGAACACCAGAAAGAGACTTGGCAGCCACTGAACTATGGAAACAAAATGGTTATTGACAATTTACCTAGTATCTACTACATTCTCATGGGGGTTTTTGCTAATATGCAAAGGAGTTCCCGCTACAAAAAAAGCCCAGCTTTTTTCCATTTGTTATGTCCGTAGAAAGAGAAGGAAATAGCCTGAGCTGAAGAAACACAAATGAAGGGAGGACTATAGAAAGTTTGAGATCCCCCTTTTTAATCTGTTCCTTCAAAGTTCAATGTGATTTTGTAAACAAAGGGCTGATCTACACATTCAGGAAAATCACCTAGTAGAGTCCTTAATGGGACTGAACAATTACTGAGTGCCAGAGCAAAAGATTGTGTCCTGAATCGTCTGCTATGATGGAAAATTCCCTGCAGATAGAAGAAAAAGAACATCAGACATGACCAGAATGTCTCTCCACCAGAGTGCTACTTCTGTAACTACAATGAGTATTTTTTACATAAAGCAAATTATTCAAGAATGTCATTTCCCCCACTCGTACCTCAGAATGGATGCTCTTTAATCAGTTCTTCTACATTATTTTGCTTATTGTGTTTCCCTAGAATATTTTTTTTTGCAAATGACCCTTCACTATGAGTGAATTTTGAAAGCTGAAAGCAACCATAATGGCATGGGAATAGGGGAGGCTCTGTTGACAGCTGGAACAGGAGACGAAGCCAAGATTTTGGTCCCTTTGGAGGCAGGCCAGTGTGAATTCTGGCCTCTCTGGAGTTTGGCAGAGATGAGACCGTCTGCATAGCATTTAACTGTCAAGAACCTAGTGAAGAAAGTGTTGCTTTTTGCTAAAACTCTCTCTCCCACACACACACACATGATTATCCATCTGCAGATTCTGAGCATTTGCCGAGCAAGCATTCCAGAGATGTCCATTATGCTTCAATTTGCTGCTAAATTTCAGTAATTGGGTGGAAAATTCTAAGATTTATAATCAACTAATACAGGGACTTTTAGGAGGTCCTTAAAGCCTTCCCTGGGACACAACCATGGTGGTCCTCACTTTCTAGACATGTCACAGCCTAGCAAATAGACTAGAAGGGACAGTGTCAACTAGGTAGTGGTGGGAAAGCCAGGAATTTGGTAGGCCTGAATGGAGTAACATTTGCAGTGATATTGGTCAGTTTGGTATAGTGGTAAAGAGCTCGGACTCTAACCTGGAACAACTGGATTTGATTCCCCACTCTTCTACATGTACCTGCTGGTGTGATCTTGGATCAATCACAAGTTCTATCAAAGCTGTTCTCTCAAGAGCAGTACTAGAGAGCTCTCTCATCTCCACCTATCTCGCAGGATGTCTGTTGTGGGAAGGGGAAGGAGATTGTAAACTGCTCTGAGACTCTGAGCAAAGGGCAGGGCATCCAATCATCTCCTCTTCCTCTTCTTCCTCTTCTTCTTCTTTTTCTTCATTGACCTTCATCTGTACACCAAACTTAAGCTACCAATCTTTTCTTTTTTTCTTCAGGTCACAACTGACTTATGGTGACCCCATGGCATTTTCAAGACAGGAGTTGTTCAGAGGTGGTTTGCACAGCTAGCCTCTGCATAGCAACCTTGGACTTCTTGATGGTCTCCCATCCAAGTACTAACCAGGGTTTACTCTTCTTATTTTCTGGTATCTGATGAGATCACAGTAGTGTGAGCTGTCCAGGTCAAGGGAATTGGTTGTAATATAGGACTGGATCTACTGCCAGCAGAAGTCCTATGCCCCCCCCCTCCAACAGTCTCTTGCTGAACCCCAGAATGTAGATTCCTAGGGTCACAAAACTTGCATGGATTAATAGTCTCAAGGGTTGGGGGCTGCAACAGGGGGAACAGCAAGAGGCAGAATCAACATCTTCCTCTTTTCTCAGTGCACCTCAGCTGATGAAAAGTCAGAAGGGCAATTTCACTCCTTTCTTCTGCCCACTGCTGTGCCAACCCACCTGACCCTTAATTATAAGGGGATGCAAAAGATCTGCTTTCCTTCCATTGCTGGTTGTTAGGATCCAACTCACAGTTGAACCTCCTAAATATACAGGGATAAAAGCAGAGTGTTCAAAACGCAAACTGCTTGTAGATATTAGTGTCTTCTAGGTTCCCTGGCAACAGCTTTACAGAACATCCAGACAGAAATATGTTCTGGGTGCAGATGGCTGCTCTACTAGAACTCCACTGAATCATCCCTGACATGAAGTAGTCTGCTGCCAGGGCAGAGAGACCTAGGACAAAGACACCATGTATTCCACAGTGATTCCTTGTTGTCCTCGATCTCATAAACAGCAAGCTGTTTTAGAACACGTCTGGTCAGAGTGACCTCTGTCAGATGGCCTAGAGGAAAAGTGCTTCCTATTATGAAACCCTTGTTGTGGCTTTTCGTCACTTCCACCAAAGCAGACCATTCTTGGGCCAAAGCAGGTCAGCCTTAACAACCTTAACTCACCTTAACCTGAGAGAACTTAGCACCATCCAGAAAACTCAAAGCAGTCCCTATTGGTTGAGCAGGAAGGAGGTGGCTTCGGAGCTAAGATTATTCTCCTTCATCAGTCAGAAGAAGGTGACACCCAAGCCAAGAGGGGTATAGAAATTCTTAACTCTGAGCCAAAAGTAGGTCGGCCCAGCTTCTGTTAGTTTAAACAGAGGAAGGCAGCTGGAATGTGCCTGATTGTTGTTGCCTGACCTTGCACAACCAGCATGCAATTTAAACATCACATCTCAAGATGTTCCCTCCACCTATTCCTTCCACAGTCCCTGATTTCCTTGCCTGTGTCAAGAAAGCAAGCAGATGAGGCAGGAGGGTTACCCTTCTGCTTGGCAGCCCCTCCCTTGACTTCTTCCGCATCAGATGAAAGATACTGGTTCCAGGTGAGAGATGGCAATCCTACTATCATTACTTTCACCTGTCTGTCTTTTTTATCTGCCTGTATCAGTCTCTATATGTGGCTGGATGGTTTTCCTTTATCTATACATCTTTCCGTCTCTCTGTTTGCCTTCATCTATTGGACTGTTTTGCCTGTCCGTCAATCTTTCTGTCTGTCTACCCAGCTGGCTTTCTATTTTCCTGTGTGCTTGCCTTTCTGGCTTTCAGCTTTGCCGTTTTCTGTCTGCCTTGTTAGACTGCTTACGATTATAATGATCATACCCCACCAGGCACAAAAACATACGTTTTAAGAATTTTATACTGGTTTTACTATTGTTTATTTATATTTGGTTCTAAATTGTTATATTCCACATTGCTGTTAGCTACTATATTTCATTTAAGGTAAAGATAGTCCCCTGTGCAAGCATCAGTCGTTTCCGACTCTGGGGTGATGTTGGTTTCACATTTTCACAGCAGACTTTTTTTTATGGGGTGGTTTGCCATTGCCTTCCCCAGTCATGTAAACTTTCTCCCCAGCAAGCTGGGTACTCATTTTACCGACCTCAGAAGGATGGAAGGCTGAGTCAACCTCTTGCCAGCAACCTGAACCCAGCTTCCGCCAGGATCGAAGTCAGGTCGTGAGCAGAGCTTAGGACTGCAGTACTGCAGCTTTACCACTCTGTGCCATGGGGCTCTTTAGCTGGTTTTAAACCATGTTAGTGTTGTTAATCATTGTTATTCTACACTGTAGCTGTAGAAAAGAGCAAGAGTCCAGTAGCACCTTGAAGACTAACACAATTTGTGGCAGGGTATGTACCAGCATTTGTGAGTCACTGCTCACTTCTTCAGATGCAGCTAGAAAGTGAGTCCATCTGTTCTTATATCTTGGAGAGTGGAGTGACTGGTCTAATTCTACACTTGATCTAATTGATCTTATTCTATGCTGTGGTTAGCCGTCTCAAGCTGCATTTGCTGTGTGGACAGATGGGATATAAATTTGAAAATTAAATAAATAAAATGCAGGCGGATGGGGATATGTGATGGTATTCACCAGTACTGTGTACTATCCAGCACCTTTTTTGGGAGGTTGTCTAGCGTTTCCAGCTTCAGGTTGGGAAATATCTGGAAATTTGGGAAGTGGAAAGGTTTCAGTGGAGAATAATGCCATAGAGCAGGGTAGTCAACGGTAGTTCTCCAGATATTTTTTGCTTACAACTCCCATCAGCCCCAGCCATTGGCCATGCTGGCTGGGGCTGATGGAAGTTGTAGGCAAAAAACATCTGGAGAGCTACTGTTGGCCACCCCTGCCATAGAGTCTACCTTCCAAAGTGGCCATTTTCTCCAGGTGAACTGATCTCTGTCACCTGGGATCACTTGAAACCCCAGGAGTCCTCCAGCAACCATTGGGAAGCAGGCAACCCTGAAGTCCTGAGTGAGGAATTTGTGAAAATCAGCACAACCATAAATATTATCACTGGCGCTTTTTTTTTTTGCGGGGGGGGGGGGTCTCCCAAGTTCTGAACAGAGAATCTGTAGAAATCTGCAACCTTATATATCAGTACTGGAACCTTTTGTTTTATGTACAAAAACAGTACATACAGGTATACTAACAGGGCTTTTTTTGTAGAAAAAGCCCAGCAGGAACTCATTGGCATATTAGGCCACACCCCCTGACATCACCATTATTTCACACAGGGCTTTTTTGTAGAAATAGCCCAGCAGCAATGTATTTGCATATTAGGCCACACCTCCTGACACCAAGCCAGCTGGAACTATATTCCTGTCTGTTCCTGCTCAAAAAAAGCCCTGTATACTAATATGTAGATGCCTGAACAAGTGATGTGTGGGGTCAGACCCAAGTATAAACAGAAGGTTTAAAGCAAAGCAGTCATGAATCGTCTGCAGCACCCAAACTGCCCATCAGTAACACTTCTTTCCCACAGCTGCTACCCAGAAAGCAATATTGTACAGCTAGTGTAGGGAGGGTGGAAGAGATGGAGGCAGGGATCCATCTGCCAGATATTTGTCCCTCCCCTCCCCATCCCGGCTCTTGTCCAGTGATTAGAAGCAGGTAGCCACTTGCCAGGGAGGCTTTACTAATAAGAGTGTGGCCAAGCTCCATCTTCCTCTGCGCTCCGGTCCGTGCCCTCCCTGCTGCTCAGCTGTTTGACTAGTGGCCTGGCTTTCTGCTTCTAGGTTCACAGACGGCCTGGAACACTCCCCAATTATCCCTGGAAAATACCAGCTCGCGCATAAAGAGACAGCAATAATATTTTATTTGTGCTTTTTTATGATACAAGCTCTTGAAAGCAGTCCTGGCAAAGGGAGGCGAAAGTGATATATTATCATCTAATAAAGCAATTGAACATGACAGCTTTTAAGGAAGATCTGAGATGGGATCTAGTTACGGGTCTTCTGAGTGTACAGGGGAGGGGGAAAGGCAGCAAGGAGTGGAAGTGGAAGGAAAAGAAAAGCAGGTGGAAGGGGAACCAGGAAACGTAAATACACCATTAGTGTGCAGAGGTGCTCAGCTTTCCGTTATTTTAACCAAGTCATAAATGTAGTTTATCGCCTTGCAAACAACATAAAGAGGACAGTGTTCCCAGCTAATCCTTCAAAACTATTACAGGGCTTTAGAAGCACATAAAATATATGTGCGTGCGCACACACAAACAAATACACAAACATTGTGCACTCATTGGGTATACACAGAGAAGCTCATACATGTTTGTTTACAGAATACACGTGAAGACATTTTATAGTGTGACCTCAGGTGGACATAGACCCTTCTAAACCCCTTTACTTCAAGGTTGTTGTCTCTGCTAAGGACTGCACATTGTCAGGGGTCTTCTCCAATGATTGCGTGCCCTTGCACAGCACACACAAGACTCACATAGGGTTGCCAGCTCTGAGTTGGGAAGTTCCTGGTGATTTGGGGGTGCAGGGTGGGGTATGAGGAGGGTAGGGACCCCTGCAGGGTAGAATGTCATAGAGTCTACCCTCCAAAGCAGCCATTTTCTCCAGAGGACCTATCTCTGAGGGTCAGTTGTAGTTCCAGGAGATCCCCAGGCCCCATCTGGAGGCTGCCATCCCACCCTACTCACAACCCTCTGATTCCCTAAGATAAGATCAAGCTGACCCCTCCCCTCTCTGCAACATGAATGGAGCTTGCAGTTAGGCCAATTATAACTTCACCATAGGGTTGCCAGGCCCCAGTTGGGAGTAGGGGATCCCCCAGTTTGGAGGCCCTCCCCCCACTTCAGGGTCATCAGAAAGCGGGGGGGGGATGCCTGCTGCACACTCTATTATTCCCTATGGAGACCGATTCCCATAGGGTATAATGGAGAATTGATCTGTGGGTATCTGGGGCTTTGAGGGGGGGCTGTTCTTTGAGGGAGAGGCACCAAATTTTCAGCATAGCATCTGGTGCCTCTCCTCAAAACACCCTCCCAAGTTTCAAAAGGATGGACCAGGGGGTCCAATTCTATGAGCCCCAAAAGAAGGTGCCCCTATCCTTCATTAGTTCCAGTGGAGGGAAGGCATTTAAAAGGTGTGTGGTCCCTTTAAATGTGATGGCCAGAACTCCCTTTGGAATTCAATTATGCTTGTCACACCCTTGCTCTTGGCTCCACCTCCAATGTCTCCTGGCTCCACCCCCAAAGTCCCTGATATTTCTCGAACTGGACCTGGCAAACCTACTTCACCAGCTGGAGCTCAGGGTGGTGCATCCCTTTTGATTTAGACCTGTAAATGTGTGAAACCTGCAGAGTGGACCACCAGGGAAATTAAACTGGCAGACAAATGGGGTTGCCAGATCTGTGTTGGAAAATACCTGGAGATTTTAGGGGTGGATTCGGGAGAGGGTGGGGTTTGGGAAGGGGAGGGGCCTCAGCATGGTACAATGCCCTAGAGTCCACCCTTCAAAGCAGCCATTTTCTCCAGGGGAGCTGATCTCTGCCAGCTGGAGATCAATTGTAAAAGTGAGAGATCTTCAGCCTCCATCTGGAGGCTCAAACAACAATATAGGGCTCCAGAGGTATCAAACCCAGGCCAGTACAATTTGTGTTACCCCCCCCCCAAAAAAACCCCTATAATTCAATAAACAGTATTTTCAAATATTCCATAGCTTTAATAATGATATATAAAGCTCAAGCAAGCACCAAATATTCTTAAACAGATTCATACACATAATACAATAAAGCACAAGATATTCATAGCAACAACAGGGTCGGATTTAGGGAGGGCAGAGCGGGCACTCACCCCGGGGGCACCGAATTGGCCACCCCCTGGGGTGGACAGGAGTGGGGAGAAAGATGGGCTGCTTTTGCTGCCTCTCCGCAAGGCAGGGAGGTGGCAAAGGCAGGCCAGAGGCTTCCCTCCCCATTTAAACAACCCGTGGGGGTGTTTAAATGGGGGAGGGAGGCAGACTGCCTGCCTTTGCTGTTTCCCCGGAAGGCAGACAGGTGGCAAAGGCTGGCCCACGGCTTCCCTCCCCATTTTTTGAGTGGGGGCGCCATTTTTTGGATTTGCATACAACAAAGAAGCCAAGTCTGCTCTCAGTAGTTAAAGTCCCTGTGTAGCTACCAAAGTGGGTTCTCATCTGGAGCTACAATGGGAATAGCAACCAGGGCTTTTTTTGTAGCAGGAACTCCTTTGCATATTAGGCTACACCCCCCTGATGTAGCCAATCTGTTTACAATAGGCGCTGTAAGAAAAGCCCTGTAAGCTCTTGGAGGATTAGCTACATCGGGGGTGTAGCCTAACATGCAAAGGAGTTCCTGCTAAAAAAAAAAAAAAGCCCTGATAGCCACAAAATGTCTTCAGCTGACCGGTGATTGATATAAATCCGGTTGCGATGTCTTGATCTGCAGCTGAATGTTCTATTGAACAATATCCTCTTAAATTGTATTTCTGTTCCAAGAGGAAGAATTATTCTATAAGTGGAATGCCTGAGCATCTTGCATTTACAGTCACAACTTGCTTCATTCACCAGCAGCCAGGACAGTGTAACCAAGACAGGCAATAGAACCTTCAGGCTTCAAATGATGTTTCCCAACTCAGGTTTGGATGGGTCTCACAAGAGTGAGCTAATCCACGCCCAGTTTACATATCTAATCTAAGTGCCATCAGGTCACAACCCCAGTAAGGGGCTTTCAAGGCAAGCGAGTAAACTAGGCTTGCCAATCCCCAGGTCCCAGTGGGGGTTCTTCTGCTTTCCCAGTCTCCTTCCTGCCCCCAGTCAGCTGGCCAGCGGGGGGAAGCCCCGCCCCCAAAGCCACCATGTGATTTTTTTCCCCTCCAGAGGCTCCAGTCTCCGATTGGAAAGGCTCCAGTCTCCGATTGGGATGGGGTTTCTGTGTTACTTGGAAGAAGTTGGCTGCAACTCATGAGTAGAGAGGCCAATCCCTCTCTTCAGAGTTGCCAGAAACGGGGTGGGGAGGGAGGGAAACGTCTGCTGAGCACTTCATTATTCCCTATGTGGAGATCGATTCTCATAGGGTATAATGGGAAATTGATCTGGAGGTTTCGGGGAGCTGTTTTTTGAGATAGAGGCACCAAATGTTCAGTATAGTATCTAGTGCCTTTCCCCAAAGTACCCTCCAAGTTTCAAAACGATTGGACTAGGGGGTCCAATTCTATGAGCCCCAAAAGAAGATGCCCCTATCTTTCATTATTTCCTATGGAAGGAAGACATTTTAAAAGGTGTGCTGTCCCTTTAAATGTGATGGCCAGAACTCCCTTGGAGTTCAATTATGCTTGTCACACCCTTGTTCCTGGCTCCACCCCCAAAGTCTCCTGGCTCCACCCCCAAAGTCTCCTGGCCCCACCCCCAAAGTCCCCAGATATTTCTTGAATTGGACTTGGCAACCCTAAACAACGGTGGCTTGCCTTTGGCTTCCCCTGCAAAGCCTTCCTTGGTGGTCTCCCATCCAAGTACCAAAGCCTGCTTAGCTTCCAATATCTGATGAAATGAAGTTATACTGTGCTGCCTTCCCTCCTTTGACTCAATTTAAGTTAGCACATTTTAAGATCAGGCCCACTCTCAACTCCCAGGTCGCAACACCGTCCCTGTTTTGTTGTTGGGGAACATGGCCAAGTTTCTCCTCCCACCTCCAGTCCTGGAGTAGGCCTCCATCTCTTCTGCCTACCTTTCTCCAAAGCCTATGTATGGGCTGAGATGGGATGTGCAGGCATTGTGTCTTTCTGCCAGGTAAGGTCTGGCGGGAAAGGGATGGCTGTGAAGATGGAGAAGACTGGGATTGGTGTGGAACTGCACTTGTATAAATTGAGCCCGAACTTTGAAGAGGTTTGAGCTCAGCTGTTAATTAGCCTGACAGTAATGGATGAGAGAAACTCTCTGATTCTGCTTTCAGATATTGCTACTATAGGTAAGATGCAGCAACTTGTCAAGCTTTGCGTGTTTAAAAGCATAAGAAAAGCCCTGCTGGATCAGTTGTCACAACCAACCAGATGCCTCTGGGAAGAAAGATGCCACAAGAAAGAAATGAAGACAACAAGTTCCTCCGGGGGTTCGTTTAATCATCATGGCTAATAGTTGTCTTCCATTTTGAAACCACCTGAGGCAAGAACTTTGCAGGAATTATGCTGCATCATTGAGAAGATTCTTCTCTAGGCTTCATAATCTGATCTTCAGCGTTCCGTAAATTTACTGGGAATGAATGTTATTCTATGTAGCCTGTCATTCCCGGAATTCCTAAATTAAAAATCATCATTACATATACAAGTTAAAGAGCATGGGACCCAGTACTGAGCCCTGCGGCACCCCACTGCTTACCGTCCTCCACTGTGAAGACTGCCCATTTATACTCACTCTATGCTTCCTATCAATTAGCCAGTTTTTGATCCACAAGAGGACCTGTCCTTTTACTCCATAACTCTTGAGTTTACTAGAGTAAGCTGTCCTTTACTGTCCTTTACTCCATAACTCTTGAGCCTTTGATGAGGAACTTTATCAAAGCTCTCTGGAAGTCAAGGTAAACAACATCTATTGGGTCCCCTTTGTCCACATGTTTGTTCACCCCCTCAAAGAACTGTAATAGGTTAGTGAGGCAATATCTTCCCTTACAGAACTCATGCTGAGTATTCCTCAATAACTTGTGTTCATCAATGTGCCTACTCATTCTGTCCTTGATAATGCTTTCTACCAACTTTCCCGGTATTGAAGTCAGATTGACTGGCCTGTAATTTCCTGGATCTTCTCTGGAACCCTTTTTAAAGATGGAGGTGACATTTGCTACCTTCCAGTCCTCAGAAACGGAGGCAGATTTCAATGAAAGATTACATATTTTTGTCAGGAGATCCACAAGTTCAACTTTGAGTTCTTTCAGAACTTTTGGATGTATGCCATCTGGACCTGGTGACTAATTATTTTTTAATTCGTCAATGAGTTGTAGGGCCTCCTCTCTTGTCACCTCAATTTGACACAGGTCTTTCAACACCTCTTCCAAAATTAGTGGTTCTGGAGCGGGCAAACACTTCTCATCTTCCACAGTGAAAACTGAGGCAAAAAAATGCATTCAGCTTCTCAGCCTTTTCCCTATCCTCCTTCAGTAATCCTTTTACCCCTTGGTCATCCAAGGGCCCCACTGCCTCCCTGGCTGGTTTCCTGCTTCTAATAAATTTGAAGAAATGCTTATTGTTTTTTGCAATATGTTCCTCATAGTCCCTTTTTGCCTGCCCGATCACAGTCTTGCATTTGATTTGCCATAGCCCATGTTCCCTTTTATTAATCTCACTTGGACTAGCTTTCCACCGCTTAAAGGAGTCCTTCTTACCTTTTACAGCTTCCATTACTTTGTTAACCATGCAGGGCTTTTCTTATACCTGTTTGTGCCTTTCCAAACTTGTGGTATATATTTTATCTGAGCTTCTAGGACTGTAATTTTAAATAGCCTCCAAGCTTCCCCAAGGGTTTTGACTGTATCTACCTTTCCTTTCAGTTTCCTCTTCACATGCCTCCTCATCTCAGAGAATTTACCCCTTTTAAAGTTAAACGTGGTTGTGCTGGTCTTTTGGTGCAACTCCCTATTTATACAAATGGTGAAATCAATAACATTATGGTCACTGCTCTCAAGCGGTGCGATCACTTTTACATCTCTCACCAAGTCTTGAGCATTACTTAGGACCAAATCCAGGCTCGCCCCACCCCTGGTAGGTTCTGTGAACATCTGCTCCATAGCACGGTCATTGAGAGCATCTAGAAACTAAATCTCTTTCTCTCGACCTAAATACATACTGACCCAATCAATCTGCGGATAGTTAAAATCACCTATTACAACACAGTTTTTACATTTAGCCGCTATCTTTAATCCTGCCATCATATTATAATCATCCTCTATCTTTTGATTTGGTGGGCGATAACAAACTCTCATAGTTAAATTTCCCTTTGGGCCCTCTATTTCGACCCAAAGCATTTCTAGAAGGGAATCTAATTATTTGACCTCACTCTTACTGGACTGTATACCCTCTCTGACATACAGATCCACCCTACCTCCAACCCTTCCCTCCCTATCCTTCCAATATAACTTATATCCAGGAATCACCGTGTCCCACTGATTCTCCTCATTCCACCAAGTTTCTGAAATTCCCACAGTGTCTATGTTTTCCCCAAACACTAAACATTCCAACTCACCAATTTTACTTCGAACACTTCTAGCATTTGTATACGAATATCTATAATTTCCCAGGCAAGTTAGGCCTGCAACCTCCCTCCTGCTGCCTCGAGACTTTGGTAGACAGTCCATACTGTTTGTCACCATCTCAGGGGACAACTCTGATCCATTACCCGGTATAAAAGTAACAGCTAACCCTTCATCTCTTTGAGATGAGTCCTCCCAAACCAGAGACATTTCATCTCCTGTCGGCTTTCCCCCAAGATTTAGTTTAAAAACTGCTCTGCCACCTTTTTGATTTTAAGTGACAACATGACAACAGCTTGGTTCCATCTGGGGACAAGTGGAGACCATCTCTTTTGTACAGCTCCCACTTGTTCCAGAAAGAATCCCAGTGCCTAACAAACTTAAAGCCTTCCTCCCTACACTATCGTCTCATCCACACATTGAGACTTCTAATTTGTGCCTATGTCTCCAGCCCTGCACATGGAACAGGTAGCACTTCTGAGAAGGCTACCTCGGAGGTCCTGGCCTTAAGTCTCCTGCCTAGCAGCCTAAATTTTTCCTCCAGGATCTCACGACTGCATTTCCCCACATCATTGGTGCCAACATGCACCACAACCACTGGCTCCTCCCCAGCACTGTCTATCAGCCTATCTACAACACGCATAATGTCTGCTACCTTCGCATCAGGCAGGCAAGTCACCATACGGTCAGTATGCGGTTTTGCCACCCAGCTGTCTACTTGCCTGAGGATCGAATCACCAACTACCAAGACCACCCCACCTCTCCCTGCCCAGGGATGCTTCCTTGGCGCGAAAGGATAGGAACCATCCCTGGTCAGGGAGAGAGGCGGGGTCTTGATAGTTGGTGATTCGATTCTCACAATGAAACGCAAACACTTTCCCACAATGAAACACATATAAACACTCAGTTCAGCAGCCTCCATTTTCATATCCATCTCTATGGCAGTTTTCTAGACCTTGCAAAATGATAGAAGCTTATAGATTTATTATCTGTGCATGTTCCAAGATAACTCTGTGCTTGGAAACAGCTTTATATTCCTGGTAATCTGATTGGCCAGAAGGGAATTAAAGGCTTTGCAGTCGATGGATGCATCACCTAATTTCAGGAGACAAGTGAGCTGGAACCCTGTGCATGCCTGAGCATAAGATAAGTGATTTCATTTTGCATAGATGCTGTCTCTTACAATTTTAAACAAGGGAATCCCAAAATTGCTTTTGGGGTCTGAATGTGAAATTTCAGAAGAACTAGGAAGTGGTGCTATATATTCAGGCTTTATGTATTCATATTTATGTATGCGTAAATAATCATTACACAGAGCCTGCTTTCCTGCATTACTTGTAAATCCAGATATTCCACTGGCATTCCATTCATGCAGAGGGAGAAGCCCTCCAGCCTTGCATCTGAAGAATACAGTTTGCATAATCAGTCAAAATGGATCCTGGACAAAAGCTGTTTGATAATTTCTCATGGAATTATTAGTGCCTTTGGAAGATTATATCAAATAGCCTGGGATATGGCTCATTCCTGTATAGTATTTTCATGTCCACCACAGTTCCCAGGTAGGGTTGCCAGGTCTAACTCAAGAAATATCTTGAGACATTGGGGGTGGAGCCAGGAGACTTTGGGGGTGGAGCCAGAAGCAAGAGTGTGACAATCATGATTCAACTCAGAAGGGACTTTTAGCAATCACATTTCAAGCGACCACACGCCTTTTAAACGCTTTCCCTCCATTTGGAATAATGAAGGATAGGAGCATCTTCTTTTGGGGCTCATAGAATTGGACCCCTGGTCCAATATTTTTGAAACTTGAAGGGTGTTTTGAGGATAAGCACCAGATGCTATGCTGAAAATTTGGTGCCTCTACCATAAAAAACAGCCTCCCAGAACCCCAGATACCCACAGATCAATTCTCCATTATACCCTCTGGGAATCAGTCTCCATAGGGTATAATGGACTGCCCAGCAGACGTTTCCCTCCCCACCCCCACTTTCTGATGACCCTGAAGCAAGGGGAGGGGGTCCAAACCAGGGGATCCCCTGTCCCCACCTGGGGATTGGCAACCCTGTTCCCAGTCCACTAGACATAAATTCTAGCTAATACCTTCGTGCAGACCATTCCTAAATGCGTTGCATATAGCCCACATAGGTTTGATGACTACCTTGTGCAATGACAGTGTGGTGCCCACACCAAGAGGCAACCTTTATGGAAGCTAAGCAGGGATGGCCCTGATTAGTACTCAGATCAGGGACCACCAAGATAGTCCAGGGTTGCTATGCAGAGGCAGGCAATGGCAAACCACCTCTGAACATCTCTTGATCCTACAGGGTCGCCATAAGTTGGCTATGACTTAATGGCAAAAAAAAAAATTGAATCCATTAGCCAATTTCTCAACTGGCCAACTTTTCCCAGTTTAGGACACAAGCCAGTATGGGATTCTGAACAGGTCATCTTGCCATTTGATTGCTTTGGAGAGGTGAGCCTCTGAGGGCTTCCAGCATCATCAAAACCTCCACAAGTGGTCCTGATCTGGATAGCCCTGATCTCATCGGATCTTAGAAGCTAAGCAGAGCTGACTTGGATGGGAAACCACCTTGGAATACCAGCAGTCAGGAGGATGGGGCAGGCTATATTCAGCCACCTCTCCGAATATCCTCCAGGCCCCCAGTAGGGATTAGTCACCAGAAGTTGTCATGACTTCCAGGTGCAGACACACACTCACACAAATACAAGAATTAGAAAAAATGTTCCAGAAGTGGTGGCAGTTCATAACCTGGAATCTGCAATGGTAGCTGGCTCAGGTCATCAGTATTAGCTACAGTTCTTTCAGGTTTATAGGCCAGTGTGTTATCATGGGCACTAAAAAGACTCAGTGAGTGATACCAGATGGGCATTTAAAGCCACCTGAGGGACGAGAGGCAGGCGGACCAAAAAAGTGTGTCCACATGCGCACATCTGCCTGCTGTCCCCGTCCCGCCCCAGTCCCATCCCAGGCTTGCCGGGAGCCAGCTTGAAAAGGCACCACTTTCAAAGTGGTACCTTTTTGCTGGGCACCTCTGAGGCACCTCCCCAGTCATCTGGAAAGCCAGGAGGCACCCGGAGGGTGCTTGGGGAGCCACAGACGGGATGTGAGAGCGTTCCAGATGCTCCCTGGGTGCCCACGTGCTGCCCCTTTTCTGGGCGCCGTCTGGAAGCTCCGGGGCTCTCGATTTCTGGCCGGCTCTCTTTGGGACAGCTTGAGGCCAACCCAAAGCGGCCGTCTGGTATCAGCCAATGAATACATAAGAGGGCCCCATGCCAGTCACCCTATTATCTGAGATATGGGTGTCCTCCAAACTGGGGTTTATATAGTGCTTAGGTGTTCTGTGATTGGCTGCAGACTTAATTGGCACCCTAACCTGCACTGTAGCAGTGAAGTTTCAGCTGCATTGGTCTGCCCTAGGAAAGCAAGATTTCAGTCTGGTGGCATCTTAGAGACCTTCAGAGTTTCAACAGTATAAGCTTTCAAGAGTCAAAATTCCCTCCATCATGGCAGAAAAAAGAGATTTATTTTTCACTCCCGTTTCATTCAGCGAGAATATTTATACTTGCACCACAGCTAGGGTTGCCATACTCTAGGCGGCACCTGGAGATCTCCCACTATTGTGATTGATCTCCAGATGAACAAGATTAGTTCCCCTGGAGAAAATGGCTGCTTTGGAGGGTGGACCTACGGCATTATACCCTCCCCTCCCCAAACCTTGCCCTGTCCAGGCTCCACCCTCAAAATCTCCAGACATTTCATATATTTCCAGATATTTCACAACCCTGATCTGGCAGCTCTAACCACCATGCTCACTGGTGTAATACTGGCTCCTTTTTGGTGCCTATCCTGGCACAGCGAACGTATATGAAGCTGCCTTATACTGAATCAGACCCTCGGTCCATCAAAGTCAGTATTGTCTACTTAGACTTGCAGCGGCTCTCCAGGGTCCCAAGCTGAGGTTTTTCACACCTATTTTTCTGGACCCTTTTTAGTTGGAGATGCCAGGGATTGGACCTGGGACCTTCTGCTTACCAAGCAGATGCTCTACCACTGAGCCACCATCCCTCCCCATACCATTACAACTCGCCATAGCATTACAACAGCTTAGCTCCATGTTACCCTAGCATAGGAACTTCGTTGCCATGCTGAGTGCAGTTCCCAGAATGACTTTAGGATTTAACCCTCCAGTACCCTGAACCTTTATTATTGGAGAGAAGACAATCTCATGAGGTACCTTCTGGCCTTTAAATCTATGACCCTGTGGTACAATGTGTATGTATCAAAGCGAAGGAGCGATCTCTAGAGTAGTATTTTTTTAAGGGAACTGCTCGTGTTAAACATCTCATTGCCTTCTTCAAGCCTCACCCAACCAGTGACAGATTAATATTGGATGAAAAATGGTTTTTCACATCCTCGGCCATAAACTTCCTGAGAAGAAGCTTCACGGAGGCCTTGGGAGCCCTGATTACAAGGTGAACGCAAATAAATATCAGAGTTAGGTCTGAAGCGGCAGAATATTCCAGGCAGATTTTCCCAAATACTCTTTCATCTTCAAATGCGCTGTTATGTGAGATTGAAAGTAAACCCATCTGTCACCAACCACTATCATCACACATAAGGTTGCCAACCTCTCAGTGGGACCTGGAGATCTCCCAGAATTACAATTGATCTCCAGGCTACAGAGATCAATTCCTCTGGAGAAAATGGCAGCTGCCACAATGTTTTTGTTTTTATTCTCTCTCATTCTTCTCTTTTAAATTATACCCTCCCCCATGGGCTTCCTCTGCGTGTGTGCAGGAACCATTTTGTGGTTGGCTCCACCTCCTAAGACAACAATTATGTAAGGCTGCCATCTCTGGGTTGGGAAATACCTGGAGGTTTGAACCTGAGGAGGGCAGGGTTGGGGGAGGAGAGGGGCTTGAATTGAGTATAATGCCAGAGAGTCCACCTTCCAAAGCAGCCATTTTCTCTGGGTGAAATGATCTTTGTCCCCTGGGGATCAGTTGTAATCAGTGTTCCCTCTAAACTGTGGAGACTTGTGAGCAGAAATTCTACTTTGTGAGCTACTAACATTAAAGCTGTGAGCTACTGCCTAAATTAGTTTGCTCTGTAGCCATTTTCCACGAGCTAAGACAAAAATGTGTGAGCCAGAGGCTAAAAAACTGTGAGCTAACTCACAGTAACTCCGCGTAGAGGGAACACTGGTTATAATCCCAGGAGACCTTCAGTTACCACCTGGAGGTTGGCAACTCTAGTTGTGGTTGAGCCCATCATCCTGTGTCAGAATTCAAAAGGTGCCTGCAGGTTCAAAATAGCTAGAAATCCCTGGGTTACAGGTAGCACATCAAATGTATTCAATATCTTCTCTGTTTTCTATAAATGTGAGCAGTAGAACAAATCATGCCACATAAATAATTATGAACTATGGATAAATGGATTTTCGGATTACCCTCTGTGGTGCCTCCTTAATCCCAGGTTAAGCAGGAGAATTTCTAAAAATTAATTCCAGATTTTAAACCTGCAGAGTTGAATGCAAGTTTCATTTTCTGCATTGGATTTGTATCTTCTTTTCCCCATCTGCATTACTGATGAGCGCATGCACAGCAACAAACACTAAAAGAGGGGGAGGGGAAGGAAGGAAATCTAATGATTATATACCTGATCAGATCCAATTCTGTTTGCATACTGTTTTAATGAAGTGCACATGTGCATTGGTATGATCTCAAAAGTTTGTTGCAATTGTGAATGTGATCCAATTGCTTTAAAAAAAATTCAGCTGTTTGGATGTGGAGTGGGGTAACAAGAGAGGAACTTAAAGCTGTGGCAAAGTGTACATGTGGAGGTCTCTGTACAAAACTCAAAAATTTGGAAGGCAATAACAGGGGATTGCTAATGCATTTCTTCCAGTACTCGGCAGAAAAAATAGCTGAGGGGAGTTTGGAAGCATCTTTTTTCTTGTTTTGCATAATTTAGATATACATCCTTTCCTGGAGTAAGATTTAAATCAATGTGATACTTTAAAGCACACCAAACACTAGAGTTTGTATGAACCCCCTCCAAATATTCTTCAAGATTAGGAATGTAGACATCAGAGATATTGGACTAGATCACATCTATATTCTGTGCACAGATATGTCTCTGTTCTGTGCTCCCCCCGCCCTCCCAAAACATTCTCAAATGCACCTTGTGGGGGGGGGGGGGAGAGAGAAGATCCCCAGGAGCAACATGAGGGCGACACTGGAGGGTTGCCACAAGAGGAATGAATTGGTCCTCACTTTTGTGTGTGCACATCTTTTTGACAGGATCCAACCTATTATTTGAAAGTTCAGATAATAGTCACAGATACTCTGGTATCTATATTTAACCCCATTTATAGATTATTTCATTATTTAATATCTGCAAACTGAAGTCAGACAATTCATGTGATGGTATATTGTATATGGCAGTACTGATTACAGATATACAATCGGATCTTACATGATGATTTTCTGGGGAATGCTTTCTCCGTAAACAAGTCTGCCATAATTCTGGTACTTGTTCTGGGGAATAAACTCTCTTCATGCATGGCAGTTGAGCATCACCCATCATAAACTGAAAGCTTCCTTTGGAACAAACCAAGACCGATTTCCCACTAGCCTTATGCCGCTCTCATTCTCCTTTTGTCAAGCATGCGGGTTCAATGACAAGTCGAAGTTGATACAAAGACTACATTTATTGATAAACCGATACTTTCTGTGTAATAGGTTCTTGAGAGTAATGCTGCAAATACATCGATACAATACTTTTAAGGCTTACTTCAAAAGGATTCCAAAGGGTGGTGGTGCGGGGTAGCTCTCACACATAAACTATCATAAATGTCTACATTCTCATAGTGTTATCAGGACTCTGTCCTTGCTTTCCCCAGATGTGTCGCACTCCCTACCAGGAATGTATGGGAAGGTGCTGATTACTTCTTCTCAAGTTAGTTTCGTTTCTCACTATTTCTACTTTTCAGGCAATTAAGCAAGAAGGGGGAAGGGAAAGAATAACAAAGCTAGCAAAGTCTGGTCCTCCATGATACTTCACAGACCAGTGTTAGGAAGGACCTTATAACAATCAATTATCAATGGAATTTCACCATGCTTGACATACTGCGCCCCCCCTAACATCAGTGTCGGGGTTTCTGAAGAAATGCTTTATAAAACTTGTTTATCAAATCAGGAGTTAAAACATCTTTTTCTGCTACCCATTCATTTTCACTGGCCGGGAAATGTTTCCATTTAATCAAATAATACAACACTCCACATTTCATTTTTGCATCTAATATCTCTTGCACTTCATGATGACTCTGATTCCCAATCTGGATAGGTTGTGGAGCTGGTGGTCGAAGGTGCCAAGGAGTACCACCCGGGTCTCTTCGCGAAAGACTGCAATGAAAGACAGGGTGTATTTTCCTAAACATCTTGAGCAACTCCAATTCTACTGTCACTTTATTGATTACCCTCTTGATCTTAAAAGGACCCAAAAATCTATATGCCAGCTTTTTTGAAGGCTGATTCAGTGGAAGGTTTTTTGTTGACACAAACACAGAGTCCCCCACTTGAAAATCCCAAATGGGCACATGGGATTTATCATATTGCTTTTTATATCCTTGGCTTCTTCCAAGTTCTCTTGGATCTCCTTCCAGCTGTTCTCTAATTTGCCCCACCATTGCTCGAAAGAGGTGGGGTCTCGGGTTCTCTCTTGGCAACAATGGAACAGGCTTTCCTTCATACCCATTTACAATCTGAAACAGGGAAGCCTTGGTTGAGCTATACACGCTGTTGTTGTAACCATACTCGGCAAACAGCAAGAGGTCCACCCAATTAGACTGTTGGTGGTTCACATAACACTGTAAATATTGTTCTAACAGTGTGTTCATGTGTTCCGTCTGTCCGTCCGTCTGTGGATGGTAAACTGAGCTCAACCCCTGTTCTGAGCTCAACCCCTGTTCTATGCCCATCCTGCCAGAAGTTGGCAACAAACTGTGGCCCTCTATCACTAATGATCTTATCGGGGAATGAGTGGAGTTTCACAATATGGTGGAAAAACAAATAAGCTAGTCTCTTAGCAGTTGGCAATTGCACACATGGAATGAAGTGTGCCTGTTTGGAAAAGGTGTCCACTACTACCAGAATTACGGTCTTTCCTTGCGAGGCTGGTAGTTCAACTATGAAATCCATTGACACTACAGACCAAGGACGTGTGGCTGCTTCTAAAGGTTTTAATAGCCGGGGGGCTTCCCTCCCCTCTTTTTTGCCATTAAGCAAATAGTGCAGGAGGCCACAAATTCAGAAACATCCTTTTTCATAGAGGGCCACCAAAATTGCCTATTAACCAGATGCAGTGTTTTCACGTACCCAAAGTGCCCGGCTAGCTTGTTGGAATGGCAGAATTGCAGGACCTCTGAGCGGAGGCTCTTGGGAACATAAAGCTTGCCATCTTTATACCAGAACCCATCCTCCCCCTTTTGCACTTCACCCGGTCAGTTTTCCCCTTCCTTTTCAGTCTCTGTGGCCAGGCGTTCTCCCCGCCCCCGCCCACTTCTCCGTTTGCAGATTCCGCCTTGTTTTGGATCGGGTGGTTACCATGGCGGCTACCTGAGAAAGGGAGATTAAGAAGTCCACCACCTCCTCCTTTTGGCTATTGTGCTGAGGGAGGTGCGAAAGGGCGTCTGCCAAGAAATTCTTTGTCCCTAGGATGTGCCTTAGCACAAAATCGAATTTAGAAAAGAATCCCGCCCACCTAATTTGCTTTTCATTGAGTTTACGATGACCTGTGAGTGCCTCCAGATTTTTGTGATCGGTCCAAATCTCAAATGGCAATTTGGTGCTTTCCAACCATGACCTCCATGTTTTTAAGGCATAAGTCACAGCAAAAGCCTCTTTATCCCACACCGACCAATTTCTCTGCTCCTGGGAAAACTTTGTAGAAATATAGGCACAGGGCTTTAGCCTTCCCTCCTCATCTTTTTGCATGAGGATGGCTCCGACAGCGACGTCGGAAGCGTCACATTGCACAATGAAAGGCTTCAATTCATTGGGGTAGCTTAGGACTGGCTCACTGGTGAACAGCCTTTTGAGCCTATTGAACGCCTCCTGACACTTCAGTGTCCAATTTAGCTTTGCTCCCGGTTTTTTGGAGTCTGGACCCTTCCCCTTTGTTTTCAGTAACTCCGTGAGTGGCAACATTATTTGGGCGAACCCCAGTATGGTAAAAATTTACCAAACCCCAGTTTGGTAAAAATTTGCGAACCCGAGGAACGATTGGAGCTGTCTACATGTCCTTGGGGGAGCCCAATCTAATACCGCTGGAATCTTACTCGGGTCCATAGCCAGCCCCTGTCCTGATACTCTGAAACCCAAATAGTCGAGTTTGGTCTTGTGGAACTCACATTTTGACAACTTAGCATATAGCTTATGCTTCAACAGTGTGCTGAGAACCTCCCTCACTAATTTCACATGCGACTGGAGATCTTGTGAGTAAATAATTATGTCATCCAGGTATACCACCACCCCCTTAAACAAATATTCTCTCAGCACTTAATTGATAAAGTTCATGAACACTCCCGGCGCTCCTTGTAACCCAAAGGGCATTACTAGGTACTCAAATTGTCCCATTGGTGTATTGAACGCTGTTTTCCATTAATCCCCTTCTTTGATGTGCACCCTGAAGTACGCATCCCTCAAGTCCAGCTTAGTAGAAATCTTCTCCTCTGACACAGTACTGAGTAAGTCCTTGATGAGGGGTATTGGATAAGCATTGGAGGTGGAAATCCCATTAATCCCCCGAAAATCAGTACGAAGTCTGCGCGAGCCGTCCTTCTTTTTCCTAAAGAGGACGGGGGCTGCATGGGGGGCTGTGGCAGGTCGGATAAAGCCTCTCTTCAAGTTCTTATCTAGGAACTTTCTCAGTTCCACCTTCTCAGCCCACCCCATCGAGTACAACTTGGCCTTAGGCAGGGTCTGCCCCGGGATCAGTTCAATGGCACAGTCCGTGTCCCTATGGGGCGGACATTCATCATCTCCCTGTTCACTGAACACCCCCCTTAAGTCTTGATAAGCCTTAGGGATCGTCTGGACTTCCTCCATTGTCAAGCAAACCTTTTCATTTTGCGGCGGTGGACTGGGGCCCCACTCCTTATTCCAATGATGGGCTCAACACCTCGGATCATTGAATTCTATCGTCTGGTCTCCCCATCGAATGTCTGGCTCGTGCTTGGCTAGCCACCCTACTCCCAAAACCACATCGTAAGAGGATGATGGGGCTATTACAAAAGCCTCCTGGTCCCAGTGGTCTTTAATGCCCACCGGTACTAACTGAGTCTCTAACACGCATGGCTCTCCCCATCCATCTGCTCAAACTGGCCCATCCATCTGCTCAAACTGGATGGGGTGCAGCAAAGCTGTGGGAAACCCCAATGTGTTCACCAGCTTAGGGGTGATTATGTCTCTCGAGCACCCCAAGTCAATCAAATCTTTCACCTGCATAAACCTCTTGAGTCTGCTGTTTAGTAAAATTACTGGCACAAAATATAGCGACCCCATTACTCTCACCCTGAGTGGTGCCGGTTCATTGGCGACCTGCTGACTGGCACTGTTTAGAGCAGGTTGTCCTCCTTTCCCGCCAGCTCGTCCTCCCAGGACATCTCACTCAGCTCATCGATGACGATGGTGTCCTTGTCAGGCATCGAGCTCACGGCTGCGCAGCTCTTCGCCGCATCCTTAGGGCGGCCGGTCTGCTTCTTTGGTGTCAGAGTGCTTGTTTTGGAGGTGCTAGATGGTGTTCTAGGGGGGTTCGGGCAGCTGCTGGCCAGGTGGCTCAGGTCCCCGCATCGAAAGCATTTAAGCATTAACAGCTTATGAGTTTTCAAAAGCCAGTCAAAATCGAAGCAACAAAAGATGACAGCACATTAAAAGTATTCCAATACTAGCCCTGACCTGGATAGCCCAGGCAAACCCTATCTTGTCAGATCTCAGAACCTAAGGAGGGTCAACTCTGGCAAGTACTTGAATGGGAGACCTCCTTGGAATACCAGCAATCGAGAGACCAGGAGCAGGCTGTATTCTGCCACCTCTCTGAATATCTTCCAGGCCCCCCTGTATGGGTCAGTCACCAAAAGCCACCATGACTTCCAGGTGAACACACACTCACACACAAACACATTAAAAAATACAAGAAAAGAAACACAAAAAAGAAAGTATTTCAATACTGAGGGTTTTTTAAAAAAAATCACATTCAAAATGTGAATTTCAGTTTTGGAATTCAAAATGCCTCATTTAAGATTGGCAAGGTGAGTTTGTAAAATGCTGCATTTGCCCAACATTTCTTTGCAGTACAATCTTAATTATTCAGAAGTGAGTCCAGTTGAGTTCAGTGGAGCTTCCTCTTTGGTAAGTGTGGTTAGGATTGCAGCCATAAAAGTACTTGTTTATTCTGAAAGGCTTTTAGGTAATTCGATGCTTACCCAGATAAGCTGGGTTGTTGTAGCTTAATGTCATGCTGCTTAGATGGCTCAAGTTGGCTAGGCTGTTGTAGAATCATTTACATTATATTACAAAGTAGCACTTTGATACCATTATGTTTTATTGTCTCCTTATTATTGTATTTTGATATTTGATTTTAATTGCTGTTGCACAGTATGCAAGCCATATTTTGAGCTAGCTGGCAAGATATCAGTTTTAGAGTAAACAGAAATAAATATACACTGTCTGGGTAATAACGAATAAATCGGAGAAGCATGCTCACAATGCAATCTTAAGCAGAGCTAACCTTTTTGACCCTGTTGAAGACAATGGCGTTAGAAGAATGTACTCTGCTTAGGATTGCACGCTGTAACTTCCTTCCCAGTTAACCATGTAGATGGTTTTAATGGCACATTTTAATGGAAGGGTTTAATGGTTTGGACAGTTTAATTATGTTTTTTATTATTTTATAAAAGCTGCCATGGGATTCTTTCTGGATTCAAAGGCAAGGTAGAAAGTAAGTAAGTAAATAAATGCTTCTGTTTGAAACCATGTGTAAGAGTTTTCAGCTAGGAAGGATTGGAGAGAAACCATAGATCAGTGATAGAGTACCTGCCTGGCATGCAGAAGGTCCCCAATTTAATTTCCAGTTAAAAGGTAATCTCTTCCTGCATATGTGGCAGGACTTAGAATTAGGATCAGGACCATGGTACATTTAGAGAAGGGGATCCATTTTCTCACCCTGAAACAGTCCCAAAGGCAAGCCAGTTAGCTGTAGTGGTTCAGTGTCCAGACTCCAATCTGGGAGAACCAGGTTTGATTCCCCACTCTTCCACAATCACCTACTGGTATGACCTTGAGTCAGTCACAGGTCTCTCAGAGCTGTTCTCTCAAGAGCAGTTCTCGAAGAGCTCTCTCACCTCACAAAGTGTCTCACCTCACAAGGTGTCCACCTACCTCACAAGGTGTCTGTTGTGGGGAGGGGAAGGGAAAGGAGATTGTAAAACACTCTGAGACTGAGTGAAGGGCAGAGAATAAATCCAGTCTCCTCCGCCTCTTTCTCCTCTTCTCCTTCTCCTCCTTTTCTGTGGAAACCCACATGTTCCCTGGAATATATGTGGGTTTCCTCAACAGACCCAATAATGGTGCCTTCCCAGGAGCTGGTACAAGCTGGGAAAATGACATAAGGGGAAAGATGAAGCCCCTTTTCCGTGTGTACCATGTTCCTGATCCTAACTGGGCACTGCACAGCAGGAGTTCTCCAGGGGAACTGATCTCTGTCACCTGGAGACCAGTTGTAATTCCAGGAGATCTCCAGCCACCACCTGGAGGCTGGCAATTCTGAGAAGCATCCATGATTCATGCATGCATGTGCTTCCTTCTCATTCATATGAAAGAAAAAGAGGAGAGCAGCTGCTGCAGTCACTTTAAAGAGAAGGATAAGAAAGTGATTGCAGCAGCACTAAAATAGGGACAGAAAGCTACTTTTAACTAGTTGGAAAATGGTCACTCCTGAGCACCCCCCCCCCCAATAAATGTTGCATGAATAGTAAATCATCATGAAGCAACGTAATGTCCAAACATTGCAAGCATATGCCATATTCCTCTGCCTAATTCAATATAGCTCTCCTACCCAGGGTGTTCCTGTGTGTTCCTGCTCAAAAAAAGCCCTGCTCCTACCAAATCAGAAGTATTAATTGTTGTTGCTGTTTTTTTAGTTACTCTAATCAAGTGAATTCTATTCATTAATATAAAGGGGAGAGATCTCAAAAATGTATTGTTTGGGGTTGGGTCGGGTTTTTTCTTCTTCTTTCTCCAAAGAATCACACTTAGTCAGGATATTTGCAGAGAGCAATGATGAATAATCTCCTCTTTTTCTTTTGGCACTTTGTTCCAGGGGTAATTCACCCTCCCTGTTAGAACCATAAAACAAAATTATAGAGCATTCACTGTTTGGAAGGGATTTAGAATAAGGATTCTGAAATGATTTATGAAGGGCAGGCACAAAAGAACAGCAGCTCCAAAGAGGCTCTGAGGGTTCTGCTGACCTAGAGTCTGCCCTGGCCAGGCCAGTTCCAGGTTTGGGGGGAGTCACACTCTTCTACCCACCTCCACACCTGCATGTGTATCCTTCTCCTGCTCACAAGCCCTCCCACCATCCATGCTCTGCTGCCTGCACCACCAGGAGTGCCACCATTGTGCACCACCTACATGCTCCTCCTCAGTGACTCTGGAGAGTTGGGAGTATGGGTACAGACAGGTGAGAGGAGAGGTATGTGGTGGGCAGGCCTCATTCTGGGCAGAAGCTCACAGGACTGGAGCTTTGGAAGTTTATTGCACTCTTTCTTTCTTATCCCCTGCCCCATAATTGCTTCTAGGCCCCATTTTTTAACCCCCCTGTGAGAATTTTGCTGAACTCTAAGATTTGAAAAACTTTCTAATATTTTCCCCCACAAAAATGGGAAAATTATCAAAACATATAAAACAGGCAGATGGAAATCTTCATCATGCCACTGTGGTCACATGGGAGAAAGTAACTTTAAAAATTTGATGGGATTAAGGTTTTATTATGACAATTATAATTCAAGAAGCATTTTAAGCTAAATAAGAACATAAGAGAAGCCATGTTGGATCAGGCCAACGGCCCATCAAGTCCAACACTCTGTGTCACACAGTGGCAAAAAATTTTATATACACACATACACTGTGGCTAATAGCCACTGATGGACCTGTGCTCCATATTTTTATCTAAACCCTTCTTGAAGGTGGCTATACTTGTGGCCGCCACCACCTCCTGTGGCAGTGAATTCCACATGTTAATCACCCTTTGGGTGAAGAAGTACTTCCTTTTATCCGTTTTAACCTGTCTGCTCAGCAATTTCATCGAATGCCCACGAGTTCTTGTATTGTGAGAAAGGGAGAAAAGTACTTCTTTCTCTACTTTCTCCATCCCATGCATTATCTTGTAAACCTCTGTCATGTCACCCCGCAGTCGACGTTTCTCCAAGCTAAAGAGTCCCAAGCGTTTCAACCTTTCTTCATAGGGAAAGAGCTCCAGCCCTTTAATCATTCTAGTTGCCCTTCTCTGGACTTTCTCCAATGCTATAATATCCTTTTTGAGGTGCGGCGACCAGAACTGCACACAGTACTCCAAATGAGACCGCACCATCGATTTATACAGGGGCATTATGATACTGGCTGATTTGTTTTCAATTTCCTTCCTAATAATTCCCAGCATGGCGTTGGCCTTTTTTATTGCAAACGCACACTGTCTTGACATTTTCAGTGAGTTATCTACCACGACCCCAAGATCTCTCTCTTGGTCAGTCTCTGCCAGTTCACACCCCATCAACTTGTATTTGTAGCTGGGATTCTTCGCCCCAATGGGCATTACTTTGCACTTGGCCACATTGAACCGCATCTGCCACGTTGACGCCCACTCACCCAGCCTCAACAGATCCCTTTGGAGTTCCTCACAATCCTCTCTGGTTCTCACCACCCTGAACAATTTAGTGTCATCCGCAAACTTGGCCACTTCACTGCTCACTCCCAACTCTAAATCATTTATGAACAAGTTAAAGAGCATGGGACCCAGTACCGAGCCCTGCGGCACCCCACTGCTTACCGTCCTCCACTGCGAAGACTGCCCATTTATACTCACTCTCTGCTTCCTATTACTCAGCCAGTTTTTGATCCACAAGAGGACCTGTCCTTTTACTCCATGACTCTCAAGCTTTCTAAGGAGCCTTTGATGAGGAACTTTATCAAAAGCTTTCGGGAAGTCAAGGTAAACAACATCTATTGGGTCTCCTTTGTCCACATGTTTGTTCACCCCCTCAAAGAAATGTAACAGGTTAGTGAGGCAAGATCTTCCCTTGCAGAACCCATGCTGAGTCTTCCTCAATAACCCATGTTCATCAATGTGCCTACTCATTCTGTCCTTGATAATGGTTTCTACCAACTTTCCCGGTATTGAAGTCAGACTGACTGGCCTGTAATTTCCCGGTGAGCTGATATAATTTAGTACACCTTCCAGTGATGTCAGGGGTGTCTGGCATATGCAAATAAGTTGTGCTAATGAGATCCGACACCTATTTTTCTATGAAATGACCCCTGGTGGTGTGGTTCAGCCATAGGTCCTGTGCCCTGGCAGTTACCCCACCTGAAAGCATGCTGCTGATAGCCCCATGGCCTGGTGCTTTAGGTATTTCTCATGGTGCAGTATATGCAGGTTTAGGTGCAGAATGCAGGTGTGGGAGAACCAGTTTCAGATCTCTGCTCACCCATGCAAAACTCTAAGGATCACCTCTTTCCACTTCTCTTACCATATAAGACTGTTACAAGGACAAAATGTCAAAGCAATCTTATGTGTACCCCTCAAGCCATAAATAGTTCTGAGGCAGCATTACTTACATTGCTTTCGTGTGGATGACGGAGCCCTGGATGGAATCTTAGAGTGTCTTTATAATAGCTATATATATAACCCTGGCCTTACAGTGAGGATCTAAAAATCCTCATATTAGGGCCAGGTACATAAAGGGGAGATGACGCTTTAAATCTGTGGAAAGAGTGGAGCTGTGGACAAAATGGAGCAGAGCAACCAGGATGATCAGGAGCCTGGAGATGAAGCCCTGTGAGGAAAGGCTGAGGACTTGGGGATGTTGGAGAAGAGGAGGCTGAGGGGGAAGATGATTGCTCTCTCTAAGTATCTGAAGGGCTGCCATTTAGAGGAGGGCAGGGAGCTGTTCCTGTTGGCAGCAGAAGAGAGGACTCACAATAATGGGTCTAAATTAAGGATAGGAAGGTACCAGCTGGATATTAGGAACATTTTTTTTACAATGGAATTGACTACCAATTGAGGTGGTGAGCTCCCCCTCACTGTCAGTCTTTAAGCAGTGTCTGTACAAACACTTGCCAGGGATGCTCTAGGCTGATCCTTCATTGAGCAGGGGATTGGACTAGATGGTCTGTATGACCCCTTCCAATGCTGTGATTCTGTTGTTGTATTTGTAGGAAAAACCAGATTTGCAAGAAAAGCTTGAATAATAAAAGGATAAAATAAAAACAAATTAAAGTTTTAAAATATTGAGATCTCACAAGATTACTTCACAAGATCTTGGCAGTCATTTTTGAGTTGCCTAAGCAACTGCTAACATCACCAGTGCTGATGCCTCAGTAATCCAAAATGGCAGCTGCAATTTCATTTTGAAACCTGAGATGGATGAGCAGGGAACAAATAATATGCAGGCAGGAAAGACAAGACAAGATCAGAGGGAGAGACCAAAGCCAGCATGGAGAGAGAGAGAAAAGAAAAATGAAGCAAAGGGGAAAGGAATGAGGGCTGGTGGAAAGGCAGGAAGCAGGGATTGTAGAGATGCTAAAGGTGCTGCATGGAAGAGGGAAAGCTTAGTTAATGTGGGGAGGAGAAATAAGCAGTAGTGACGAGATTCCTCCCATCTCCTTTACCACAATTCCTCAAGAGTTCCTTGCTTATGTGCTATATTCAAAAAACTGCAAACTGAGAACAGGCAGACCCAAACAAGCATTCATAGAAGACTGCAGATCTGCTATCTCACATCAGATACCTCAGTAGACAAGGATCCTGTATCCCAAGGTACTTAACTTTCAGCTGACTTATCTCTGTCACTTTCTGCTCTAAAGCATTAACAGCAGTTACTTCACCAATTGCCCCCCTCCCCTCAGCTAAAAGGTTGAGATCATCTCCAAGTTCAGATATCTCAGTCGAGAGTATCTCCTAACCATCAGGAACCTTCATAGCCAAAGAAGAAAAAGAAGGAGGAGATTGGATTTTATACACTGCCCTTCACTTGGAGTCTCAGAGTAGTTTAC
Organism: Heteronotia binoei; assembly: GCF_032191835.1. NCBI lineage: Eukaryota > Metazoa > Chordata > Lepidosauria > Squamata > Gekkonidae > Heteronotia > Heteronotia binoei. Next base: position 30,346,191 of record NC_083235.1, read on the forward strand.
AATCTCCTTTCCCTTCCCCACCCCACAACAGACACCCTGTGAGGTAAGTGGGGCTGAGAGAGCTCTTTGGAGAACTGCTTTTGGAAGAACAGCTCCTCCAAGAACTGTGGCTTACCCACAGTCACTCAGCAGGTACATGTAGAGGAGCCGGGAATCAAACCCAGTTCTCCCAGACTGGAGCCTGTGCATTTAACTACTATGCCAAAAAACATTAGCATTATTTTGTCTAGGGTGGTAGCTTCATCAGGCACTAGAAGATGAACCATAGTGCTAGTCTTATTTATAGTAAGCTTGCAACTGATGTTGCCAGTTCTCGGTTGGGGAATACCTGGAGATTTTGGAGGTGGTGACTGTGGAGGATGAAGTTTGGGAGGGAAGCAATCACAGAAATGCCATACAGTCCACCCTCCAAGGCACCCACATGCCATACAGCCCAACTTCCAAAGCAGCCATTTTCTCCAAGGGAATTGATCTCTGTAGTCTAGGGCTACCAACCTCCAGGTGTGGTCTGAAGATCTCATGGAATTACAACAGATTTCCAGACCACATAGAAATAGCTGATTTGGAGGGTGGATTGTATGACAGTATACTTAATCGAGGTCTTTCCTCTTCCCAGACCCTGCCATTCCCAGGCTCCACCCCTAACTTTCCAGGAATTTCCCAACCCAGAGCTGGCAACCCTATATAGTCTGGTGGTCAGCTGTAATTCCCAGAGATCCCCAGGTCCCACCTGGAGGTTGACAACCCTATGTGCAAAAGAGGCAAGCAGATATTAGTTGCAATTCTACATCTCAACAAACTGCTTTGACAGATTTGTTAAGAATCCAGCTTATTGCTGTGCTCATGCATACCCCCCATCTCTCCCTGTAGTATAGAGCTGCCAAGCCCCTGGGCTGGGTGGGGGTTCTCCCACCCTGGAACTTCCCAACCTGCCGGCAAAGTTGGACTGGTGGGAGGAACCTACCCCAACATCACCAGCGCAATGTCACACGCAAGTGACATCATCGGGCTGGTGATGTCACGTGCCTGCCGCTCTAGGCATTTCTGGGGACATTCTATGGTTTTCCTGGATGCTGTAGCAATTTGGGAGGGGAAAACTCTATGGTACCTATTACCATAGAGTTTTCCCTTCCAAAATTGCTAGAGCATCTGAGAAAACCATAGAATTTTCCCAGAAACACCTAGAACGCTTAGCACATGACATTGCTGGCATGATGATGTCATTTGCAGGTGACGTCATTGCATTCCCCATGCTTTGCATACGTTAAAAAAGTCCCCTGCTGGAGGACACAGGGGACTTGGCAACCCTACTGTAGTATGGGAAGCCTGACTGGAAAATGCCTTGGTTTGATCAAGCTCCAATTTGCTGTGAAAGGCATGCAGGGCTTCACTAGGTGACTTAGGCCTAGGGTACCATTGTTCCTAGTGCACAGAATTTGAACAACCCCTCCCCCCCCCCCCCCCCCGCTGCCCCTGGACAGGCAGGGCTTTCTTCCTGCTTTTTTACCTTAGGGTGCAAAATAGGGTTGCCCAGTCCAATTAAAGAAAAATCTGGGGACTTTGGGGGCAGAGCCAGGAGACTTTGGGGGTGGAGCCAGGAGACATTGGGGGTGGAGCCAGGAACAAGGGTGTGACAAGCATAATTGAACTCCAAGGGAGTTCTGGCCATCACATTTAAAGGGACAGCACACCTTTTTAAATGCCTTTCTGCCATAGGAAATAATTAAGGATAGGGGCGCCATCTTTGGGGGCTCATAGAATTGGACCCTCTGGTCCAATCGTTTTGAAACTTGGGGGGTATTTTGGGAAGAGGCACTAGATGCTATTCTAAAAATTTGGTGCTTCTACCTCAAAAAATAGCCCCCCCAGAGCCCCCAATACCCACAGATCAATTCCCTATTATTCCCTATGGGAATCATTCTCTATAGGGAATAATAGAGTGCCTAGTAGACATTTCCGTCCCCCCATGCTTTCTAAAAAGGGGGGGAGGGCCTCCAAACCAGAGAATCCCCTGCCCCCTTCCTCTCTCACACACACAAATAGTCACTAGATCTTCTTCCTGCCGAACTCTACTTGCTGTGAAAACGAAAGCAAAAGAAAGGGAGGGGCCGTTCTCCATGGAAAGGGAGGGGCCGTTCTCCTTTCCAATGAAGCCCTTCCTGTTTACTGTTTCCCGCGCAGCCTTACAGGAACACATTTTACAAACGGATCAGGAGCTGTACAACTACATGATGCCTACACACATGTCCCCCCCCCCCGCTTTTTTGAGGAGCGGGGAAGGAGGCTGCAAATTCGGGGGTCCCCCGCCAGGGCGGGGGGTGGGTGGGAAGCCTAGTGCAAAAGCAGGAAAAAGATCTCTTCCCACCCACCCCCCTCCCCATGAGCCTCTCAGAGTCTCTGAGAGGCACGGGCAGTGGGGCTTTCTTCCTGTGGAGTCCATTCTATCTTATGGGGACAAAGGTGGCTCGATCTCTCCATTCTATCCTATGGGCAGGGGCGGGGCGCAAGTAGTTAATCTTGCCTGGGATGCCAAACAGTCTAGGTCTGGCCCTTCAGGCACCCCAGAAACCAGGATTCTTCATTGAGATTAAACCAAGGTTTGGAATACCAATTTATGAAGTGAAACCAACTAGAGCTTGCTGAAAGAGATGCATTTGGTTTTCATAGCAAGTTGGATTTCTGTCCAGTTAACAGATCAACCATTTATTTTACTGAAAGAAAATCCTAGAGGGCCACGCCCTTGAACCCACACCCTTGCAATGATATTGGCTAAGGAAAACATAGTGGTTCCTAGTTTGTCCCTTCCAGCCTGGGCATAGTGCAGCTGGTCGGGAGGAGCAGAGCAGCACCTTGTTTCTTTTTTGCTGGAGCTTTGGCCCTCCATCAGTGAGGGAGACACAGTGGCAAGAGGGGGCATGGCCCTTTTCCAGGGCCATTTTGGCCTCCCAGTAGGGATGGCATATACCCACTTCTGGTGGGTAAATGAGGGGTCAAAATAATGTCCTGCAACACCCTAAAATCTGCTTCTGGCTTCATAGTTGGAAGCAATGACATCTCATTGCAGGATGTCCATCAAAACGTTTCCAGTGAATTCTAGAGCATCTGGCAACATGGTGATGTCACTTACAGTTATGGAGCCAGAAGTAATATTGTGAATGTGTGAGACACCATTAAGACAGGGATGCCAGCCTCCAGGTGGGACCTGGAGAATCTGCCAGGATTACAGCTCATCTCCAGACTTACAGAGATCAGTTCTCCTGAAGAAAATTTATGCAGTGTGACATCGTACCACACTGAGGGCCCTGTCCTCCGCAGACTCCATCCCCAAATCTCCAGGAGTTTCCCTAGCTGGATCTGGCAACCATACCCTCCCATCCTCAGCTGATGGCCAGGGGGACCAGGCATCCTTCCATTAAGTCCCACCCCTACCAGTCACCCTCCCCCCTGGGATGCCTCTGGTTTTATCAGACCAGGATGTTTTCAATCAAGCTTTATGTGAAAGGCGTGGAGGAGAGAGGGAAACATGGGAGCGAAGCTAAAAGCTGTATTTGTGCCTGATGTTGAATTGCAGTGGTTTGTAACTGCTGAAAGCAGCCAAACTAACACAATCAGAGCTCCTGAAAATAGGAGAAAATATTCTAAAAGTGCATATCTTTCCCCTGGCCTTTGTAATGAGGTTAAGATCCACAGAAGATGCACTTTGATATGCCTCCAACTTCAACAGCATACACAGCACTCATTTTCCCTTATACTTCTCCCTCCCCAGCAAATGGCTCTGCTCTCTGCTTCAGGCCATGTACTGACAGGTGTGAAGGGCAACACGATGACAAAGCCAGCATCAGAGAAATGCAGTGACAAATTACATCAGGAGAAGGGAGGATAGGTTTCACATGCTTGTTTTCTAGTCTAATTACGTATGTCCTTATTTAATAAATGACTTAGTTGCCTTTTAACTTTAAAAAAAGCTCCCAAAGTAATTTCAGGGTGGGGTGGGGGGAACAATTCATTAAAATAATTTAATGTTCTTATGTTTCATCAGCCTCGGGTGTAAATGCTAGCTGTTAAATGATGAGGGAGACGCATCCCTTTAGCTTCTTAAATAGGGGGGAATCCATGGAGCCACCTGTATTCTTTTCACTGGCCTGTGGTGGAATATTTGGCCGACTTGGCTCCTCCAAAAGGTGAGAGAAAGTGAACATGCATGAAGCATCATTACTCAGACCATGGATCTATAGAGGGCAGTACTGCCTATTCTGACTGGCAGCAGCTCTTTCACCCAAGCAGAGGCTTCTCATATCACTGATCCTTTTAATGGGAGACCTCAGGGACTGAACCTCTGATCAATTGCATGAAGGCAGATGCTTTACCACTGAGCCATGGTTCATCCTCAAGCTCATATTTTCTCTGTCCCCATTGCATTTGGACATAGTATCCATTACAAAGGTATTCATAGGGTGAGCTGCTGCTTTTGTAAAGGGGAAAAAAAAGGTTCTATTTCATGTTGGAATTTCTAGTTTAAAGGCAGAGGGATTATATATTTTTCTTTTTAGTTGTTATGTTTGCACTCTGCATGTGTGTATATATGTGTGCCTGCACCTGGAAGTCATGGTGACCTCTAGTGACTCACCCCTACTGGGAACCTGGAAGATATTCAGAGAGGTGGCTGAATAAAGCCTGCCCCTGTTCTTCCGACTGTTCCCATCCAAGTTCTTGCCTGAGTCAGCCCTGTTTAGCTTTTCAAGATTTGACGTGATTGGGCTTGCCTGAGCTATCTGGAGTAGGGCAGGGCAGCCAGATAGATGATACGAACAGTTTCTAAACAAATTAATAGGTTCTATTGACAAAAAGGAAAGAATAATATGAAAGTAATCAGTGGAATGATGGTTTTAATTCTTTGTATTGTATCCCTAAATGGACCTGGCTTTCCTCTGATAGTAACGCACAGGGTTAGCCACGATTGCTATGGTAAGTGTGGCAAAGTGATTAAGAGTGCCAGACTAGGTTCTGGGACACCCAGGTTCGAATTCCACTCTGTTTTGGATGATGGGGTATACATTAAGGCCGTTTTCCCACTTACCTTACCCCGGAGCGACGTCCCTCTTCGGCGCACTGCGTCTGCGCGGATTTCGCACAAACTGCTGCGCAGCACCAGGAAGAGCCGCGTAGTCGCAAATGTAAACTGCCAAAAAGCAGTTTACATTTGCGACGCAAAAGCCCCGGGACTACGCGGCTCTTCCTGGTGCTGCACAGCAGTTTGTGCGAAATCCGCGCAGATGCAGCGCGGTGAAGAGGGACGTCGCTCCGGGGTAAGGTAAGTGGGAAAATGGCCTAAGTAAAATAACAAAATTCCATTACAGTGGGAGATCACCTACAGACAAATTCATGATAGCTAAAGGGCACCTCTATATGTTCAGAGCCAGTATATCTCTACATGCCAGTTTCCTTATGAGTATGCAGGGCATTTTTTTTTTGTAGCAGGAGCTTCTTTGCATATTAGGCCACACCCCACTGATGTAGCCAATCCTCCAAGAGCATACAATAGGCCCTGTAATAAAAACCCTGTCAGCTCTTGGAGAATTGGTGACATCGGAGTGTGTGTGGCCTAATATGAAAAGAAACTCCTGCTACAAAAAAAAAGCCCTGTGAGTACTAGAGAACTGTGATGCTTTGTTTGTGATATCTGTTTGTTTTGAAAGATACGCCTTGAGCATGGGGAAGGGAAGCAGGACAATGCTCCTATTAAAAGCCAAGATTTGTACATGAAATATACCCAAGAAATGCAAAGTAAAATTCTGTATATATTAAAATTACATTATGTGAGATTGCATTGCCATATAACAGGTATGTCCAACAGGTAGATCATGATCTACCAGTAGATCGCAGAAAGGTCAGAGGTAGATCACCAGCCCCACTTGGTCTCATGGTTTGCTGGACAGGTGTTTGGGTTTTTTTGATGATTGTTTGGTGTGGTGGTATTTGATTATTGGTAACAGTATGATGAATTTTTATTTTTACTTTTAGAACTGCATGTGTGGTTTTGACATCATCCAGAGGTCTTCAGTTCCTGTTGATCTTTAATACTTTGGGACAGTGACAGTTTTGGACCAGATTCCGCCAGTGTTAACTTAGCACCCCAGCCACCCCAGTATAACAAAGATGAGTGATCCAAAGAAGAGCAAAACCTACCACTTTCATGATGAATGGGAAATGGACTACTTCTTCATCATGGTGAAAGACAAGTGTTGCTGTCTACTTTGTAATGCTGCTGTATCCTTGCCCAAAAAGGGTGATCTGGAGCGTCATTATAAGCAATAAGTTTAATGCTGATTTTCCACCCAAAAGTGAAATTTGTAAACTGAAGCTCAAAGAACTTAAATCTAAATTGGCTGCACAGCAACAGTTGATGGCGAAGCCAAGGTCACATTCGGTCATTGCAACCGTGGCATCCTTCAAGGTCCGCAACCTGATCGCAAAGAAATGCAAACCTTTCAATGAAGGAGAATTTGTAAAAGATTGTTTTCTTGAAGCAGCAGACAATCTTTTTGAAGGATTTAAGAATAAGAGATCATAGCTGCTGTTCAAGATGTACAATTGTCAAGAAACACCATCGTGCGGTGAATAGAAAAGATTTGTGGAGACACTACTGAACAATTGTTGGAGGATGTTTCAGTTTGTGTTGCTTTCTCACTCCAACTGGATGAATCTACAGACATAAGAGACATAGCCCAGTTACTAGTCTTTATCTGGATGGTTTTTGAAGACTTCAGTGTTAAAGAAGAACTACTTGGAATGATTTCTTTAAAAGGGAGAACTACCAGTCAGGAAATATTCAGCTCTTTTCATTCTTTTGTGACAAAGTGTAATCTTCCATTGCATAAACTGGTTTCCATCACTACTGACGGAGCAAGAGCAATGACAGGTGAGGTTAACTGTTTCATAGGCCTCTGTAGACAGCATGACAACTTTCCAGATTTCCTTTCTTACCACTGCATCATTCACCAGCAAGTTTTGGCAAGCAAGAGACTCAACACAAAGACTGTCATGGACATCACTTTCAAAATTGTAAATTCAGTTCGTGGAAGACAGCCTTTCAATCTTACACTTGATGAAAGGGCAGCGGAAATCATTTTGCACACAGATGTAAGGTGGCTAAGTAGGCACAAATTTCTGCAAAGATTTCGTGATTTGCTGAATGAAATAAGGTTTTTGAAGGAGAGGGGAGATGACAAAGCAGAGTTGGAAGATGAGTAGTGGTTATATGATCTGGCATTTCTCGCTGACTTTACAGGCAAACTAAGTGATATGAACATTGAACTACAAGGTAAAAACAAATGCAGATGAGATGATGAGTACAGTTTCATCCTACAAGAGCAAATTTGAGCTAATGATGACTGACAACGCTTTTGATCATTTTCCTAATATGCAGGACCATCTGGGACAATATCCAAATTTTGTTTTTCAGAACGAGAAGTATGTGACAGAAATCTGCTCTGTTATCCAGGAATTTGGAAAAAGATTCTGTGACTTCCAAAGAATTGAAAAAGTTGTGGAGTACTTGTCATACCCATTCAAAGCAGATATGGACATTAAGGAAACTGCAGCTGCTATCAGTAAAAATTACTCATTGAACAAGGCATCTCTTGAAAACAAAATAGTAACCCTTAAAAATGACACTTTTCTTAAGACCCATGCTGAGCAAGAATCGTTTTGGAAGCTAGTGCCTAGAGATAAATTTCTCAACTTGAGAAGATGCAGTGAAGCTGTACACTCCTGTTTTGGTTCAACTTATTTGTGTGAATCTGCGTTTTCCCATCGGAAAATGACAGAGTACACAGCATTCCAACATAACAGATGAACATCTCCAGGATTCCCTGAGACTGGCCCTCACGCAATATTCACCCAACTTCAAAAAGTTGATGGATGAAATGCAGGCTCAGACGTCTCACTACTTAGCAAGAGTGAAGTTTTAAAGATTGCGCAAGATCAGCCTGGATCAATACTTGACCTACATTTAACACAAATTACTCAATAAAAGTTAAAGAAAGTTATTAAGACAGTTAAAGAAAGTTATAACAATAAAAATTTAAGAAAAACTGTTCACAGTTCTTTCTGGATCTTCGTCTCTCTGTTTTGTTTTTGCTTATTTTGCTTACCAGTAAATGACAGAAGGTGCATTGTAAAGAGGGGGGGCAGTGGAACCCAACTTTGGTGGGTTAAAATCTAATTTAAAACTTAATTGTCATGGTGGTAGATCACCAGCACTTTTGTCTGGAAAAAATAGATCACAACCTGTTCAAAGTTGGACATGCCTGCCATATAATATATTTAAAATTGCAGACTAGTATCAAAAACAATCTGCAAATAGTATGCTGGATTGTACAATACACTTTTCTGGGCTTACAGTAACAGTATGCTTCAAAACAGACTTAGCAGGGCTTTTATTCTGCGGGAACATGGTGGAACAGAGTTCCGGAACCTCTTAGAAGAAACAAAATTCTCAAGAAATGCTTAAATGTTGCAAGATTTCTCCCCAGGAGACAAGTTAGAGATAATATCAGAACTGTCAGACATTGTTGAGTATTATGAGAAGCATCCTGAAAAAGAAGTGGCATTATTCTTTGCAGATGCAGAGAAGGCCTTTGACAATGTGAATTGGGACTTTATGTTTGCAGTGATGGAGAAATTAGGACTGGGAGAAGCTTTTATAAGAATGGTTAAGGCGATATATACTGAGCAACAAGCAAGACTCTGTATAAATGCAGATTTGACAGAGAAAATGATAATCAGCAAAGGTACAAGGCAAGGCTGCCCTCTCTCTCCATTGATATTCATAATGACGCTAGAGACATTGCTTATGCAAATACAAGAAGATAAAGGAATAGAGGGGCTGAAACTGAAGGGTTTTTCTTATAAATACAGAGCGTTTGCTGATGATGTAATGTTTATTAATGAAAATCCCCTATCTGTGACACCATTGCTGCTTCATAAAATTCAAGACTATGGAGAATTGGCAGGCTTCTGTATAAACAAAGAAAAATCGAAAATTTTGTGTAAAAATATGACAAAGAGTCAACATGAAGAACTGCAAAGAGTAACAGAGTGTGAAGTTGCTTCAAAAGTAAGATATTTAGGTGTGGAAATTACTATGAAAAATATATATTTCTATAAAAATAATTATGAAAAGCTTTGGCAGAAAATTGACGAAAATTTGATAAAATGGAATAAACTGAACTTGTCTATGCTGGGCAGAATTGCTGCAATCAAAATGAATGTTCTACCAAGAATTATGTTTCTATTTCAAACAATTCCAATTGTGAAGGACAATAAACAATTCAGTAAATGGCAACGAAAAGTCTCAGAATTTGTATGGGCGGGTAAGAAACCAAGAATTAAAATGAAAATTTTAACTGATGCAAAAGAAAGAGGTTTCCAACTGCCGGATTTAATTGTATCATGATGCAGTATGTTTGGTATGGATTAAAGAATGGATGACGTTGCTAAATAAGAAGCTGCTGGCATTAGAAGGTCATGGAAATATTTTTGGTTGGCATGAATATATGTTTTATGGGAAAAATAAGATGGGTGGCTTTTTCTCGCATCATTATATAAGAAGAAACTTGCTAAGTACGTGGGTAAAATATAGAAAATATGGTGATGAGAGAAAACCGCTATGGATTGTGCCAACGGAAATATTAAAATTATCTTCAGAAACCAATGCAGGGATGTGGTTAACGTACAATCAGCTATTAAAGATACAGGGAGGAAAGGTGGAACTCAAATCAGCTGAAGAATTACAGTATAAATATAATTGGTTTCAATTGCAACAAATTAAGAGTTTGGTGGAACAGGACATCAAAAATGAAGGTATTAGACAAGAACAAACAGAATTGGAAAGAATGCATTTGGAAGACAATGAAAAACTGATTTCAAGAATTTATAAACTATTATTGAAGTGGTCTACAGAAGATGAAGTAGTTAAATCTCAAATGATTAAATAGGCAATTAATTTTAACAAAGAAATACAAATAGAATCATGGGAGTATCTGTGGAAGAATTCTATGAAAATTTCGACATGTTATAATATTAAAGAAAACTGTTTCAAAATGCTATATAGATGGTAAATGGCACCTAAGAAGCTGGCAAAAATGAACAATCAGGTGTCAGATAGGTGTTGGAAATGAAAAAAACATGAAGGATCTTTCTACCATATGTGGTGGACTTGTGAGAAGGCAAAGCAATTTTGGCAAATGATCCAGCAAGAAATGTCAAAAATTTTAGGTTATGATATTAAGAGGTCTCCAGACTCTTTTTTGTTGGGTTTACAAATGGAAAGTTTTCCAAAACAAGATAGAACATTGGTGTGGTATCTGCTTTCAGCAGCATGGACATTATATGCGCAGTCAGGGAAGCAAGATAAAATACCAGAAAAATGGGATTGGATTTTAAAAACTATTTCTTGGAGTGAAATGGACAAACTTACAAGAATCTTAAAAGACTATGATATGGAGAAATTTATAAAGGAATGGGAGAAATTCCAAAAATATGTTGAAAAATATTGGAAGGTAAAGGGATACTTAGTGATTTTCGATAATAGTTGAACTATGATGGAATAATGGACTAATAAAGAAATTTCCAGAATTAAAGGTGTGAGGAGAAAAAGCAAAAATGGATTTACAGACGTTACCTTTACCTATTTTTTATTTTTCTTCACTTTTTTTTAAATCTCTTTCTTATGGTTATAGAACTTTAAAATGGAGACTCTTGATTTGATAAAATTACCTTGTATTTTTAAAAATAATTTTAAGTAACACCGGCGGGGATCAAGAAAAGGGGGGGGAGAGGAGGAGGGGTGAAAAGTGCTATGTATTGTTTTTATCACAATGTTTTTACCTTCTTTTAGAATACTGTAATAATGTGTTGCTGATTAATAAATTTGTTTTGACAAAAAAAAAAAGAAATGCTTAAATGTTAATGAGGAGCACCCACATGTTTCTCCTTCATTTCCCTCTTGAGAGTTCCAGCACCTCTTCTTCCAGGAAAAAAGCCCCGGGACTAATATCTGTAATGTGTGTTAAGTACCATCAAGTTGCTTCCAACGTTTAACAACCCTTTGAATTAATAACTTCCAAAACATCTTATGGTTAACAGACTTGCTCAGGTCTTGCAAACTGAGGGTCAAGGCTTTCTTGATGGAGTCAATCCGTTTTGGGTCCCCCTCTTCTCCTGCAGCCTTCAGCTTTTCCTAGCATTATTTTCTTTCCCTGTGATCTTCTCACGATATGACTGATACAATAGCCTCAGTTTACTTGTTTTAGCTCCAAGGGAGAGTTCAGCCTTGATTTAATTTAGAACCAACTTATTTGACTTTTTGGCAGTCCATGGTACAGTGCAATAATGTGCACAACACAGTCTCTTTGGTGCATAAGCAAGAGATCAGATTTTTCCAATACTCAAGAGGGGAGCAATCAATTTGGCCACTGCATGAGACTTGTGAGCATACAAACGAATACTACAGTTCCCATGAATCATTACAGCAAACATCAATAGCAGATCGTTTTGGACATAGATTTCTCATCATTTGTATACTCATCATGAATTAGAATCTGTGAAATGAATACAACTGACTGTCTTACTGATGGATGAATAATTTAATAATTTAAATTAAGTACATTTTTAGGACTTGGAACAGACCTCTTCATTTTCTGTAGTTTGATTGCATGGTATGGTATGTTCCTATCAATAACTAGCAGCCATTGATGGCAATCATAAGCCATCAATGCTCATTTAAGCCAACATCTTCTAGCTATCAGTACTCATTCAAAGAACCCCTTCAGCTATTACCGAGACAGAAGGGTCATTTCCTTACTTTGCACAGCCATAATTTCATTTCTAATATTTCTCTTCTGTCTTTCCTCCTAAATGCCTCTTTTCCTCTTTTGCCCAGTAACCAAGACTTACATGTTTTTCCTCGTGTCTATGCAACTCCAAGCCAACCTTTCCTTCTCATGTATTTTGAAATACAATTTTTGGTCCCTTAATTTCATTTGCTATTCTTGTCTCAAACTAGCTTAGGACACGACATCAAATAAAAGTAAATTATAGGATTCGGCAAGCAATTTTCCTTGTTTCAGCTCTGCTGACTCCTGGAGTTTTCCACTTTCTCCCATCAAATCTCTTGACCATTATTGGTCTATGAAACAAGGCAGCCAAATAGCTTTCCCTTCGCAGTTCGCTTAGCAGCTACTAATTCGCCTTTGCTTTAATGAGTCACATGATGCAATCCCATTTTGGTTATTCCGAATCATGTCATTACATGGACTAATTAAGCAATAAGACACAACAGGGCATGGATTTATTGTGCAATATTTCACGCCTAGGTGTGTTTTCACCCCACTTGGGTGTGAATGATTACACAATAATTCAGGCATCAAAAGCTGAGATCACAATTATAGAACTTGATATTCGATTTTTAAATATTTTAATTGGAGGGGGCATGCAGGCAGGGTTTTTGAACCTTTGCTAAAATGAAAATAAAAAAGAACAATATTTGGGAATATGCTTTTTCCAAAACAAAAATCCTGAGTCCACAGAGGAAACTACAGTCAGATGATAGATATATGCATTTTGAAGGATGGTTGTCATGCTTTGGTGGTTATATTTTTATATCCAGATCCATATATAATATCTGTTAGCAGACACTGAGAATCCTGAATTCATCAGAGAGATCCCACATTCAGAAAGCTGCATTCCTCTGGCTTGATGAACTAGGTTTGTTTGAAATTCTTCAGTTTGGATACTATACTCTTTTGATTCCTCTTCATACATTGTAGAGATGGTTCTCCAGTATGGACACACATGCCTTTTGAACTAGGCATTTTTCAGCTCCTTGAAAGACATTGGTCTTGTACTATCAAAAGTGTCTAGCATTGGAGGAACATGCACTCTTCTGTAAGAGGACAGCCCATAGTCAAAAATTCCACCTGAGCCCCCCCCATGTGAGCCTGATCCAAACCAAATACTACAACAAAACAAACCACATGGCTTGCTATTTCCACGGATCTATGCTTATAGAAAGAAGCCCTGTGGCACAGAATGGTAAAGCTGCAGAACTGCAGCCTGTGCTCTCTGCTCACGACCTAAGTTCAATCCCGGCAAAAGCTGGGTTCAGGTAGCAGGTTCAAGGTTCACTCAGCCTTCCATCCTTCTGAGGTCGGTAAAATGAGTACCCAGCTTACTGGGGGGAATGTGTAGATGACTGGGGAAGGCAATGGCAAACCACCCCGTAAAAAAAGTCTGCCATGAAAACCTCATTATGCGACGTCACCCCAGAGTTGGAAACAACTACCTTTACCTTTTTATGCTAACAGAAGAATCAGCATGTCTGTCCATCTGTCCATTTGTGGCAGACATAACTAATCAGAAAATAAAACTGGGAGACCAGAAAATTGGCCACCATCTTCAGAATGATTGTGGATGGTTCAGGGCCAAAAAGAAAAGGCACCAGAATATCCTGGCCCAGATTACTTTCGGACACACCCATGGGCTCATCAGAAAGCAATGTTATATGTCTGAAAACTGGCCACCAACCCCAAAATGATTATGGGAGTTGTAGTACCTAAAATGAAAGGAATCCAAATATCATGAACCAGGTTGTCCTCATGATATGCAACATGGAATAAGAGAGCTTTTAAGCAACCTGTCATGTGTCTTACTATGAGCCTCATGGTACAGAGTAGTAAGTTGCAGCAGTACTGCAGTCCAAGCTCTGCTCACGACCTGAGTTCGATCCTGGTGGAAGTTGGCTTCAGGTAGCCAGCTCAAGGTTGACTCAGCCTTCCATCCTTCCGAGGTCAGTAAAATGAGTACCCAGTTTGCTGGGGTGAAAGTATAGATGACTGCGGAAGGCAATAGCAACCCACCACATAAAAAACAGTCTGCCATGAAAATGTCATGATGCGACATGACCCCAGAGTTAGAAATGGCTGGTGCTTGCACAGGGGACTAGCTTTACCTTTTTTTCATGTGTCTTTAATATTTGAATTCCCAGTGTGCCAAAGTTGCTGAGTGACCTGACACCAGTCCCACACACAGTTAAACTTATTTCAAAGTGTTATTGTGAGGATAATTTTTTTGGTTTTGGAGGGCAAATATAATAAGAGTATCATACTCTAATTAGAACATGCAGATGCTCATATGATAAAATCAAAACCAACTGAGATCAATTCATCTGGAGAAAATGGCCAGTTTAGAAAGCAGAATCTAAGACATTATTCCCCATTGAGGTCCCTTCCTCCCCAAACCCAGGCCTCCTCAGGATCCACCACCAAAATCTCCAGGTATTTTCCAACCCAGTGCTGGCAACCAGCAAGGGATAGGGGGTACTTACCAAGAGCAGGAGGAAGAACCAAGTTATGTCACTGACAACATGGTGACTTCACTTCCAGCTTGCACCAGGAGTGACATCATCAGGCTGGGACACCCCAACAATGCTCTGGCATTTAGGCAAAAACTCTATAGCAAAAAATGGCTTCACCATAGAGTTTTTGCCCAAATACCAGAGCATCACCTGAACGTCATCAATGTGATGATGATGCTTCTGGTACACATCAAAAACCGATGTCACTACATTGCTGGCAATGTAGCCTGGGCCTCTCCTGCTCCTGGTAAGTTCCCCTGCTGGTCAGCTGACTGGTAGATGGGAGGGCCTAGGGGATCCCTTGCCTCCACAGAGGGGACTGGCAACCCTAAATGGAGGACAGAAGAACAATGGAAGCTGCTTTGGGTTCCCATTAGGGAGAAGAGGGGGGTATGACATTGGTTATTAATCTGGTTTTGAATACAGTTCATCAGAAAAGGGTGGTCGCTCTTGCTGTTGCTGTTGTTTTTTCAGGTACTGTTATTTGCAGGAGGAAGAACTGTTCAATCAGTATTCAAATTCCAGCTAAATATTGCAAATGCAGTGATCTGGGTCAGGCCCCTACTATTTATATAAGCTTTCATGATTATGCAAAAGAAGAAGAAGCAGCTTTCCTCTCTCTTTCCAGGCAAGCTGTTCCTGCCAAAAGTGCCCTCCTCTTCTACTCAGCCCAGCTTGTGTCTTTCAATGTTTTTATTTCATTTTGTAATTTAGTATTCACATATGTTTGTGTGTGTCTTCCATCTGATGAAGTGGGCTCTAGTTCACAAAAAACATCAAGTTATGATAAATCTTTAGTAAGCAAATCAGTAAGAAATCAATTTCAGTTTACCCTTGTACCTCTATCTAGCACAAAACCAGGGACAAACTGTAGTGTTGCTGGATGAGACATTCTTGATTAATTGGGGCTGCTTTTGCTGACATAACCTTAAAAATTTACATCCTTTGTCATATAATAGAGAACTTAATGCCTACAGTAGCACAGTAGCCTTTAACAAAGTAGCCTTTACAAAGGGCTATTAGATATTCCACCAACATAATAATAACCTCATGCCTGAACAGTGTTTAAAATGCAACTAAATCTAATTAAGTGGGGTGAGGAGTTCTGTTCCATATGTATAACCACTACAGCAGACTAACATTTCACTACTATGCATGCAAAGGGTGGAGAGGGAAAAGAATACTTTTACTACTTTGATCAATCATGGGGAAGTATTAACTTCCCGCACACACACACTTCATAATATTAATGAAGGTTTGCTGCTACACTATTAAGTATACTGTAAGTTGCCGATCAGGGTATGAATGAGAAGAATCTGAGACAAAGACTGAAAATAAGGGGAGGGGCAGAGACATTTGAAGCAGGAGAGAGAAAAGAGTAGCAGAAGTGAAAACTGTAGAATCAAAGCTCCCACTTATAGAGGCTGTTGATGTTTCCTTTGTTTTATATGGAGAAGGCCCCAAATTCAATCCTGGATGTCTTCAGTTTAAAGCATCTTGGGTACCAGAGCTAATTCCCTGTCCAAGTGGCTGCTTGGGGTATTGCAACTTCACAAGAGCATAGACCACGGGTGGCCAAACTGTGGCTCAGGAGCTACATGTGGGTCTTTCACACATAGTGTGTGGCTCTCAAAGCCCCACCACCTCATCAGCAGGCTTGGAGAAGGCATTTGTCTCTTAAAATCACTTTGCCAAGCCAAGCCAGCCAGTGGCTTGGAGAAGGCATTTAAAGTTGCTTTTTTTCCACCTCTCCTTATCTATTTGCCTCCTTTCCCTCCTTCCTTCTTCTCTTGTGGCTCTCAAACATCTGACATTCATGTTTTGTGGCTCTCAGACATCTGACATTTATTCTATGTGGCTCTTACATTAAGTAAGGTTGTCTACCCCTGGTGTAGACCCATCACTGAGCTCATCTAGCTCCTCCCTGGTGGCAACATGGGAGAAACAGTGGGCATGACTTGTGCTTTTCACATCTCCCAGTCTCAGACGTGTTGGTGCTAAGAGGAAGACAAGCTCCTGAGTCAGCATCAAAGGTGTTAGAGAAGGAAATAGATGTAGCATATGCCCTTTACTCACCTCCCAGACGCACACTATGCATCTGAATCCAAAGTGGGGTTGCAATCCCCAAATGGGAACAGGGGATCCCATGGTTTGCAGCCCCTCCCCCTGCTTCAAGGTCATCAGAAAGCAGGTGGGGAGGGAAATGTCTGCTGGGCACTCCATTATACTCTATGGAGACCAATTCCCATAGGGTATAATGGAGAATTAATTCGTGGGTATCTGGGGGCTTGGGGGGCTGTTTTCTGAGGTAGAGGCACCAAATTTTCAGCATGGCATCCAGTGCTTCTCCTCAAAACACCCCACAAGTTTCAAAAAGGTTGGACCAAAAAGGGGGTCCAATTTTATGAGCCCCAAAAGAAGGTGCCCCTATCCTTTATTATTTCCAAATGGAGGGAAGGCATTTTAAAGATGTACGGTCTCTTTGTGATTGCCAGAACTCCCATTGGAGTTCACTCATATCACACCCTTGCTGCTGGCTCCACCCCCAAAGTCCTCAGATATTTCTTGAGTCAGACCTGGCAACCCTAATCCTAAGCAAGTCCCAGCAGCACTGCTCTGGGCCTCAACTGGGTTCCATGATGGTTCCTGCTGGGAATGGCAAAGTACCATGAGATGATTACTGCCCAGGCTTTGAGAGCCATCAGTCACAGAACAGACCAATGATCTACCTAGGTATACAGAGACTATAGACCACTTTATACTATGTTGTGATCAGTGGACTATTTCCAATGGGTTATTCCTGCTCTGGTTAGATATCAGTTTTCTGCTGAATCCTGGGTGATATCAATTTTGTTAGCAGGTTCTTATCCAGAAATAACTCAATCTGTCAACAAATTTTTGACAACATAGATCTCCTTGAAATGCCACTACAATGAGATCCAGTTTGTTGACTTTTAATGAAGAAATTGTATATGAGCATTGTAATAATTTATCTTGCCAGATGTGTTCTGTTTTATTCTGTTGCCTTCATTTTATGCTCCTTTGGTCAAATGAGCTTTTTTATAAAAGGAAAGGTATAAGACAGCTTTGCAAGCATATGTTTATATGTATGTATGTTTGTATGTGTGATGGTGGGAATCTTTCTATCCATGTTGTTTACTTACTAGACTATTCGTCAAATTTGGTGCCATGCCCAGCATGAAATTGATGGAATTAGAGATCTGTAGGAGGTAAAGACGAATTAGAGAGGTATTCTTAAATCCAGCCTGTTCTTAGCAGGCCTGCCCCTAGACTGTCTGGCACTTTAGGCAAAGCTAATTTCTGTCACCCCTCCCCCTGCACTGATAACATCACTGAATCACAAAGCGGGGTGCCCAATCTGGGGCCCCAAGAAGGCCAGTGTCCAAGGCAATTGCCTAGTTTGCCTAGTGGCAGGGCCACCCCTGGTTCCTGGACAGCTGCTAACTTTGAAATGAGTGGAATTTGCACAGACTTAATTTGTACAAATTAGCATAAACTTTGGACATATCATATTTCCTTGCCTGAGTTTCAGAATATCAGCCAGCATATTTTGTAGTCCTTCACACTCCATCCTGGCACCGCTTCCTCCAAGTGGCACATGGTGGTATTTGATTTAGCTTACTGTGATGTGGGTGGGTGTGGGTGCTGAGTTGAGCTGGGCTGGGCTGCCAGCCAAATCCTTGGATGACAGAAGCCTCTGTGGATGTCTGTTACGTCAATCGCACAAGAAACTCATGAGGGAACCTGATGATTCTATCATTTGCCCCCATTCAACTTCACATTCATGCTCTGACTCAGATAGTCAAGCGTCACTGGCTCCTTCATGTCAGGGATAAGCCAAGAAGATTCATGAATTACCCATAGAATCAAACCAGCAGCGGGTTATGAGGAATCTTCGGAGTAGACACCTCAGGCCAGCTCCACAAGGGACTGATGTTTCAATATGCTGAGAAGTGTGAAACAGATTTTAGGTGGGGAAACAAGACATGAAGAATAATAGAAGGCACTATGTACCAGGAAGATGGGCACAATTCTTGCGCAGTTCATGAGATTCTGCTGCAAAAAATGTGCACCTTGTTTAAATTGTTGACCTACTGTATCTCACCAGACTCAAGGAAGCATACAATTCTCCCGCCCCCCCTAAAAAAAAAAATAGCAATCAATTGCAGTCTGAACATTGCAGGGCCTTTACCCTTGCCCAGGGCTTTTTTTTGGAGCAAAAGCCCAGCAGGAATTCATCTGCATATTAGGCCACACCCCCTGACACCAATCCAGCCAGAACTGTGTTCCTGGGTGTTGCTGCTCAAAAAAAGTCCTGAGTACATCTAGTGCATTTATGATTTGGAACCAATATAAATGTTTGCTGATGACTTTGATTTTGAATTCTTGTCCCAGATTGTAATAAACTTAATTTACAGTCTATTACATTTTAATCCCATTCCTCTTGCCAGGGGTTCAGGGTGGTTATCATGGTTCTCCCCTCCATTTTGTCCTCAGAAATATCCTATATGAGATAGCCTGACTGGCTCATCATTGTTCAGCATACTTCCATGGTAAAGCGGAGATTTGAATGCCAGTCTCCTCAGTCTTAGTCAGACACTCTAACCATTACACTACAATGACTCTCAATGTTTGTTTCTCATGCTTGCTTCCATGGTGCATAGAGTTGTCAGATCCAACTCAGAAAATATCTGGGGACTTTGGGGTGGAGCCGAGAGACTTTGGGGTGGAGCTAGGATACTTTCTCATTCCCTAAAATAAATGAAAATACAGCAGTGCAGTTCCCCTGAATACAGTCTTCTTTTCCTCAACCCCCAACAACTAAACTTCCACTAAATGAAAGTGAACATACGCTCTCACAAAGCAGCCAGAATAAACACAGTAAACAAGCACACACTTTTGTGATCTCACTGGGGCAATTTACTCATGTTGCTGAATATAACCATCTGCTGTATTTCAACCAACTTCTTCCGATTAAAAGGAACATGAAAGAGGAACCTGGAAAACCGGGGGATCCCCCGCCTGGACCTGGGGACTGGCAAGCCTAACGGCAGAGTGAGGATCTGAATTAACATCTCCCAGGTTTAAGTGAGACACTTTAACCATGAAAACACCCAACTATAAATAAAATAGACATGCTAAAATTCCAGCGGTCTGCTCAAACATTAATCTCAAGCTTCACCTCCAAAAGATGTTCCAAAAGAAGGGAGTTCATAAATTAGACTGCAACTGCCAAGAACAGGGGTCCCCATCAATGTTCCCTCTAAATTGAGTTGCTGTGAGCTCGCTCACAGTTTTTTGAGCTCGCCTCCAGCTCACGCATTTTTGTCTCAGCTCAAGAAAAAATGATCCTAGAGCAAACTAATTTATGCAGTAGTTCACAACTTTAATGCCAGTAGCCAAGGCTTTTCTGTAGAGGAAGAAGAAGAAGAAGATATTGGATTTATATCCTGCCCTCCACTCCAAAGAGTCTCAGAGCGGCTCACAATCTCCTTTACCTTCCTCCCCCACAACAGACACCCTGTGAGGTGGGTGGGGCTGGAGAGGGCTCTCACAACAGCTGCCATTTCAAGGACAACCCCTGCCGGAGCTATGGCTAACCCAAGGCAATGCTAGCAGGTGCAAGTGGAGGAGTGGGGAATCAAACCCAGTTCTCCCAGATAAGAGTCTGGACACTTAACCACTACACCAAACTGGCTCTCCACACCAAACTGGCTCTCCAGCAGGAACTCCTTTGCATATTAGGCCACGCACCCCTGTTGTAGCCAATCCTCCTGGAGCCTATAGGGCTCTTAGTACAGGACCATCTGGCCACCCCTATCAGGAGCAGTGTTGACTCCTGTAAGCAGCCCCAAAAGGTAGAGTTGGGTTTTATGTATGTGTGAATAAACAGACTTGGGTATCTGCCCAGTTGGTTTAATATTTAAGGCATGACAGCAGGATAATAATGGGCAGCATGAGAAACAAGGGAGCAGATCCTAGCAGGCCAGCTATTGCCAAGCCTCTTTGCAGATATCTCAGCCCCAGTAGAGGCCTGAAGGAAAAGAAGAGAACGCAGTGGTCCTAAGAATGGACGCTGGCACTTTCCCCAGTCTTCAGAGGCAAGAGGGAACAAAGCAAGCGGGAACTTGATTGAAAATTTAACAAGTTGGACAGCAACTCTGGTAGAATTGTTAGGCTTTATTAGGCTCATTTTTTACTGTAGCAGATTAGTGCTCTTGTGTTACAACTAAGCAAGGTAAGAAAGGGATGGAAAATAACAAAAAACTTTTTAATTATATAGCAGCTGCTCTGAAGCCTGTTGGGAAATGTAGTTTTCAGAAAGCAGAATAGCAGTTGCATTGGAAACCAGGGAAGGATTAATCCAAGAGTTCAGAGACGGATTTAAGAGAGGTTAATAGCTTGAACTGCCATAAATGGCAAATGAATTGCTTAAGGAGAGTGTTATGGTCAGCCAAAATCAAAGACCCCAGAAACAGTAGGGAAGGAAGAGGCTGGATATTGAAGTAGGAAAGCAAGGAATGATTTGGTTTGTATAGTAGAGTTTTTCCCATTCATAGAGGCAGGGCTTTTTTTGAGCAGGAACGCACAGGAACACAGTTCCGGCTGACTTGGTGTCAGGAGGTGTGGCCTAATATGCATATGGTTTCCTCCTGGGCTCTTTATACAAAAAAGCCCTGCGCAAAACAATGGTGCCACCAGGGGGTGTGGCCTAATATGCAAATAAGTTACTGCTGGGCTTTTTATACTAAAAAAGCCCTGCATAGAAGCATGATACTGAGTGCAGTAAATAAATCTCCCAAGAAGTATATTGCAAAACAAAGGAGGGGAGGGGTGAACTTACATTTATTCAAGTAGATCCAGTTTATAATCAGATTGCAGTCAAAAGAACAAAAGAGTACTTGCCCAATCACAAATGCCCAGCTTGTCCCACAATATGAGGGTATTGTCTCTACAGGAGAGACCTGCAGAAACATGTGTCTCCATTGAAGGCCACATGAAGTAAGTGAGAGGACGAAGGGAGATAAGTCAGAGGGCAGCTCCCAGGTTAAAATGAAAATATTTTTTCCACGTACATCTCTGGGTCTGGTCAACTGACATTGGAATTCTGGGAGCAATGTGCTCTGTCCTTGGATGCAAGTCCTGTTGAATGAGAAGGCATCAACTGTTGACCAGCTTGATATACTACAGAGAAGGCTGTCAAATTCTGTAGCTAGCATCCTAGATATGATAAACTGGAAAGGGGTGCCAAGCTAAGGGAGAGGACTGTATTCCCATAGCTGAGGAAAAGAGGGAGAGCACAGAAACTTAGAGATGGTAAGCACTGAAGTGACCCAATGTGTAGAACCACCTGTGATTAGAATGATTACACAAACAAGGGCAAATTGGCCAATGGGCTGGGGGGGCTGCCCTCGCCCTGCTAGGGCACAATCTCCTGCCACCACATACTGACAGCCCTCACATGAGGCAGTGAAGGAGGCATCAGGCCTGGCCACAACATAGGGAGGTACATCCCAGACCTAGCCTCACTCCAAGCAGCTGAGACACCTGGCCAAACCACACATGATGTAGAGCTGGGGTTTTCAGGCCTGGACTGGCAACCAGCAGACCAAGCAGAGAAGGAACATGAGGGGTTGTAAAACCATAAAGGTTTTGACAGTATCTCGACAGAACTGTCACTTCCTGTTTTCCCCAGAAGTGATGTCATGCTGTTACCGCTGGCAATTTTTTAAAAAATATATGTATATATTCTTTCTCCTGTCAGCTGCTGGAGTGCCAGTGGGCAAAGCCAACTGGGGGCAGGAGATCTCCCACCCACAGTAGGCACATGGCAACCTTATACAGGGCTGACTGGGCAGGCTCTTTTTGTCCTCTCCCTTCCTCCTTCAATTATATGGAAGAGTGGGATGAGAGCAGGGCTCTTTTCCAGGACCATTTTTTTCTCCCACTCTGCTCAGGCGTAAAAATTGCAGGTTTTTTTTTTTTTTTTAGCAGGGACTCCTTTACATATTAGGCTATGCCCCCCTGCATGTAGCCAATCCTCCAAGAGCTTACAGGTCTCTTCTTACAGGGCCTACTGTAAGCTCTTGGAGGATTGACTAAATCAGGGGGGTATAGCCTAATATGCAAAGGAGTTCCTGCTACAAAAAAAGCCCTGAAAGTTAGGAATAGGATGAAAAACCAATCTTTTAAATTAGGTGACAGTCTTTTGAATGTACATTCTCTCCTGGAAGCCAGTGTCTCAGAATGGAGCAATTATGCATACTTCCACCACACTTTAGAAATGTCTGTCTGTCCTCACCTTTAAATTAATGATATAATTTATTCTTAGGGGAAGGGAGAGCTTTGAGGCAATCATCTAGACTGGCTGTCTGCAACCCACTTAGCCAGCCAGCCAACTTCACCTTTACCAGAATCAGCTGCTTTCTCTGAGCGGTGACACGCTCTGCTTGAAACATACTGTCCCTTGATGCCATGCCACTGAGAGCTCCTATATCAAAATATGCGGGAGAGGAGCTTTAAATAATCTAGATGCACTGACAGACCCTTTGGCTTTTGTAGGGGTTTTTTTTCCTTCCCCAAAATATACTCGTGTCGTAGCTGAGAAATTCAGTTACTACTGGGATCAATTTTAATTTGGACTTCTTTATAAAATTTATTTGTGGCTTCCTTCCGCCCCCCCCCCCTTTAATTAGAAGGGCTGCCTTAGGACCTTCAGTCCAATAAGACACACCCAGAAGGGCTATCATGTTAGTTTACTGGGCAAAGAATCTTCTGGCACTTAAAACTGTCACAATAAGGCATCCTGCAGCATCTAGAAGATTTATTTTAATGTTTTCTTAGGCAAGGACTGCTGAAGAAGACACTTGCTTATGAAACTCAGTCCACGCAAATGTGCTGGTCTCTAAGCTGGCACCCAGAACCTTGGGTAAAGGGGAGAAAATGACGCTAAACCTTTGGAGATTTGGTTGGCTGTTAGCGCTCAAGATCTCCCACTATTACAATTGATCTCCTGACAACACTTCCTCTTCAGAAATACCTGGAGATTTGTGGAGAGGGACCACAGCAGCCTCCAAAGCCCCCCTTCATAAGATGAGTTGGAATGTGGTAAATAGACAGCAGATGAATTCCAATGCTTTTGGTTCCCCATACATTCATCCTGCGTTGCCAGATGTCTGAACCCCTCTGGTGTGTGCTCAAACCAGTCCAGAATAGCGATATGCAAAAAAACCAAAATTCGGTAGTACACGGATTCGGAAATATACGGGGGGGGGGGATACGGAATCCCGTATATTTCTGAATTCCATAGTCGGAATAGCTGCATATACGGTAGATGTGCGGCTATTTCCAAATATACGGCCCCATTATACTCTATGGGCCATTGAAATAATGGCAAATAAGGTATATTTGAAGCCGCCTGGAGGGGAGGGGGTTTGAGGGAGAGCCCCCAAATTTGCAGGAGACCTGCAGGGGACTCTCCCCTACAAACCCCCCAAGTCCCAAAAAGATTGGGCCAGGGGGTCTAATTCCTGGGGCACCCAAAGCCAAACGAAACTTCATACCAGAGAATCTCTAAAGGACCCAAATGCACTATATACATCTATCTACTCTATGAACCCTGCCACACAAAACACAATCTACTCAAGGTCTGCTCTGCAGACCTGGCTGCAGCAAACCCAGATGCCAGCTCTCCAGCCCTGCCCCAAAGAACTCGGGGAGAGCTGGCCAAGCACAACAGGCATGCTGGCTCTGGGTCTCTCACCCAAGTGCCAGCTTCCCTGCCACAGAACATACAACCTACAGATGCCAGCTCTCCAGCCCTGCCCCAAATGACATGGGGAGAGCTGGCCAAGCACAACAAGCCTGCTGGTTCTGGGTCTCTCACCCAGGTGCCAACTCCCCCCCCCCAAAAAAAAAACAGGAAAAGGGACAACAGGAGAAGGCCAAGAAACTCAACTGTTCAAAAGTGGCCTTTTCATGAATAAGAAACCTCAGGCCAAATCAGTCAACAACACCCCCCCCCCCTAAAACCAGAACCAAGAAAAGGGGGACAACAGGACAGGAGGATGTAAAACCTGCAGCAATAGAGAATAGATCCAAACAGAAGGCCAACATAAACACAACTGTTAAAAAGTGGCCTTTTAAACAATGAAAATTAGGCCAAACAGCACCCCCACCCATGAACCAGAACCAGAAGAGAAAAGGAACAGCAGCACAACACAGCAGCAACAAATCAAACACAGAATCCTTTTAAAACAGTAAAAAAACCCTTAACTTTTAACAATACAGGAACTTTCCCAACCCCTCCTCCCCGCAAAAAAACCCCACCCTAACCCCAAGAAATCCAAGCCACCCAAATCAGGAAAAGTAAAAGGACACTGCACTTTTAAAAGTCCTCTCACTAAAGTAAGATATGGGCAAATTGGCAAAAAAAACCCCACCCCAGGCCCCCTCCCCCAGCAGAACCCCCTAACCCTAACCCCAAAAAAGCTACCCACCACCCAAATCTGGATAAGTAAAGGGACTCTGAGTCTTAAAAAGTCCTTTTACCAACTAAAATAAAAATAAGAACCCCAAGACCGTCTTACCTTAGACGTCTTCTCTACTCCAGGCAAGTCTGGTAAGGCTGAGAGAGAGCAGCAGCAGCTGAGACCAAGGGCCAGCACAGCACAGCATAATCTCTCTCTCACACGAACACACACCAACACAGCAGCAGTGGAGGAGTCCAGCCAGGCAGACTCCTTAAAAAGGTTCTCTGGCCCTACAGAGAGCAGTTTCAAAAAATAGCACTGCTCTGTGATTGGCCAGGCAACAGTGCTTACTTGGATACCCAAGTTAGCAAAAGATCAAAAGAACAATGTTGCTGATGGCTGGGGGATCAGCTACACAACAGTCCTCCAAAGCATGCTTTGGATTGGCTGCTGGGGCTCCTCTTCCCCCTCCCCCCTCCCTGATCCCAGGGAGGCTATGAGAGAGGCGGGAATAGGCTACCAAAGGCGGGAAAGGAGGCAAGCAGCTCCCCTGAGGCTGCAGAAGCCCCTTTCCCACCTTTTGTATTAAATTCCGTATACTTCCGAATATCTATATGGAAGTATACGGGGAGCCATACTTGGCTTCCGCATAATGGGCGCCAATTGGATTCAGTTGTATGCGATTCCATATACAGCCGAATCAGGGATGATTTGGCGGTTGATTCGGTTCGGCTGAACCGAATGCACATCCCTAGTCCAGAACTGTAAACCTTTATTTCCCGTTTTGCTGTTCTGTTTTTGAAATGGTAGAGCCTATGTGCACAGACACCCATGCATACCCAAGAGCTCCATGGTTGACATGCAACACTCATCAGAATGGAAAAACTTGCAGTATGACCAGATCAGGGTGGGAGTCTGATTTGTTTTTTTTAAAAATCACAAAATGTGATGGAATAATTAAGGGCATGCCCAAACCATGCCAACCTGCCAGTCTGACCACAGCCCATAAGAAGCTTTTCCCCATCAGAAGCCATTCTCCCTTGAGGAACACTTTTGAGAAGACAGTCATTGGAAGGGAATCCAAGAATCCAACCCTGATGCCTGCTATGCATTACACTTCCTCCATACCATCAACATTCTCTTCACTGTTAAGATCCAATCAGAAACTATTTAAAAGCAGTAAAATCAGGACTGCTGAGTTGAAGCAGTTTTTAAAGTGAGAAAAACTCAGGCAGTAATTAGACCCCAGGAATTCATTGTTACAGGATGCTATTGATTCCTATCAGTTAGCAATAATTAACCAGGATACAGATTACAAGATTATCTAGAGTTAGCCTTGTAACTATTGAGTAGTGCTGCATGTTTTAAGAAGCACTTAGAACTGCTGCTTAACACCTCCATAGCAGATTCAGTCACAGCTGCCTACCACATCTGAAGGTGATACTTGGCTAATGTGAATTCTGCTGTACAATCCAGAGAAGGCCATTTAACTCTTTGAATACTGTTTGTGTCCCCTGGAGAATTCACTGTTTCATATTAATGTGAAAAGGGCAACAAATAGGGTTACCAGGTAGGGGTGGGTAGCTCCCAGGTCCTGTACAGGATCTTCTTTTGTTGTTTTGTCTTCAAAACCATAGAGTTTGCCCAAAAACTTGGCTATTCAAAGATGTCACTTCTGGGTGATGTCATCACATCAGGGATGTTACACAGCAACAACCCTGCTGGGTGTGGCGTTTCCCCCACCAGTCAGCAAGCCAGAAGTAGATTCAAGCCCTCAAAAGTGGGGGAACCCCTGCTGGGACCTTGGGGCTGGGAACCCTGGCAACAAAATTGAACCTACCAACTACACAACAGCTACTACCCCACCCCAGTCTTCACTATAATTAAGTTATCCACTATAATTGATATCCACTATAAGTAATCTCACTATAATCGATAGCAGCAGTTCTGTTGAGCTCATTCCTGGATTAGCTTGTTGATGAGACAAATATCTCAAACTCCTGGAGTACTAGGCAGCTGCACAGTAGTTGTTGTTTTTTTTGGGGGGGGGGGGGGTTTGCTATATTAGACTAGTTGGTTGATCTCCGGGCCTTATTAACAGATCTGGCATCCTGGTGAGCCAGGTCATTCTGGATCCAGGAGGGAAAACTGAAACACAAATGTTTTTGTTTGTTTGTATTTAAGCACCCAGTCTGCCACAGCCTTGCTAGAGACATTTGTGAGTGGCGTGGAGTATGAGTAGCAGGGGAGAGGGAGTTGAACAAAGATGCTAACTACTAAAATTCCCATAAACCTTCCCTTAATTGTGCATGGGCTAAACAATGAGCATGTATGAAAGCTGATTGTCTGTCTGCATCCATGCAGAGATCCCTGATGAATGAATGGCTGGTGAATACTTGAGCCAGTTCTTGATCAATCAATGACTAGGAGTGTGCATTCCAGAATGCCGAAGCTAAAAATATATATGAAATTGCTCATTTTCTGGAATAGTTGCACAAATCTGGAATAATTAGACATTACGAAAAACAACATACACAGCCCAATAAATGTAGCTTCTCATATTTGGGTGTATACCATCAGCAGCAGGTACCTTGCTTTTCTTTGATTCTCCCAATTTCCCAGGCAGTGGCCCAAGGAAAACGGTTTCTGGACGGCACAAGCCAGGCTGTAAGGAAATGCCCCTAATTTCCAGAACATCATAGTCACCCATCTGGTTGACAGAGTGTCTGGAGACAGAGCTCTCACACATCTGCCAGAAGGACATGGGTTTGTCCACCAGATGGGAAAGGACTTATGAGTACTAACAGCCACAACGCTAAAACAGCGCTCCATGTCTCTGGAAGAGCGCCAGCAAGGAGAACGGATGGTTTCCAGTCGCTTTGGGCGAACACCATCTCTGTTTTGGAGCGGAAGAAAGTGCACCATTAGGAGCTATCCAGGCCATGCAGTTTTCAGCCTTGACCATAGAATCCACTTTGGGAGGCTAACACCAGCTATCTTCCAGCAGTGCCAAGACTCCATTTCAGCACAATGGGAAGCACACGTACACAACAGATGTTACCCACCCATGGAGCCATCAAGCTTATCCAGGCGTGGACCCTACCAGACCACCTAAGCCTTTGTCCAACGGAACTCAAGACAAAGACTGGTGGCAAGAAGAATACTGAAGAAGAGGAAGACCATCTTCAGCCAGAGCCAAGTTCCTTTTTGCAAACTGGGTGTTACCTGGGTAGTAATTTGACCATCTATTGTCACTTTTTTAGATAAGTATAATAATCTTAAGCACCCCTCCACCCAGTAATTTCTCCCATTCTTCTCCCCAACTGTCAGTCTGGAGCCTCCCCCTTGACCCATGGTTACCTGTACAGCCAATCAGGGAACCCGGGCCCAAGCTTGTTCATTGGTCAGTTAAGGGCACCCAACTAGGTGCCACCAATTAACCTGCTATTGGCTACTGCAGAAGTCCAGCTCTTATGGTCACTGCAGAGCCTCCCCTTTTTCCTCCCCCGTACCTCCCATCCCCTGAGGGTCTAAGGTAGTCTATTTAACCTCTGACCCAACTCCACTCAGGTGTGAATCTAGCAGTACCCTATCTCCGCTGTCTAGATCCATCCCCGATTCTTGGCCAGTTGAGGGTCCCATTTCCCCCGTCCTCTTTCGTTGCCATTGGAGCCTTCCTTGAAGACTACAATCGGTAATTATCACCCTGTTTGTCTACCCATGTGTTGTCACTATATCTCTCTCTATTTTTCTTAGCACTGTATGAATGATTTTATGAGTATTTTATCTTGTATGTAAGCCTATATTTTTCTGGAATAAATTTTAATTGTTTTACTTAATTAGAGTCCGTAATATTTTTAAGCATTAATTTCTGGACGTGGGATCCTGTATACACAGGTAAAAGATCCTGATTAAGCCAGGTGCCCACCTGACAATTCCCCATCCTCGTTTTGAGGGCATTTTGGCTTACAAGGCACAGGCCAGGCATATCTGTAATTCTGGCTTGCTCCATCTCCTTCCCTCCCTCTCCTTCTCTCCCTCCCTTGTGGGAGTAGGGCCCTTTCTTCTACTACAAGTGGCAGTACCTTGTTCAGGGGCCTGTAGAACTAGACCCCTTGGTAGCTATTTGCTCTGTCTCAGAGATATCAGAGAATGGGGTGAGTGCAGGAGTGAGACAGGCAGCAGCTGTGCCTGTCTGACCTTGCTTTTTTAATTCGTTGGGGGCTGTCCGCGTGTTGGCTCAAATTGGCCATCTGAATTCAGCCATTGCGGAAAAAATGTTGTTCTTTATTTGTATTTGTTAGAAAAGTGGAAGACTGTATGCTTTCTCCTGTTTCAGGCTTAAGGAGATTTAGTCAGACAGGCAGGTCAAGACACAGCATCATTTCCTACCTGTTATCGATCCTATCTCTTCTTAGTGACTGCTGTTCTCTTCCTTCCAGCTTGACACTCTCACCCGCACACAAAGAAGGATGCTGTCTCCATCTCTGAACAATGGATGTAGTGGGCACACTCCTCTGCATCCATACCTATCTTAGTTAGATAGACTGGATTCTATGGCCATCTCCATCTCTCATCAATACTGTCTAGAATGGAGTTTCATATAATAAAGAACTCTTATTAGTTTTGAATCGGACTACTGCCTCTGTTTAGCTTTGTAAATCTGCTAGCACACTCAGTACCAAGGCTTTGCTGCATGGAAATGCCTTGTTCACTCTGCCACATTGATAGTGATTCCTGGCTGAACTAAAATTAGAGAATACAACAGTATTTACTACTGTAGTCTTATTTTGAGTTTATAGTGTTTTTAAAATAAATTAATGAGAAAGAAACAAATTCTGTGGCATTTCTTATCTGGATAAACAATTGCAAGGGAGGGGCAGGGTTCTTTTTGTAACAAGAACTCCTTTGCATATTAGGC
This sequence comes from Heteronotia binoei, assembly GCF_032191835.1. Classification (NCBI taxonomy): domain Eukaryota; kingdom Metazoa; phylum Chordata; class Lepidosauria; order Squamata; family Gekkonidae; genus Heteronotia; species Heteronotia binoei. Next base: position 30,376,021 of record NC_083235.1, read on the forward strand.
CACACACCTCTGATGTAGCCAGTTCTCCTGGAGCTTATGGTAGGCCCTGGACTAAGAGCCCTCTAAGCTCTTGGTGGTTTGGCTACATCAGGGTATGTAGTCTAAAATGCAAAGGAACTCCTGCGGGGAAAAAAAGCCCTGGATGGAGGGGAAAGAATGCATTTTGTCCCTATACATGCACATGCATTTACCTAATGCAAGTGTGCCAGTTTCAAAAGGCCTTCCAAAAATAAGGACAAAACAGGCTGACAGGGTTCAGGTACCAGAAAATTGGATCTGTACCAAGCAAATAGGGACAAGTGGTAGGGCTCCCAGTTCTGAGTTGGGAAATACCTAGCTATTCTGGCAGTGGAGACTGTCGAGGGCAGGGTTTGGGAAGGGGAGGGACTTCAGCAAGATACAATGCCATAGAGCCCACCCTCCAAAGCAGCCATTTCCTCCAGGGGAACTGATCTTGGTCATCTGGAAATCCACTGTAATAGCAGGAAATCTCCAGGCACCATCTGGAGGTTGGCAACCCATACCAGTGGAGAAAACTGCAACTGGCTCATAACCAGGTGAACACACTAGGAAGACCTCAGTGTATATGTAATGGTAAAGGGGACCAGGTTTATTTGATGAAATTCCCTTCCCCTGTGCTCCAAGACAAGTCTGGGTTTGATTTCTGAATCCTCGCCCGGAAGCTTTCCATTATGTGGAACCCATAAAGAGCAGTTTGAGAGTGTGCGTCCTTTGAGAATCCAGTGGCTTGGGCACTCTCTGGGAAACCCTTCCCAGACCGTAGGCTCCAACCATGCAGAAATCAAAGCTGTCAGCTCTGTGAGTCACCAGCAGGCCTTGCGCAAAGGGGGCGGTTGCATAAGCGGGAGAGACAGCAGGATGGACATAAATCAACCAGCTTTGACCTCCTGGAAGGAGTCTCCAGTGGCTAAGGCAAAAATTAAAAAATGTCAGTGCCTCATTAAAAGCTACAGAGACCCTCTAATAGGCCATCATTAGATCCGAGAGGCCTGTGGAGTCGTGCCATTAAAAAATGCGGTAACATTCTTCCCTTCTGCTTTCATTAAAGTGGTGTGGACGGGGGTGGGGTGCAGTGGAGAATGACAAGGCAGAGACACACATTGGCAAGAGGAACCAGTTTGAACCAAATGATGCTTTGTACATGGGCCTGGATAATCTGGTCTAGGGATAGGGTTGCCAAGTCCAATTCAAGAAATATCTGGGGACTTTGGGGGAGGAGCCAGGAGACATTGGGGGTGGAGCCAGGAACAAGGGTGTGGCAAGCATAATTGAACTCCAAGGGAGTTCTGGCCATCACATTTAAAGGGGCAGCACACCTTTTCAAATGCCTTTCTTCCATAGGAAATAATGAAGGATAGGGGCCCCATATTTTGGGGCTCATAGAATTGGACCCCCTGGTCCAATCGTTTTGAAACTTGGGGGGTATTTTGGGAAGAAGCACTAGATGCTGTACTAAAAATTTGGTGCTTCTACCTCAAAAATAGCCCCCCCCCCCAGAGCCCCCAATACCGCTGATCAATTCCCCATTATTCCCTATGGGAATCGTTCTCCTTAGGGAATAAGAGTGCCCAGTAGACATTTCCCTCCCCCCTCGCACTTTCTAAAGCAGGGGGAGGGCCTCCAAACCAGGGAATCCCCTGCCCCCTCCCTCTCTCACACGCACAAATACTTACTGGGTCTTATTCCTGGAAACTGTTACTGATCCTTTCCCATGAAGCCCTTCCTGTTCCCTACTTCCTGCTCAGCCTTAAAGGCACACATTTTAAAAACTGTTTGCAGGTTTCTAAACCTGCAAGAGCTCTAAATCTACAGAATGACTGTGGGGGTGGGGCTTCCCTGGCCGGCCAGCTGGCTGGGGGCGGGGAGAAGCCTGTCAAAACGGGGGATCCCCCGCTGGGACCTGGGGATTGGGAAGCCTATCTAGGGAGTAGGGTCATCAGCCTCCAGGTGCCACCTGGAGCTCTCCTACAGCTGATCTCCAGACAACTAAGATCAGTTTCTCTGGAGAAAATGGCTGGTTTTAAGGGTGGACTCTGTGGCACTGCACTCTGCTGAGGTGTCTTCCCTCCCCTAATACCTTAACTCAAAACCTCCAGGTATTTCCAAACTCGGAGCTAGCAACCTTACCAGGGGGCCAGGGAAAACAGGCAAAGTGCCACTAAGGACAATTGATACCTAGTTTGGTGATCTGAGCCAGGTTCCTGAGACCTTGCATGCACTTGGTACCATAGAGTTTTCCCCTCCCAAATTGCTAGAGTGTCCAGAAAACCCATAGAGTTTTCCCAGAAACGCCTGAGCAGCTGGTGCACGATATCGCCAGCATGATGACATCACTTCCGGGTGACATCATTGCGCTGGCGACATCAGGAGAGGTTCCCCCTGCCGGCCCAATGTGGGCCAGCGGGTTGGAAACCTTCAGGGTAGGAGAACCCCCACCCCATGCCAGGGGCTTGGCAGCCCTAGGGGGGAGTACTGAGGTTTTTGCCACCCCAGGCTCTCCCCCCCACATCCATACCCCATCCCTGCCTCCCATGAGGGGTCTTTAAATGAGGAAAAGAAGAAGATATTAGATTTAAATGAGGAGAAAAAGAAGATATTGGATTTATATCCCACCCAGTTCTCCCAGGTAAGAGTCCACACACTTAACCACTACATCAAACTGGAGGGTTGTTGTGGTGCTGCTCCTTCTGCCTACCTGGGACCCACACAGATGAAAGAGGTAGTACTTCATAGCAAGGCCACGCTGCCTCTTTTGTCCATCCAGGTAGCAGGCGGAAGGGGTGGCAAGGCTGCTCCCCTACAAGGTGAGGCAGCCTTGGATTGAGACCTCTGCCTCTTTTGTCTGCCCAGGTCCTGGGCAAAAGGGGTGGTGTGGCACTTCTGCCTCGCTCCATGACCTGGTTGCTAACATGCCATAGACCAGTACCAGTTCACCACCTAGTGGTTGGGAACCCCTGGTTTAGAAGACTTGGGAAGAGCTTGCTTTTTGAAAGGTGTGTGTGCCTTTAAAATGCAAAGCATGATTCCACTAGCAACATCCTCAAAAGGTATATAGGCTATCTTGGATAAAATATAAGAAATATGGAAATGAGAGAAAACCACTGTGGATAGTGCCAGCAGAAGTAATAAAAATAACAGCTGAATCGGACGAAGAAAGAGAGATGTCATATAATCAACTGCTCAAGATTCAAGGAGATAAAATTGAATTAAAATCCTCAGAAGAGCTAAATAATAAGTACGATTGGTTTCAAATGCAACAAATCAAAAGCTTGATGGAAAACGATATTAAATTGGAGGGAATTAGATGTGAGCAAACAGAACTTGAAAGGGTCCTGCTTGGAGATAATGAAAAATTGATATCGAAAGTATTCAAATTATTATTGAAATGGTCTACAGAAGAAGAAGTAGTAAAGTCTCAAATGGTTAAATGGGCAATCAATGTGAATAAAGAAATACAAATGGATATGTGGGAATACCTTTGGACGAACTCGATGAAGATTTCAACTTGTCAGAGTATCAAAGAGAACTGTTTTAAGATGATATATAGGTGGTATATGACTCCGAAAAAGCTGGCTAAGATGAGTAAAAAGATGTCGGATAGATGTTGGAAATGCAAAAAACATGAAGGTTCTTTCTTTCATATGTGGTGGACTTGTGAAAAAGCGAAAGAGTACTGGAAGATGTTACAACAAGAAATCTCCAAAATTTTGGGTTACGACTTCAAGAAAACTGCAGAGACTTTTTTGCTTGGATTACAATTAGAAAAATTTCCAAAGGAAGACAGGACTTTAATTTGGTACTTGCTCTCAGCTGCTAGGACATTGTATGTGCAGCTGTGGAAACAAGAAAAAATACCAGAGAAATGGGACTGGATTATGAACGTTTTATCGTGGAGTGAGATGGACAAACTAACTAGAACTCTAAGAGACTATGATTTAGACATATTCAAAAAGGAGTGGAAGAAATTTAAAGGATATATGGAGAAAGAGTGGAATATAAAAAGACATTGGACAATTTTTTAGTATTAATGAGAAAAAATATTGAACAATTATCGGTTAGTAGTACCTTTAGTATTGAACTTAAATCTATAACTTCGGGGAAGTCAACATTGGAGGGAGGGGGGATTGAAATATCATATGGGTTAGTACAGAAAATTTTATAATTAAGTTTTGTAACCATATGCTATCAATAAATTGTTAAAACACAAAAAAGGTATATAGGCTATGGAAATGAGGCTGGAGACTCTGAGAAAGAAAATATAAACAGAGAAAGTTTTCTAACCGGACTTGGAAACTACAGAAATGGCATGTGCCTTCCCCCTCCCCTCTGGAGGAATTGGATGGGTATGGTCAATGATGCTCTCTGGCTGCCATGCACATGTACACACAGAGGCAAAGAAAGAACAGCTCTGTCAGTTATCTCCCCACAACTACCACACACACACACACACACACACCTGTGCAGAGGGTCCTGGCCAATCTGAGTTCTGGAATCCTGACTTCTGAACAAAAGTCAGTGCTACTCACATCAGTGGGATTCATAATTGTCCTGCAAGATGCAAAAACATATAGGTCCACAGTCTAACTCTCTCTACAAATATAATTCTTTTCCATAATTGTCAACCATTCCTAAGATAAAATGGTTTCTCCTGTTCTCATCCATGACAGTGGCTAACTTGGCAGTTTTGGAATGGATGTAGTTTTGTCAAGGGAGTCTTTGTCTGAAAGGAGTGTGTGAGAGAAAACTGTTTCCATGGTGATTCTCTAGGTATTTTCCCTAGACTCTATGGTACTTACCGTTGAAATTAGGGTAAATTCCTAGAGCATCATCCAGAACTGATATCACATCCTCTCTAAACTCAACATTCCTCAGGCACTACCCCGAAATCTCCTGGCATCTGCCTTTATAGTGTTGGAAACTCTAACAGTGGTGCATGTGGAGATTATTACAGCTAGAGGACTGAACACATATCAGTCCCCACCATCAAACTGATAAGAAAGAGCAACAGTGAGAAAACATAACAAGATCAAGCACATATCAAATTCCCAAACATGGATCCAAACACAGAGCACAAGGGATTCTGGGAAATTAGACACAAGCAGGCTTAGGATATACAGAGCTAGGATCCAGACTGAGACTAGGGACATTAAGTTATGAAGCCACAAAATCCAGCTTAGGTTAGGAAACAATAAGGCCCACCTTGACTTGGAACCTGGATGGGAAAGAGGGAGACCTCAGTGGTTTCCTTGCTAGTGCCACACTTGCTTTTCAGTTGAACATATTGGATGACTTTGCAGGGAGTCAAACCATTGGTCCATTTATCTTAGTCTCACCTACCATAACTAGCAGCAAGGGGCCAAACCTCACAGTGTAATTTTTGCCAAGTGAAGCTATACAATATGGGGGTTTTTTACTTGCTTTCCCTGCAGCCACACAGCAGCTGTGGGGATGTCATTTTAAAAGTAGATGGGAGCTTCATTTTGCTTGGAACTGCAGCATGGAGGGAGAGAGGGCTCCTGCCTCTCTTCCACATGCTGTTTCCCTGAGTCAAAATGGTCCCAGAAGGGGATATCAGGATTCCCCCCCCCCCAGGCTTCCCAAGCTCCTGCTGGAGGTGAGGGCTCCCCTGTTTCAGGGCCCCCAACCCACTGGCATGGAGTGGGCCACCAGGGGGATCCCTGCCCCCAAAGAGCTCTATCATCCATGGCAGTATGCGGTGCGATGACATCATCTGGAAGTGATGTATCATGCCAGGCACATCGCATGGAGGTGCTCTAGCAATTCAGGGAAAACTCTCTGGATTGCACAGGGTCACTCTAGCAATTTGGGGGAAACTCTGTGGTGCCATGGTTTTGTGTGGGGACACTAGTAATGTGGGGGGAAACTCTATGGTGCCATAGAGTTCCCCCCCAAAAAAAAATTGCTAGAGCGTCCCCACACAAAACTGTAGCAGTTTCCCCAAATGGCTAGAGTGCCCCCATGCAATGTGCCTGGCATGATACATCACTTCCAGGTGACATCACTGCACCACATGCACACAGTGTGTGTAGAAAAAAGTCCTCCTCCAGCAGTTGGTGGGGACTTGGCAACCCTACTCTCCCCCCCACCCCCATACATCAGGGCCAAGCCAAATAGGGATGACGATGGTTAAAAAAAAATGACATTCCTTGCAGCTGCTGTGTGCCTTTGGTGAAAGACAGCTGAGTTTGGATTCCCCGGATGCAACTAGCCAAAAAAAATACATTGACTAATCTGGCCCAGGGTCTCAGACAGAGAAAGGCCTTTCACAGCACTGGCTGTCTGAGATCCATTAGATGGAGATGCCAAGCATTGAACCGGGGATCTTCTGTGTGCAAAAGACATTAGTCTGTGACTGAGTCACCAGCCCTCCATGCACATGTGTATGGGAATGCAAATGAGCCACAAATGCATCCAACCCCTTTTGTAGATATTTGTCCACTATAGAGCTGAAGTCCCTTGGCCAAGAGGTTGTTCAGTTCATCTGATGGTGGTGACTCAGCACTGAAAGACCAGGAAGGGGGAGGGAGGGTGTACGCATCCCTCCAAGATGGGCAGACAGACTGGCACCAGCACACAAGAGCCGCTCCCCACTGATCGGAAGCACTGGTATTATAACAGATGCCTCATTGTTGCCCACCCTGTGATTCTGCTCTTTGATGGCCTTTGGGCAGACCTGGGTGTGTCTTTCCTGGTGGTGTTAACCCTTAGCATGCAAAGGAGATCACAGCAAATTCCAGAGTGACCCTCTATACAAATGAAAGGGGTGACCATTCAGGAGTAGGGGAAAACTGCTTTGCACCAGAGCCAAAGCTAGAAATCTAGAACTAAGACCAATCAATATATGTCACGTACCTTGCACATTTGAGATGGCATTGCATGTTGCTTAGAGCACAGGTGATACATGGCATGGGTTAGTCCATTACATGAAGTGGATTGTGGCGCATGAATGGGCATTAGGTTCCATATTCTCTTTTTTAAAATCATAAGGCTTCAGGGTCAAAAAGAAGAGATCCATAGCAGCTATTCTGGGTGGCAACCCCTTCTTTCCTGTAACCTGCAGTTTTTCTAAGATGGCAAGGGAAATTATCTGTTTGAGCTGAGCAAAGAGGTTGTGCTTTAAGATTCCACTTTGGGCCTGAAAAAAGAAAAGAGAGCCAGTTTGGTGTAGTGGTTAAGTGTGCAGTCTCTTATCTGGGAGAACCGGGTTTGATTCCCCTCTCCTCCACTTGCAGCTGCTGGAATGGTCTTGGGTCATCCATAGCTCTCACAGAGTTGTCCTTGAAAGGGCAGCTGCTGTAAGAGCTCTCTCAGCCCCACCTACCTCACAGGGCGTCTGTTGGGGGGGGGAGGTAAAGGAGATTGGTCTGAGATTCACAGTATAGGGTGGGATATAAATTCAATATCTTCTTTTTAAAACCTCCTGGATTTCCAGTGTGATTAAGACAGAGCTATCTCAATATCTGAAAACAAAAAGAAGATGACTGCAGATTTATACCCCATCCTTCTCTCTGAATCAGAGACTCAGAGCGGCTTACAATCTCCTATATCTTCTCCCCACCCACAACAGACACCCAGTGAGGTAGGTGGGGCTGAGAGGGCTCTCACAGCAGCTGCCCTTTCAAGGACAATTCCTATGAGAGCTATGGCTAACTCAAGGCCATTCCAGCAGGTGCAAGTGGAGGAGTGGGGAATCAAACCCGGTTCTCCCAGATAAGAGTCCACACACTTAACCACTACACCAAATATATCACTGTAGCATAGTATATGCTCTGTAGCATAGTATAGGCTCTTTCATGCTTCCACAGTCTCTAGTTCTGTAAAATGCACAGAGGAATCATGGGGGAGGAAGAAGAGAAGAGATGTGGCAGAGGAGTATAATTTTGTCCTGTGGAACTTAATGTTTCCAAAATCAGGGCAAGTCTGGAAAGACATTTGAACATGTGAAGCTGCCTGACGCTGAGTCAGACCACTCGTCTATCATGGTCAGTACCATCTACGCAGACTGGCAGGGACTCCACCTGCTACCTGATCCTTTTAAATGGTGGTGCTTGGAACTAAACCTGAGTCCTTCTGTATCCAAAGCCAATGCTGTACCAGTGACCCACAGCCTCTCCTCCAAAGCAGCAGCCTTTTCATAACAAGAGATAAAGAATGTCTCCTGGAACCTGTCTTGCAGGCTGATGTCCATGCACATCTGCTGAGACTTTGTGCATTAATTTGCCACCAAGCCCTGCTCTGCCTATACACACTTTCTTTCAAGGTTAGATGGATGTTTGCATAAGGATCTCCTAGGCCAGGAGTGTCAAACATGCGGTCCAGGAGCTGAATCAGGCCCAGAGAGGGCTCCTATCTGGCCTCTGAACAACTGGCTGTCATCTGCTTTCTTCTCCCTCTCTCTTGCTTCCTTCTGCATAACACCTTGCTTTGCCAGGCTTGCTCAATCACACAGGAGCTACAGAGCAAAGCCTCTATTTTCTTCATTGGCTGAAGCTCCTCCCTTGGGGAAGAAGGAGGGGAGGGATAGCTTGCTTTGCCAGATTCTCTCAATAGCACAGCAGAGGTACTGAGCCAAGCCTCTCTTCCTACTGTTGTCTGAGGCTCCTCCCCCTCCTAGTCCTCTGGGAATGGAAGGAAAGAGCCAGAGCTTCCTTTGCCAGTTCTCTGGATTGCATAGAAGAGATACAAAGAAAGCACCCTTAAGACCAACAAGTGCTAATGTTTTATGCATGCTTTAAGTTTGTTAAAATCTTTAATTGTGTTTGTGTGCTTTATAAAGTCTATATCTCTGCTATTTGGCATTACCTTTTATGACACACATGGCCCGGCCCGACAAGTTCTCATTTAGATCCTGCCCTCATAACAAATAAGTTTGACACCTCTGCCCTAGTCTGACTGACAAAGTGCTATCCTCTTGGTAAACACAGCAATTTGAAAGGCACACTTTCCTCCATGTTCAGTGATGGGGAAAAGGTGGGAGTCAGGAGGCTGATCAATGAGCAAACTATCATAGTGGGAAGCTGGTGCCCTTTGGGGGGGGGATGCAGGGGGCTAAGGGACAAGGCAAATTTTGCAGTCATGGCAGAAAGTAAGCATCAGCGACTGGGAAGGCTGTTTTGTACTTGAGTAAACTGAGACCTAGGTACGTGACTGAGACCTGGGTATGAGACGGAGAGACTGTAGCTCTCTCCCAAACGGCTCCCCCGGGAAACTCAGTCTTTCACCAGTCACGGACTAGTGGGCGGGGGGTGGGGAGGGTTGACCCTATTCATACAAGAGACTTACTCCTTTCAGGCCTTGCCAGCCCCAGAGATCAATGGTATTGAATGTGCCAGTCTGGCCTGGGACGTTGGGGAGAGGTTGGTGATATGGCTGGTGTACCGTCTGCCTAACGCACCAGCCAGCATCTTCCCATCCCTGATGGAGGCCATAGCAGGCTGGGCATTGGAGTACCCAAGGCTCGTGATCCTGGGTGACTTCAATGTCCATGCTGATGATGCGACCTCCAGTCAGGCGATGGCCCTAGTGTCATCCATGGCAACACTGGGACTCTCCCAATTTGTTACATCGCCCACCCACCAGGCGGGGCACGTGTTAGATTTGATCTTTGCATCGGGGGTTTTGGTGGACGATATTATTGCAGAAGAAGTGCCATGGGCGGACCACCTTGCCCTTAAGGCTTGTGTGGATGTCCCACTCCAAACCCGTTTAGGCGGCAAGCATATTTTGGCTCGCCTGCAGAGCCTGATGAACCCAGAGCAGTTCCAAATGGCTCTACGGGATCCCTGGTCCCCTGGCGATTCTCTTGATGACCTGGTCAAGTCCTGGCATAGCCGGCTCTCCAGAGCCATCAATGAGATCGCACCTCAGCGCCCTCGTGTTAAGCTGGCACTATGGTATACCCCAGAATTGCAGCAGCTGAAATGAGGGCTCAGACGGCTAGAGAGGCAATGGTGGTGTACTCGAGACAAAGTGGCTAGAACATCTTATAGAGAGTTTATGAGATCCTATGAGATGGCAGTCAAAGCCACAAAGAAAACTTACTTTGCAAACAAGATTGCATCTGCAAATTCATACCCAGCACAATTGTTCTCAATCTCAATCGATCTGGTTCTCAAAACCTATTGGTAATCCCCAGGCCGAAGGAGGCCAAACTGAAAGTTATCAGGGAAAAGGCCTTTTTGATCGCTGCCCCCCACTGGTGGAATCAACTGCCAGAGGAAGTGCGCGCCTTGCGGAATCTTGGCCAGTTCCACAGGGCCTCTTCCAGCTGGTCTTTAATTAACATGGAGCCTACATCGTAGATGGAATACCGTCGCACTGTAAAATTGAATACGATATAACATCTAGATCTGAGCACCAAATGAAATGTTGATTTTAATCATTGAATGTATAATTTTATAGAATGTACTATTTTTATCATATGTTTTATTTTAATTATGCTGTGAGCCGCCCTGGGCCTGCTTTGGCTGGGAGGGTGGGATATGAATAAAATAAAATAAAATAAATAAATGAAGTAAGAGTGGGTGTAGCTAATGACTTGGAAGAAAGATCAGGCAGTATTTCCTGGCTTGATGGTCAGTGACCACACTGCTCCCTGAAAGGAACCAAGATCTAAGGAATACATGGGGAAATCATACACTTTCTCCCCCACCACCCAAGGAATTTGCTATCTGCCTTTGTAGGCAAGAATTCTTATTTCCTGAAGAAACAAGCCTCCTATCTCTTTAAGAAGCAGCTTGCCTCTTCTGCAGTGGATTTGGACACCATAACCAACAAGCATAAGCAGCCAACACACTTCTCCTCTGCAATGTGTCTCCAATCTTGGAATGTCCACTTCTGCAGCACACATGACCCACAAGTGCCTATACAGGATCCTTCCTTATACTGGGAGCCAGCTACCAATGCAGAGATTATGCACTGAAGCACTAAGGAACTTCTGATTCTTCCTTGCTGTGTTGTGATTGTAGCCTCTCCCTCTAGAGAAGTCACAAGCCTAAGGGATTTTTGGCTGACCCAGGTAATATCCAGTAGGAGATGTCACTTTGCATTTTAGCCACCCTAAGATTCAAGATGATCCTGCATTCTGTGCACATAGGTATCAATATCTACGCATATCTATATATGTCTGTCTGTCTATATTGACACACATTGGCAGTTTAGTCTTTCGTAATCAGTCAAGACAACTGTCCCTTGACCCCTCACTACAGCACAGGTAGGTACAGTCCCAGGAGTTGAGTCTCCATAGTCAGTACCAAAACAAGGTTCAAACATTGCAAGGTGGTAGCTAGCTGTATGAGCTGACTTGTTTGCCATCACAAATCCAGGAATGGTTCTTTGCACCCTTGTGGAAATTGGTTTAAAGAGCAGTATGATATTATTTAATTTAAATGCAGGGTACATAATGCAGAATGCTGGCCTGGATGAAACACAAACCGGAATTAAGATTACCGGGAAAAACATCAACAACCTCAGATATGCAGATGACACTACTCTAATGGCAGGAAGTGAGGAGGACCTAAACAACCTCTCATTGAAGGTGAAAGAGGAGAGTACAAAAATAGACTTGAAACTCAACATCAAAAAAAGTAAGATCATGTGAGAAGGGAGCACTCACTGGAGAAGATCCTGATGCTAGGAAAGACAGAAGGCAAAAGAAGAAGGGGATGGCAAAAGATGAGATGGCTGGACAGCGTTACTGATGTAACAAACACAAATTTGAGCAGACTTTGGAGGATGGTGGAAGACAGGAGGGCCTGGGGTGACTTTGTCCATGGGGTTGCAAAGAGTCGGACTCAGCTGTGTGACTGAACAACAACAACAAATGATATTTTCAGCATTCAGGTCAACTATTGCTTGCCTTTTAGTATGGTTGACACTTTCTAGATGATAGTGAGCATTCTCCTACTTCCAGCTGCAGCTCTCCCATGGGTTTTCTCTGGGCAGAGGGGGGGAAATGGGCAAGGGAGTGTTGCATGCATCAAAACATCACTTCTGGCAGAAACCCAAGTGGTATCATAGCTGGTATGTCCCCAGGAGAGCATTACGGTCCTTGGATACCAATCTGCTGGTGATCCCTGGTCCTAAAGATATCTGGCTGTCCTCAACCAGGGCCTTTTCAGTCCTGGCCCCAGCCTGGTGGAAGTCTCTGCCAAACATCATCAGGGCCCTAAGGGATCTTATGCATAGATATCTGTAAGGCAGAGATGTTCCACCAGGCTTTTCACTGAGGAAAGCAATGCTATCTATTCTGGCCAGCACCCTCCTCTACTCTCCTCCTCCTCAGATTGCTTTACTCCTCTTCCCCCTACCCATGATGTGGTTGCAGCCCAGAACTGAGACAAAATTGTCATTTTCACCACCTGATCCTATTAGTTTGTTGTATTACCTATGTATATATTAGTATTGCCTATGTATTTATTTTATGTATTTTAATGTTTTTATCATGTGTTATATATTGCCCAGAACCCTGCAATAGCAGGGTTTGGGTGATTAATAACTTTAATTAATTAATAACAACAATAGTCACCCTGTAAAGCTGTAGAAGTAGAGATTTGGAAATTCCTATAGCAGGGGTGTCCAAACTTAATGCAAGAAGAAGAAGATATTGGATTTATATCCCACCCTCCACTCCGAAGAGTCTCAGAGTGGCTCACAATCTCCTTTACCTTCCTCCCCCACAACAGACACCCTATAAGGTGGGTGGGGCTGAGAGGGCTCTCACAGCAGCTGACCTTTCAAGGACAACCTCTGCCAGAGCTATGGCTGACCCAAGGCCATTCCAGCAGCTGCAAGTGGAGGAGGGGGAATCAAACCCGGTTCTCCCAGATAAGAGTCCGCACACTTAACCACTACACCAAACTGGCTCTCCTACACCAAACTGGCTCTCCTAAGAGCCACATAGAATAAATGTCAGATGTTTGAGAGCCACAAGACATGAACGTCAGATGTTCGTGAGCTGCAAGTCAAGGAAGGAAGGAAGGAAGGAAGGAAGGAAGGGAGGGAGGGAGGGAGGGAGGAAGGGAGGGAGGGAGGGAAATTGATTTTGGGGGAGGGAGACATGGAAAGAAAGCAACTTTAAATGCATTCTCCAAGCCGCCAGCTGGCTTGGCTTGAGAAGTGCTTTAAAGAGACAAATGCCTTCTCCAAGCTGGCCAATGGGGCAGTGGGGGCTTTGAGAGCCACACAATATGTGTGAAAGAGCCACATGTGGCTCCTGAGCTGCAGTTTGGCGACCCCTGTCCTAGAGGATCATGGGGTGGCTGACATGTCACTTTCATTTTGGGCATAAGTATTTCAACATTTTGTTTTCTCAGGATTCCTCCCTGCAACTGCTCCCACTCTTTACAGGTCGTGGACTCTCATTCCCGCCTTCTAAGCCAGTAGAGCTAACTGGAGAGCCAGTGTGTTACAGTGGTTGGAGTGCCTGACTAGGATTTGTGAGACCCAGGTTGGAATCCCACCCCCCTCTGCCTTGGAAGCTTGCTGGGTGACTTTGGGCCAGTCACACACTCTCAGCCTGACCTACCCCACAGGGTTGTTGTTGTGAAGATAAAATGCAGATGAGAAGAGCAATGCTGTATGCTGCACTGGGTCCCCATTGGGAAGAAAAGGTGGAGTCCCAGTAATAAACACAGTAGACCTGGTGTCCACAGTTTCTTCCCCTATATTCTTTCACTCACTGCAAGGAAGGCAAATAAACATCATTTGACATGAGAGCAGCTATTGTATTGGATGCAACAGTAATCTCACAAGCTATCATAATACAGGTGATGCGTCTACCACGGCGAGAACACGGCCATAAACGGCACTCATCCCAAATGCCGCAAAGTTCAGTGCCCTAGAGGGAAATGCAAAGTATGGGGAGGCATGCGCATACTGAAAAAAATATTAATTAAAAAATGAATTTTGGTGGCAAATATAAAGGTCACTTCCTCCACAATCCCCTGTCCTGCAGCTGTATCCAAACAATGAGATTTCCATCTTGCAGATCTCCCCCCTCCTCACAGCAGCTGGGGACTGCGCTTCCCTTCCCCAAAGCTTCAAGGAACTCCCAGCAAGCAGCGCATAGCACTCGGTGCCGGGAAATCAGTCACAGTTTGTCCTTTCCTGTTTGTGCACACTCACTGTTTGTCTCCCGGCGATCCGATAGCCTGCTAGCCTCTCTCTGAGAACCAGTGAAGCTCGGTCGAGAACGGATAATTGAAGCACCAGTGCCCTCTATGTTCCTGCAGCAAAATGACAGGCTTTCCCTCTGCTCCCCTATTGTCCACCATCCCCCCTTCCTCTCCCGCATCTCAAGCCGTTTGCTTTCCCCAAATGCCAGTGCCTGGGGCATCTGCAAGTCACAACGCCGTGAGGCGGGCCTTCCCCTTCCCCTTTGGAGTGCCCAGGAAGATTTGGGCCCTCCAAATTCCATGCTCTCACCTGAAGACTGAAGCCAGACCCTGCATGCATCCATTGACAACTTCCCTTGAGATGCATGGGGCGTCGCTGCCACTGGACAATATTGACAGGGAAGGAGCCCCAGAAAGATGACCAGGTATAAAAGGGGGACAGGTCTGCTGTCCCTTTAGCAGTGGTGTAGAATAAGTCAGGTATAGCTTGACGGTGCAAAAAGCGAGGAAAGGTGCTTTATCTGCTGTGATTCTCTCATCTACTAACTATGAAAGTTATGAGCCCGTAATTTGAGCCTGAAGCTCAAATTACAGAGTGCGGGGCGGGGGGGGGGGGGTGAGAAAGGACACTTCTCTTTGGTAACAGCTCCCTTAGCTATTGTTTTTAGAAGCCTGAAAGGGGGGTGGGGTCAAGATTTGGCCTTCCTGGCTGTATCCAGGAGTGGAAGGTCAGGCTGGAAGGCTTGTGGATTTCATTACAGGGGCCCTGTACCTTCCTGCCGTCCTTAAGTCAAGCATTATGGGAGTCCTTTGGTTTTGGTTAAAACAGTATTCTTTTATTTTAAGAAAATACAACACAGCTGTTAACACAAAACAATCCCCCCCTCAAAAAAAGAGAGAGAGAATGCATTTGAGTGCTTGTGGTTAAAAGAAGGATTTCATCTTCATATGCTTTGTATGCTGTTGTGCCCTTGAGGGAAAAGACATTTTAGGGAGAAATATATTGGATAGAAAGGGAATGTGGAAAGCAGCTAGGGAGGAGGAAAGATGGAAGTGGGGAGGGGTAGATTCTTAGGGAGGATTTCCCAGCACTACTGTGACCTATGTCCTCCAGCACTCCTATTGCTTGATTTTGGACTACCCCATCGGGATAGTTTAGGGCTGTAGCTACAGCCTTGTGTACCTCACACAGGCATCTCAGCTAGTTATTGCGTGAGGTCTGGGCCCAACACAAACCGCTTTTTCTTTGCCAGGTGGTGTAGTTCATTGTTTACTAAAGAAAAAGAAACTGGAACTATATTTGTCCTGATATATCTTCTTTGGGAAGTGTGGTGGGTTTTTCCCTTCTCTGGCTTGACAGGTCCAGTAAAATGCAGAGGCTTTGACTCCAGAGCCCAAAACTAGTAAAGATGAAGGAACCTGGTTCTCCATAGCTACATCCATACACTGTTGAATACGCTATATCAACCATTTACAATTGGATTTTCCTGTGTGAACAGGGCAATCCAGGTGAAATTTCACAGATAGCTCCAGTGAAACAGCAGTACAATGTTCATCAGTGTGTGGCTTGGGGTTGCCACTGACCTGGTTCTGGTGGGGGACCTACAGGTGACACTCTTTGTCCTCTACTCTCATTCAGTGGAGTGGCATGGGGAAAATGGGCAGACACAATCAATCAATGCTGGAATGTCACTTCCTGTTTTGGAACAGAAGTGACATCATGACACTCTAGGAGTTTTCAAATCCCTGTGTTGAAAACCACAGCGATCTGGAAATCCCTAGAGAGACATGATATCACTTCCTGTTTCAGGACCATAAATAAAATCAGGATGCTCTACGGAGACTAGAAAATTCCTAGAGCATTCTGACATCACAGGGAATGACACCCTAGCAGTTTCTGTTCTCCCCCAGTGCTCCTAGGGATTCTAGCCAAGGACTGGCATCCCTAGGTGAATCCAAATCAAGGGGTTTAGATCTAAGCCCACTAGGAGTGGACCATCTGTATAGGTGAACTAGGCAGTCACCTAGGGTGCCAGGTTTTAAGGAAATTAATTCCTACATATTTAGATAGATATATTTTAATACCATAGAAACCTGTAGGTGGAGAAGCCTGGGGAGCTGCAACTGGTCTCAGAGGCCAATGGGGGCTGTGGCTCAGTGGAAGAGCCTCTGATCTGCATGCAGAAGTCTGAGGTTCAATCCCCCACATCTCCAGTTGAAAGGACAAGGCGGTAGGTGATGTGAATGATCTCTGCCTGAGAGCTGCTGCCAGTCTGATTAGGAACACCTCATTGGTTAGATTCCCTTGGCAACTGCACTTCACATTCTAAGAGTGTTTGTATGACTGTGAATCAATATAATGGGTAGATCCCCAGCATAGAACTCTCCTCTGTTGGTAACAGAACTAGGGCACAGAAGAAAACTTTGAATCTGGAAAGTAACTAACCACCAAAAAGATAAGCAGGAATAAGTGTTTTGAGCACAGTACTCACAAGTAGGATTGCTAAACTCCAGATGGGGGCTGGAGATCTCCTGGATTTTCAACTGATCTCCACATAATAGAGATCAGTCCCCCTAGAGAAAATGACTGCTTTGGAGGGTTGATTCTATGGCGTTCTACCCTGTTGAGGCCCCTCCCCAGATCTCCAAGAATTTCCCATTCTAGTGTTGACACAGAAGACCCTTGAGGCTATTCATGGATTCCATCATACACACTAACAGGGCCTTTTTTGTAGAAAAAGCCCAGCAGGAGCTCATTTGCATATTAGGCCACACACCCTGGTGTCACCATTGTTTCACACAGGGGTTTTTTGTAGAAAAAAAGCTCAGCAGGAACTCATTTGCATATTAGGCCACACCTCCAGAAACCAAGTCAGCCAGAACTGCATTCCTGTGCATTCCTGCTCAAAAAAAGCCCTGCACACTAAGCCCCTTTCCCATCATCACAACCTTGTCATCTTCTGCTACCAACTGTCTAAATGAAGAGGCTGGTGAGAAACAGATTTCATCTATTGTACAGATGCAAATGCAGCCACAAGGCAGCAGGGAATGAAATTCCATCATCATAACAACTGTACATTTGCAGGCTGACCCAAGGGCTTTTTTGTCCTAGACAGGGCAGCCTAATTTCCCCCTTGAATCAGCAACTGGCTGGGCTGCTTGAAGCTCACTTGCCTGCTGATGCAGTAGGTGAAAGTGATGGTGAATTCCATCCAGATCTGGAAGTAACTCCACTTCCAAGCAATGTTCTATAAATCCCCCAAAATCATACTGACCATAGAGATATGGGGTTCTTTAGATGTTTCAGCTGGCTAGGGCCATGGCAGTGGAGTGGAGGGTGTCACCCATCCTCTGGCCCTAATCTAGGGCTGCCTAGTAGGTGGCAATGTGAAAGACCTCCACCTGAAACCCTGGAGAGTCACAGCCAATCAGAGTAGCCTTGGCAAGTCACTTTTTCTCAGCACAACTCATCTCACAGAGTTCCTGTCTGGAGGAAGTGGAGAATTGTGTGTGCCAACATCCTGAGTCCCTTGGAGGGTGAAATAAAAATGGAACAGCTAGGATGAAAGGTGATATTGTTAACATGTTGTGCATTGCCTACGAGCATCACGTATCATGTTAACGAGATTCTTCAAGAGAGAAAGGTGAATATGGAGGAATATCTCTTGTAAGCAGGGCTTTCTTATCAGGAATGCACAGGAATGCAGTTCCAGCTGGCTTGGCACCAAGGGGTGTGGCCTAATATGCAAATGAGTTCGTGCTGGGGTTTTTTTCTACAAAAAAAAGCACTGCTTCTAAGGTACATTTCTAACCAATATCTGTGGATGGAAAGAGAATTAGGGAAGAGCAATAAATAGGGAAAGGGCAGAAGTTCAGTGAAGATCCTTGCCTGGGGTCGATGGCTGTGAGACTGATTTTTAAGGATCAAAGGTAGGCTCAAGAAATAAGGTTCCAGGCCTGATCTCAGGAGGTCTTCTGGATCCAGCAATGATATAGTAACCATCCGTGTCTACCCTCTTTGTCATAATCTTCCCACTGCCTGAATTTGACATCTTGTCCCAAAGGTAGACAGTTCACTGACTGATGGCCCTTTTTGTCATCAGATCATGGAGGGAGGTGGGAATAGAAAGGATTGGAGCTTTCTGAGACCTACGTCACACTGGAAGGAACCATATCGTCCACTTCATCCATCTGATTCTTCAGTCAGATGTTGCTGGATCAACATGGGATCTTACCACAGGAATTTAGTTCTTGCTCTGCTGCAGTAATTTCTGAAACACTTCATAAAGTGGTGAAAAAAATGAAGGGTAAGAGAATATAAGAACATAAGAGAAGCCGTGTTGGATCAGGCCAATGGCCCTTCCAGTCCAACTTTCTGTGTCACACAGTGGCCAAAAAAACCCCCAGGTGCCATTAGGAGGTCCATCAGTGGGGCCAGGACACTGGAAGCCCTCCCACTATTCTCCTCCACTACGAATACAGTGTATCACTGCCCCAGACAAGAAGTTTCAACAATACTCTGTGGCTAATATCCACAGCTGGACCTCTGCTCCATATGTTTATCCAATCCTCACTTGAAGCTGTCTATGCTTGCAGCCGCTGCCACCTCCTGTGGCAGTGAATTTCATGTGTTAATCACCCTTTGGTGTAGATTTCTAGAAGGATTTGAGATCTGTCTTAAATGAGATCCATCTATGCCAACAGGAGAACCATTTGTTACCTACATGAGCCAACCAGGTGCTCACAAGTGGGTAGATTTGCCAACCTCCAGGTGGTAGCTGGAGATCTAGTATTACATCTGTTCTACAGATTACAGAATTCAGTTTTACTGGAGAAAATGGCAGTGATGGAGGGTGAACTCTATGGTGTTGTCAAAGGTCCCTCCACTTTCCAAACCCCACTGTCCCCAGGCTCCACCACCCCTCCCAAATCTCCAGGAGTTTCCCAGCCCAAAGCTGGCAACTCTACAAGCACAACTTGAAGGAAATATCCACCCCTGTTGCTGGTCCCCAGCACTGGGATATGCTGCCTCTTTAAATGGAGGATCCATTTTGCTAACATTTTGATACCTTCATTCTTCAGAAATGTGTCTACATTTCTACAAGGTCAATACTTGGATGAGAGACCACCAAAGAAAACAGTAGAGGAAAACACTGGCAAACCACCTCTGCTTTATCATTGGCCTTGAAAACCCTATGGGGTGACCATAAGTGGGCTGCAATTTGATGGTACTTCGCACACACACACACACATGCACAGTGACTGGGCACAGATATTAATTAATGCATATATGGATTTGAACATTTGGTAGCTGTTTTGTGTTTATTTTAGTGGAGGAGCTGAAACTCTATAAAAGTGTGCCCCATCTGCAAAAATTCTGTCTGTACTATTGTGCTTTCAAACACACACAGAGAAAAATGTGAACCATATTATAACTGATCCAGGCCAGATTGGCCCAGGGATTCTGGAGGTCTTTTGCCTTCCTTTGGGCATAGAGCAAGGGTCATGTGGGGAGTGAGGGCAGTCAAGAATTTCCTGCATTGCGCAGGGGGTTGGGCTAGATGACCCTTGAGGTCTCTTACAGACAGACATTCAGGCAGACAGATAATAGATAGATTTTGTCATGGTCATAAAGTATAGATTTTGAATGCTAAAAAAAAATGAAACAGATTCAATGACTTTCCTAGTTTTGCTCCTCTGTGTACAAAGGATAGGGCAATGGACACTTGTCTCCCAAGCAGTTAGGTCCAGTCCAGAAAAAATCTCGGATTTGTGCATAAATCCAGAACAGCTGCCTGCCCTCCAGCAGTGCACATGTGTAGCAGAGGCTTGCCTCCCAGCTGTGCACAGACACCGTGTCATGGACCCAGCTGTGTGCAGTGAGGGACTTTGTCCTCCCGTGGCATGTGGGTGCATATGCTCAGACCCAGAGATCCTGCGATATGGCTGTGCAGCCAAGCACCCCGCATTCCAGCCCTGCACAAGCACTGGCAACACCTCTGGGCTCCAGCTGTGCACAGGCACCATCTGAAAACCTCATGCTGCAGCTGTGCACACCCATTCCTGTCTGACTCTCTGGAGCCAACGATTTTGCGTCCATCTCATGGCATATAATTTGTTGCCAGGACTATGGACCGTGGAGGCACGATGTAATTTGCTAACGGGCTCTGAGAACAAAGGATCGGAAAGTGAGGCGATGCAGTCTCATTTGCAAGCTTGCTGCAACGTGTGGCCGGGAAATAACTTGCAGAGGAGACCTGGTGCGGTTCACAAATTGCTCACGGTGTTAAAGAGAGGGGATCAATTCTCCCTGGGCTCCCAAGACAATCTGTTACAGTAACAATCAGAGGTCAGTAGTTCAGGGGCTAAGCAAGAATCTTTAAACTTCCTGCGCTGTCTCACACCTTTGATGATGCCATGCCAAGCAGTGGTCGATGTGGGATCTATTAAGGCTACTGTCCATAAAAACCAGATGCTGGGGGCACTTTTTAAAAGGATTCGGGAACAGTTTCAATGAAAAATGACATGTGCCCAGGTGGAACCTCTGGAGAAATTTTGGGAACACTTCCCCCTCCTTTCTCTCAGATATTCCTGGGGTACCAGCCAGCTGTTTGGTGTAGTGGTTTAAGTTTGGTGCTGTTCAGTGTAGTGGTTAAGCGCGCAAACTCTAATCTAGGAGAACTGGGTTTGATTCCCCATTTCTCCACACACAGCTGCTGAGTGACCTTGGATCAGACACAGTTCTCTCAGAGCTGTTCCTCTCAAGAGCAGTTCTGTCAGGGCTTTCTCGGCCCCACCTACTGCACAGGGTGTCTGTTGTGAGGAGAGGAAGGGAAGGAGATTGCAAGGTGCTCTGAGACTATGAGTGAAGGGCAGGGTATAAATCAAATCTCCTCCTTCTCCTCTTCCTCCTTCTGGCAGCTGGAACATCCCCTGCTATTACAATTGATTTCCAGATGACCAAGATCAGTTCCCCTGGAGAAAATTACCAAGATTAGTTCCCTTGGAGAAAAGAAGAAGAAGGTGGTGATGATGATGACGATGATGGTGACGATATTAGATTTATATCCTGCCCTATACTCTGAATCTCAGAGTCACAGAGCAGTCACAATCTCCTTCACCTTCCCACCCACAACAGACACCCTGTGAGGTGGGTGGGGCTGAGAGGGCTCTCACAGCAGCTGCCCTTTCAAGGACAACCTCTGCCAGAGCTATGGCTGACCCAAGGCCATTCCAGCAGCTGCAAGTGGAGGAGGGGGAATCAAACCCGATTCTCCCAGATAAGAGTCCACACACTTAACCACTCCAAACTGGCTCTCAAAAGGGCTGCTTAGGAGAGTTAATCCTATGCCATTATACCCTACTGAGATCCCTTCGCTCCCTCCCCCACCCCCCGGCTCCAATGCTCAGATCTCCGAACCCAGAGCTGGCAACCCTAATATATTTCCCAACCCAAAGTGGACAACCCTAGCCATTCCTGAGATGTTTCTTCTAAACCTTGCAGTTCACCTGGATACTTTTCTATCTGCAAATTTCAGTAAAGACTTCAAGCTTAGCTGTGATCAATTCACTTGACTGCAGAGAGGTTCTTCACTGCACTCAAACTCCTCCCAGATGACCCAGTGTTGATGGAAGGTAAATGACAGCTGGGGGAAGCGCTGTCACTTTAAGGCCAAGTCCCACCAGATTTTTTGGAGGGAAAGAGGGAGTTACATGAAAGAAAACTGGAGGGAAGCTTAGTGCAGCCTAGGGATCATTACAAATTTGTCATCCTTTCTATTTGGATCTGAAAATCCTAGTTTCAGTTTTGCTTCTCCTTAATGCAAATTTATTCATTTCATTCATAACCCACCTTTCTCCCCAATGGGAAGACAAAGAGGCCTTCTTTGTTCTCCTCTCCCCCAATTTATCCTCACAACAGCCCTACAAGGTAGGTTAGGCTGAGACCAGTGATCTACCATGGCAGATATGAGATTCAAATCTGGAACCCCCATATCCTAGTCTGACATGCTAGGCTCATCAACATGGCACTTGCAGATTCCATGGCACCCACCAGTACTTCCCTTGGTGCCCACTGATCTGTTAAGAAGTGGGTGGTGCCCTTGCAAGGTGAAGCTTGCTATAGGCTGCCCCCAGGGTTTGTACAGCTGCATAACAGGCAGCCACTGAAGGCTCAGGATGCCTTGTAAGCACTCTGGATTTACTTAGTCAGTGTGTGGTTCAGTTATCCCTTCAGACTTTCCCTCTTCCTCAAAGATATGTAAAAGGAGGTATCCCATTTGGCTCCACCTCTTTTGGCAGCCATTTTAGTTTTGGCAGCCATCTTAGGTATTGCTTTACCTTCTGTGGCAGCCATAAATTCCAGAGGTAAAAAGGCTGGGGGACCCTGCCACCAGCTCTCAATCAAGTTGAATCAAGTTTAAGATTCTTGACCTCCATGCCACTTTTTCACACCAAATGTTTCCCATTAAATGCACAGTGTTCAACATTAGTTGTGCCAGTAAATCAGAATTTATGTATATGCATGCATGCATGCATGCATGTAAATATATGCATAAATGATGAGCGCTATATGAATAATTCTATGTAACTTGCATATAAAAACTGAACAACTTGTGTACACAATAAAACAAATGTACTAAGGCAACAGTGAAAAGGAAGGATTGATGCCCCAGGCAGAGGAAGAAATGAAGATGACAAGAAATGGAATAGGGAAGAGTTGCTTAGGCTGCGCTTCTTGATCAACCAGATTCCCTTACAATTCCTCAAATATTTTGTAGCTCAGAAGGAATCTCTGTATCCACCTGCATTTCGCCCTTTTACCAAAATCTGGGAGAAGCCCCATTTTAGTACATAATCACAGACAGGGC
Source organism: Heteronotia binoei (assembly GCF_032191835.1). Lineage (NCBI taxonomy): Eukaryota > Metazoa > Chordata > Lepidosauria > Squamata > Gekkonidae > Heteronotia > Heteronotia binoei. The sequence continues at coordinate 30,399,047 of NC_083235.1, forward strand.
TTTTTTTGGCATCGGGGTGTGTGACCTAATATTCAAATGAGTTCTTGCTAGGCTTTTTCCACAATGGTGATGTTAGGGAAATGTGGCATAATACAAAAAAGCCCTGACCACGGATATACCAACCTGTTTTGAACACATAGAAGTGCAAAGCTGCCTGATACTGATCCAGACCAGGGTTGGTATTGTCTATCCTGCCTGACAGCAGTTCTCCAGGATCTTAATTGGAGCCTGGACCTTCTGCATTCAGAGCAGACACTCTGCTGCTGAGCTAAAGCCATTGCTTTTAGTGTACACAGACAGACCTAACAATGAAACCTGTTTGTTTGCAGCTTTCAAAGTTCAAGCTCAAATTTCGACATCAAGATCCAATTTTTAAATTGGGGGGGGGGGGGTGTTGTTTGTTGCAAAGTTTTCTTTAAGCTCTAGAAATCAGTCCCGTGGATTCATAAGGTTGTAACTGGAATACAAGCCAAAATCAATAGGCAGGAAATCCATCCAGAGAGATTAGAAGTTGGAATCAGGAGACTGAATTGCAACTGGGAACACGAGCAGAGAGGCAATCCAGGAAGCAGAGGAACAGATGGGTATCAGCATGAGAAAATAGGCACAGTGTTATCTACTGATTAGGCAAAGTTCCAGAGCTGAGCTATCCAATTTCGCAGGAACCAATCAAAGCCTTCAGAGGCAGGTTTACCTAGGAAACCAGTTGCTGTATAGTACACCTATAATCCAGCAGGAAGTCATTTCTAGCTTTCTAGGGCCTTTTTGTAGAAAAAGTCCAGCAGGAACTCATTTGCATATTAGGCCACATCCCTGACCACCGTTGTTAAACACAGGGCTTTTTGTGGGGAAAGCCCAGCAGGAACTCATTTGCATATTAGGCCACACCCCCTGGCATCACTATTGTTTCGCGCAAGGCTTTTTGTGGGAAAAGCTCACCAGGAACTCATTTGCATATTAGGCCACACACCCCTGATGCCAAGCTAGCCAGAACTGTGTCCGTGATCGTTTTCGCACTGACCTTATTCCGGAGCGACGTCCCTCTTCACCGCGCAGCGTCTGCGCAGATTTCGCACTACTTGCTCCGCAGAACCCGGAAGTCCCACGGCTTTTGTGTCGCAAATGAAAACTGGTTTTTGGCGGTTTACATTTGCGACGCAAAAGCCGCGGGACTTCCGGGTTCTGCGGAGCAAGTAGTGCGAAATCTGCGCAGACACTGTGCGGCGAAGAGGGACGTCGCTCCGGAATAAGATAAGTGCGAAAATGACCCCTGTGTGTTCCTGCTCAAAAAAAGCCCTGCAGTTTTCCATGTTATGGATTCAAGGCCATATGGTGAGCTGTTCCACTTGGCACAGAAGGGTACTTTTGCTCTTTTGGAATTAAAGCCATTACAGGATGTCCAAAAACAATGTCACTCAATACTTTGTATTAAGGACCAATCAAAATGGCACAGGACCATGTGAATGCTTTCATGTCCTCCAGAACTTTTCAACAGGCTGTATGTTTTTAAAAGGGGGGCAAGGAGTTGTCTCAGGCCATGATCTTAAGATCTTGTTTTGCAACCATCCTGTGTGGGAAGCTGCTGAGCAGGTCTATGGATTTGAAATGGTGCTGGGGTCAGAGTGCATCTTTTGGGGAAGAAGAAACAAAAGCATGGAAGTGACTCAGTGGTAGAGCATCCACTTGACGTGCAAAAGGTCTATCTCCAGTTAAAGGATCTGGCAGTAAGTGATATGAAAGACTTCAGTCTGAAACCATGGAGAGCTGCTGCCAGTCTGTACAGACAACACAAACTTCATGGACCAAGAGTCTGATGCAATATAAGGTAGCTTCATGGGTTCATCTCATTGAAAATATAAAACTCAGCTGTTGACCAAATATCTGAAAGCAAGAAAGAACAGAGTAGTCACTATTAACAATAGAACAAAGCAGGAGTCAAGTACAGTATCACCTTTAAGACTAACGACGTTTTATTCAGAATGTAAGCTTTCGTGTGCTCTAAGCACACTTCATCAGACAATAGTAAGGAATGGCAAGCAGTCCTAAATATAGAGAATGTGGACTGTGAGTTAGTATGCAGAGTCATGGAAATTTTTTTAGCAGATTAAAAGAATCATGAGTTGGGATCTGGTGTTTGTTAGTTAGTGTTAACTGGGCTGAAACATGGACATCAATCTACTTTATATCACCTTTTGTTGTTGTCCAGACTCAACATTCCCAAGTCCCTCAGCCTTTCCTCATAGGGCTTGGTTTGACTAGGGGTTATATCTGGCAGACCCATGTTCAGCTTTCTGCTCAGTCAGTGAGTGAGTCATTATCTCCCTCCCCTTACTTGCCTCACGGGGTGCTTTGAGGAAAAAATGGAGAACAGCATACACAGCCCTGTGCTCCCTGGAGGAAGCGTGGGATTAAAATGGAATTAGGAGGTAGATACATCCAGGATTCTTCCTACATTCTCATCTAGCCCTAGGTTTCACTAATCTTACCATAGCCATGGACTATGGTTGTCATTGATGGGTTGGAAAATTCCTGGAGGTTTGGGGGTACAGCCTGGAGAAGGGAGGGAGCTCAGTGGGGCATAATTTTATAGAGTCTGCCCTCCGAAGCTTCCTGTTTCTCCAGGGCAACTGATATCTGGAAGTCTCCAGATCCCACCTGGAGGTTTGCAACTCTAGCCTATGGTAAACTGAGATCATGTTGGTAAGAAATGAACTTAATATTGTGATATGATAAGCTAATAATAAGCATGAATCCCTGGGTAACATATGTTGAATACAAACACAAATATATCTCCCTGCTCTTTGGTGACAGCACTAAATTGCTATTACTCTTGTTGAGGAAACCGTATAGGTATCCATATCTTTCCCCCTTTTCCCAGCGAGAAAACAAACAGGGGAGGAAAAGGTTGAAAAAGTCCCTCCCCCTTTCTCCCCCATGTCTTATTCTCCTTGAAAATGCAGCCCCCGCTTGCTGTATTTGGAAGAGCAAAAGCACGCCTTCCAAAATGAACACGGGAAAAATGTTAACAGGACGTTTGACCTTCAGTGGGCCACTCTTGTGTGAAATTCCCGCCACGGCAGAAAACTCCCCAGTGCTTGAAAACTCCCGACTGCTTCAGGCGCAGCAAAGACAGGAGCTGAATGGCTTTGGGGGAGGATCCAATGGAGTCCTTGGAGCTAGGAAAACCTGCCATAAATCTGGACTTGACCGGAGGGCAGGAAGAGAAGAAACTCCCCTCCGCACTGGCAACGGGAAGTGCAGTAAAGGCAAGCCTGCAAGGAAATCTTGTTGTTGTGGGTTTAAAAAAAACACCTTAAATGAGGACTTGTTGAAAGAAGAACATGAAGTTTTCAGCATACCTGGGCCTGGGATGAAAAATCCATCAGCAAGGGGAAAACCCCAAGATGAGTTTGTACTTGAGTGGGTGATTTACAAAATGTGGGAATGGCTGCACCATTATTTTTGCAAGCAATCCATTAACTCCCAACTATGAGTCCAGTGAACCTCGCCGGTATGTGTGTGTGTGTGTGTGTATAATTTCTGCCTAAAGTCCACACAGCAGCAAAATGCTAGGGCTGTGCAATTCTTGCCATTTGTGTATTCCCTCATGGCAGTTTATTTTATTTATTTTTATTTACATCATTCATTTTGTAAAGTACTGGGGTTGGCGCAGTAAGAGACCAGAGTCGGAGAGTGATTCCAGCAAGCTTTACTTCAGGAACACACACACAGACAGACTCTATTCAAACTTCCCGCTCTTTTATACAATTCTTGCCCCCTTCTGATTGGTCCTTAACTATCTACATGGATTGGCTATTTACAGGGCTCTAAGGGCCTATCAGGGTACAGTATGAGCCTAGATGTTGATTGGCTACTTATGTTTCAATCCTTCCCCTGATTGGGCACGCTTAGGCCTTCTCTGGAACCCTGGTGTGGAGTTCAAGCTTTGGCTTGTTCAGCTTCCCTCCAAAAGTAACAGTTCCCTCCAAAAGTAACAGTTCTCCCATTTAAGCCTAGGACACAACACCCCTCCCCCCATAGTTCCAGCTATCAGGTGACATAGTCCTGGAGATATGCCGGAGGGCAGCAGTCTCGTGTCGAGCGTCAGAGCTCCGAGGGGACTGGGCGTTCCGACTCGGTTGGTGGTTCCGCGGCTGCAGAGCTGGAGACATCTGGGACGGCGGCCCCGGGAGACCTGGGTTCAGCTGCGCGGTCGGGGGTCTCCTCCTGCTGGGCAGAAGCGGGCTCCACGGAACCCTGTTCTGTGTCAGGCTCTCGGGGACTTACGGTGTCCAGATCTGGTGCCTCTGACCTTGGCTCCCCGGCAGGCAGGCGACCTCGGAGTTGGTCGATGTGTCGCCTCAGGAGATGTCCACCCTCCAAGGTCACTGCATAGGAGACCGGTCCGGTGACGTGGTCCACCTTTCCAGGGAGCCAGGCGGGGCCAGTGGTGGCATAGTTCCGTGCCCACACTGTCTCACCTGGGTAGAACTCTCTGGGGGCTTTAAGGTGTTCCGGCGCCGGTCGCCTGTCTGGGGCTCGGTCAGGGTGCAGCTTGTCCAGCAGGGTGCAGATGCGGCGGCCCATGAGGAGTTCTGCTGGACTGCGACCTGTGGAGGCGGTAGGTGTGGTCCGGTAGGCCATTAGGAAACACGCCATGTCTTTTGGCCAGTCTGAGGGGCCCAGATGGTTCAAGGCCTCCTTTGCCGTGTGCACCATCCGCTCTGCCTGGCCGTTGGTGGCTGGATGAAATGGGGCAGAGCGAATGTGCCTGATGAGGTTCTTGGCCAAGAAGTCCTGGAACACTGCGGACGTGAATGCTGTGCCGTTGTCGGTGACGATGGTCTCCGGCAACCCGTGGGTTGCAGAGATGGCCCTCAGAGCCGTGATGGTCGCCTGCGATGATGGCGAGGGCACCTGGACCACCTCCAACCACTTGGAGTATGAATCCACTAGTATGAGTAGAGTCCGCCCATGGAAGGGGCCAGCAAAGTCCATATGCAGTCTTGACCAGGGGGTTTTGGTGGATTCCCATGATTGCACTGGGCCACGTGGGGGGTCAGGCCTTGACACCTGGCATGTCGGGCACCTTTTAACCCAAGCCTCAATTTCTGCATCGAGGCCGGGCCACCAGACGTAGCTCCGTGCGAGAGCCTTCATGCGGACTATGCCCGGGTGTGCCTCGTGCAGGGCTCTCAGCACTTGGTCTTGCAAGGGTTTGGGGATGACGACTCTGTTGCCCCATAGTAGGCAGCCTTTGTGGGTGGATAGTTCGTCTTTCCGGGCTGCAAACGGAGTAAATTCCGGCCCAGTCGAGCCCTTGGACCACCCCCTCCCCACCCAGTCCAAGACACGGGAGAGGACTGGATCACGAGCGGAGCAGGCAGCAACGTCGCGGGCGAGCAATGGCCTGTCCGGAAGCTTGTCCATCAGTAGGATCTGATGAGCCGGGGCTGGATCGGGATCCACGTCAGGCAAGGGCAAGCGGCTCGGGGCGTCAGCATGGCCTATTGCCTTGCCCGGGCGATGCACTAGGGTGTAGGTGTAGCCGGCTAGAAAAATGGACCAACGGAGGACCCGTGGGGACAACACCTGAGGGGTCTGCCGGTCCGATGCAAAGAGGCCCAAGAGGGGTTTGTGGTCCGTATAGAGGGTAAAGGGCCGGCCGTAGATGTAATCATGAAATTTTTTGACGCCGGCCACAACTGCCAACCCTTCTTTGTCGATTTGGGCGTAGTTCCGCTCCACTGACGAGAGGGTCTGCGAGTAGTACGCGATAGGGACTTCGGTCCCATCAGGGAGTCGGTGGCCCAGAACTGCCCCCACGCCATAAGAGGATGCGTCGCATGCAAGGACCAAGGGCAGGGTCTCGTCGAAATGGGCAAGGACGGAGTTGGATATCAGGAGGCCCTTGATATCCTGAAAGGCTTTAGCGTGCTGGCGGCCCCATGCCCAGGGTCGGTTCTTGTCTAGAAGTCGGTGCAGGGGTTCGGCCACCGCTGCCTTGTGGGGGAGAAAAGCATGATAAAAGTTTAGGAGGCCGAGGAAGGCCTGGAGTTCTTGCTTGTTGGTGGGCGCTGGAGCATCTCTGATGGCACGCAGCTTGGCGTCGGAGGGGTGGACCCCCTGGGCATCGATGGAGAACCCCAGGAATTCCACCCGATCCACGCCCAGGAGGCACTTCTCCTGTTTGACCTTGAGGCCGGCTGTTTCAAAACGTTGTAGGACTCCTCTAAGGCGGGCGGCGAATTCTTCAGGCGAGGCTGCCGCGATCAGCACATCATCGAAGAATGGAGTGACTCCGGGAAGTCCTTTTAAAAGAGAGTCCATGAGTTCCTGGAACAACCCCGGAGCCACACTCACGCCAAATTGCAACCGCTTTACTCTAAAGGCCCCCCGGTGGGTCACAATTGTTTGGGCGTTGGCCGTGGCCTCATCCACCGGCAGCTGTTGGTAAGCTTGGGCCAAGTCCAACTTGCCAAAAAAATTTGCACCGGCTAGGGTGGCTAAAACGTGGCTGACGATGGGCACAGGGTATGCGTGGGCCTGAAGAGCCTTGTTGAGGGTGCACTTATAGTCTGCACAAATCCGCACCTCCCCACTGGGCTTGACTGGAGTCACGATGGGAGTTTCCCAGGTTGCGTGGGTGACAGGCTCTAGTATTCCCTGTGCAATCAGTTTATCCAGTTCCTCCTCAATTTTAGGCTTGAGCGCGAATGGAACTCGCCGCGCTTTAAGCCTAATAGGCCGCACTGTGGGGTCAAGGTGTAGTGTAACCGGGGGACCCGTGTAGCAGCCCAAGGTGCCATCGAAAACGGCCGGGAACTCTTCGCAAACCTTGTTAAAGTCCACTCCGACAGTCTTATTGACCCCCCTGATCTCTATTCCCAGGGGCTTGAACCAGTCGAGACCCAAAAGGTTTGTAAGGTGGTTCTTGACCACTAGCACTTGTAGCTGGCCCTTGAACCCCTTGTATTGGACTGGGACCGGGCCCACTCCCAAGATAGGCACCTTATTCTTCTGGAAGTCCACTAAGGTAAACCCCGGGTCCCTGAGACGAGGCCTCAGCCTGGTGGGAATTTTAAAAAATGTCTCTGTCGCTATAATAGATGATGCTGACCCAGAGTCCGCCTCCATTTGGCAGGGCACCCCCCCGATCCCTACATTGACCCGGATTTTGGAGGGCCTGACTGGCGAGGGTAGGTACTGTACCGGGTATGGGTGGGCGTGGAGAGCGTCGGTCTCGAAGTTTGGCTGGCCTTCGAAGTGCGCAGATCTTTGCGGGACGCGTGCTCGGGATTTGGATCTGCAGGCGCAGGCGATGTGGCCTTCCTTGTTGCAGAGTCGACAGGTGGCATTCCGGAATCGGCAGGTCTTCCGCTCGTGCTGGCCCCCGCAACTTGCACATGCAGGTAGTGTCTTGTGTCTCATGCCCTGTGGGACATGGGTGGTCTTCCTTCCTGCTGAACGATAGCCGGTTTGTAGAGCTTTGTCCTCGTCTGAGTCCTCTGTAGATGGTTCAGGGTTGATCTGGTGTGCTGCAGCCTGTCAGCCGTGGCTCTGCTGATCTGCCCTTCTCCCAGCTGGTGGCCACATCGATTGCCTTTAGGTCGCACTCGGAGAGGGACAGGAGTTTCTGTACTAGTTTTTCATCCCTCAAGCCCCATACAAACTGGTCGAGAAGGGCTTCGTTGAGGTCTGCGAAACTGCATCGGCTTGCCACCCGGCGCAGGCTTGTCAAGAACGCCATCATGGTTTCGCCTGCCTTCTGTGTCCTTTGTCGGAAGTCCCAGTGCCGGGTGAGCTTGGTTGGCTGGGGCTGGAAATACTTCTCCAGAGCGCTGATGATGTCATCCACCGGTGTCTCTGAGAGCTTCCTGGGTTGGAGAAGAGCCCTGGCTAAGTCCACGGTCTCCATGCCACACGTACTGATAAGCAGAGCTCTCTGCATGGTAGTCTCTGTAATCTTCCGGAAGGTCAGGTATGACTGGAAGCCTTCCACCCACGAGTCCCACAGCTCGGGGTGATCGATGCTAAAGGGCTGTAGGAGGTTGGCTGGAGCCTCCATTCTTGGCAGCGTGTCTGGGCGGCTTGCGAGATGGGGTGTGCGCAGAGCGGAGGTGCGGACCCAGATGGCTTGGATTTAGCCACCTTTCCGTGTTCCTGGTTCTGTTGCTGGTTCTTACTGGCATCCCATCCTCGTCGCCAGTGTAAAGTACTGGGGTTGGCGCAGTAAGAGACCAGAGTTGGAGAGTGATTTCAGTAAGCTTTACTTCAGGAACACACACACAGACAGACTCTATTCAAACTTCCCGCTCTTTTATACAATTCTTGCCCCCTTCTGATTGGTCCTTAACTATCTACATGGATTGGCTATTTACAGGGCCCTAAGGGCCTATCAGGGTACAGTATGAGCCTAGATGTTGATTGGCTACTTATGTTTCAATCCTTCCCCTGATTGGGCACGCTTAGGCCTTCTCTGGAACCCTGGTGTGGAGTACAAGCTTTGGCTTGTTCAGCTTCCCTCCAAAAGTAACAGTTCTCCCATTTAAGCCTAGGACACAACACATTTATACCCCAGTGAGGACCCAAAGTGGCTTACATCCTTCTCTTCTCCTTAGGGCTGCCAAGCTCCCACTGAGGGTGGGGGATCCTTCAGTATGGGGGGCCCCAGCCCACCAGCACAGAGCAGACCACTGGGGGGGATCCCCACTCCCAAAGATCCCCATGGTCATGTGATATGCCCTGCAGGATGATATCACCTGGAAGTGATATTATTGCACGAAGCACATTGCACTGGGGATGCTCTAAAATTCACAGTAAAACTCTATGGTACCATAGAGTTTTTACTGTGAATCCTAGAGTGTCACACTAGGGATGCCTTAGGATTCATGATAAAACTCTATGGTACCACAGAGTTTTACTGCGAATCCTAGAGCCCCCAAGTGTGATATGCCTGGTGTGATAACATCACTTTCAGGTGATGTCATTGCACCAAACATGCAAAGCACACCAAAGAGGAGTCCACTGCCGCAGCGGTAGAGGGACTTGGCAACCCTACCTCTTCCATTTTATCCTCCCCACAACCCTGTGAGGTAGGTTAGCCTGAGAGAGGGTGACCAACCCAAGGTTACCCAGTGAGCTTCCATGGTTCGAGTGCAGATTAAAACCCAGATAATAGTTCAGCACTTTCAACCACTACACCACATTGGCTTTCTGAGTTTAGTTAGAAAGTTGACTGCTGTCCTCTTCCCCAGGCAGGGTGGCTTATAGTACTCTCCTCCAAAGACTCCCTAATTTCCCCCATTTTCATCATTCTACTTCATCTTTTCCTGCCGAACATTTTGCTAGGTGCTGTACATACATTATGCTAGATGCTGCCAGTGGCTTCCAGTCTAATCAAACAAGGCACTAAAAGTATGGGGAAATGAGATGGGAGAGGTGTAATTAAAAAGGACAGAAAGGGGAATTCTTGTGGATTGCCAGATGCAGAGAATGCTGTCAGGAGAGGAAGACCAGAGCAGAGAGAGAGGCTTTTGAGAAGTTTCTTGGAAGAGGAATATGTAGCAACAGAACACATGTGAGAAGGGAGAACATTCCATCTGGAAGGGGAAATCCTGGGTCTGCAAATCATTTTGGAAACAAAATGGAAGTCATCCAGTGCTTCCCAGACTATGCTCCTTTTTAGAAGCATTCTGCAAACCATCAGCAAACACCACCAGTACAAAAGCAATGCATGATGGTAGGTGAGAGTCAAAGGAGACATGATGATGTCCACATGGATGTTGCCACCATTTTGAAGCCTAACAAGGCAATTTAAAAATGCTGTGCAGGAGCCAAGCCCTGATTCAGCCTGCAGCATGGTGGGTGGAGGTGCTGTCCCACCCACCCCAATACACAATTGCTTTTCAAGTCCGGAAATGGCTACAGAGAGAGCATTTTAAAATCCCCTCATTAGGCTTTAAGATGGTGGCAGCATCCATGAGTCAGACCTGTTTGGGCATTAGCAAGTCCATGGAGAAGAGTAATTACTAGACCAAGGCCCAGACTGTTTGCACCGTGTCAGTTTCTCTGTTGTCAAAACTTCTGGTTCTTCTCCCGCTTTGACCATGTCTCTTGTCCCACCATCTCCTGGGATACAACGCCATCTTGTCCCTGCATCTGATTCCGGAGAGAAGTCCCACTAGGGTGATCCTAACCTGTCTCAAATCCGCAACTCTCCCCTTCTGTCCTAGCTTGGGTTCCCACAATGAAAAAAAGTGATTTCAGTGTCCCCCAACAGTTTCCCCAGAATCCCCATTTCTGTTCTCTCCCAGAATCCTGCTTCTGCTTCCATTTTCTGCTATGGTTCCTGTTCTTCCAGCACACAGGCAGAGTGTTAGCAGCATGCTTGCATTACCATGCTCATGACACATTCCACCAGTCGCAGTGGGTTCCATCATCCTATGTCACCTTTTTGCTGTTGCTGGATGTGGAGCTGCCCCTGCTCAGCAGGGCCAGTGCGTGGGAGTAGGCAAAGGAGGCAGTCACCTAGGGCGCCACCTTGCCTAGGGGGCACCACTGGGCACCCCATCCCTGATGCATGACTCTGGCTCCTGACCACTATCATCTTGTCCTCTCCCATCACCAAGCTCCCCTCAACAAAGCCGAGCCATCCCCCTCTCCCTGATGTGTGACTTGGCCTCCCACCTCATCCTATCCTGCCACTCTCCTTCCTGACATGGCCAGCAAGCACTTATTCTCACAATTTTTTTATAACATCACATTTTTTTAAAAAAAAAAATTAAAATTAAAAATCAGTAAATTAAAGATGTGAAAAGTTTCAAGTTTGGCACTCTTCAATTCCCTTATATTTTTTAATAATGGCGGGGGGGCACTAGTGGGTGATTCGCCTAGGGCACCAGAAAGCCTAGCACCGGCCCTGCTGCTCAGCAGGTGAGAAGGTATGGACCCTGGCACCACTTCCTAAGGATCTACATGTCCCAATTTTTGTTTGATTTTAGCTGTGGCTCAGCAGAAAGCTAGCTGGTTCGCCACCAACATAGCCATTATGCTCCGTTAATGTTCCAGCAGACTGGCCATAACTCAACTGAGCCAGTGTCCCACTATCCATAGGATGGCCGTGATTGGTCTGTTATTCATAGTTGAGCTGGAAGGCTTATCATTCCATTCCGCAGAGAGAAATGTGCCTCAGAGCAAGGGCCATGCTTGTAGTGTTGTGCATAAAACCAGCAGCAATCGTCAACAGCTTCTTTTTTTAAAGAAAGAATTGCACTCTGGCATTGAACACCCAGAATGTGGTCCAAATGAATACAAACCAGAGTGGCTTCAATTCTGCATTGCTATAAAACACACCTTTTTTCCCCCTCCTCCTTTCCATCTTCCTACAATTCTAGGATAACCAGAAATCCTGCAAAGAGAATCCACAGTCTTTCTCCCCCCTCCCCCCCCAGTAATAAACCGAGACTGTGAAGCCAGGTTTCAGTCACAACAACTACAATCGACCCTCGCCACAGGGAACAAGGCTCCTTTAAGATTCAAGACCCACTTTCACTCTCCTTGGTGCTAAATAATTCACAGGTGTGTTAAATGCCTAATTTCCCATTAACTGTTAATGTGACCATAGAAAGGAAATCAAAGTGGTAAATCTGGCCGGGTGCTTGAGCTCAGAATATATGGATGGCAAGGAGATATAACCTACCAGAGAGACAGATAATGGAAGAGCTCAGGGCAGCAGAGAAGATGGAAAGCAAACGGCAAGGGCCGCCAGGATTACTGCCTTTGTGCTCAGAGATATCTCCCTCTTCATTCAAAAATCACAGAGCATCTCCAGGCACCAAAGTTAACCTAGCTGAACAGTGATTTTTATCTCCCCCAAAGAAATCCTAGGAATGGTTGTTCTCTGAGAGTGGCCTGGAAGGGAAGGAAGGCTGGGAAGTTCCGTTGCCAGCTGAATAGGATCTGGGCTCAGCCTCTGTTCCTCCTTGCTTGTGAGCATTTAGTCTGGGCATGGTCAGAGGCACCCAGGGCCACCTGCATGGTTTTTGATATCTTAAGCCCCTGCACCTCCACCTCCAGGCCTGCGGTGATGGGGGTGAGCACTGCAGCAGCAGGCGGTGCAGCACTGAGAGCCCTGGAGCATTCCCACTGCTGCCTTCCTAGGTCTGTGATTCTGCTGGAAGCACAGACCTGGGAAGGCTGAGCGGGGTCAGTGGGGCAGCAAGTGCAATTGGAGATGATCGTAGCCTCCTCTCCCTTGCCACTTTCTTTGGCAAGGGAGGGCAGGCTCCAAGTGTACCCACTGGTGCACTGACTTCCATGCCCCTTCCCCACTGCCACAGCCTACCCACAGCACTCCTGGTAGGTGGAGAGGTGGACAGCAAGGGTGAGTGCAGCAGTGGCAGGGAAGGGGCACCACAGGGTCTGTGGAGCACATGTGGGGTGGCCACCTAACTGGCCTACTGGGACACACCAGCCTTGGAGGCACCAGACTTTGATGAAGGTGCTCTTGGTGCATATATATATATATATATATATATATATATATATATATATATATATATATATATATATATCTCACACACTAATTGGTGATGGTGGGAAGTGTTTTCAAGTCACAGCTAACTTAGGTTGACCCCATGATAATTAAAATAGCATACATCAGGGCTGATCTAAACTGCCTTCTCTTCTTTGTGAACATTTCCAGAGCATTTCAAAACATGTCCCTTTTTCTATGGTTTTTCAGCTTGAGGAAATGTTTGCCTGTTTATTTACACTGCCCTCACTCACACTCGTTTGCAAATGACTTCATTTGCCTTCAGTGACCTAAATATGATTGATGACATAGGACTGTACATAGGAAATATGATAGGTTACATAGGAATTCATATCCACCTATACTGTGGGATCCCTGACTGGCTAGGATGATCCATGGGATATCGTGGAAGGTGGCAAAAGGGAAATCATGTCACTGAATAGATTTTAAAGAGAGAGAGAACCATTCACATAATCTTTGTTTGCAGGAAATACTGCAGCAGATTTTTTTTTCTATTTGAAAATTATAGCCAAAGAATATTTGTGTAGCTGCTTTTGTATATATGATGGACACATTGCCTCTTAAAATAAACTGTGTGGAACTGGAGGATATTCATGTGGAACTGGAGGATATTCAGTGCAGCCCAACAGGAAACCTCTAAAGGCTGATATTTCTGATAGGGGCGCAGTCCTAGGTAACCCAAGCTAGCTTGATCTTTTCAGATCTCAGAAGCTAAGCAAGGTCAACCCTGCTTCATTCTTTGATGGGAGTCCATCAAGGAAGTCTAAGGTTAATGTGCAGGAGCAAACAATGCCAAACCACCTCTTCACTTACTTAGAAGATCCTACAGGCACCATAAGCCACCAGTATTCAAATAGGGACATAATTATGGGAATTTACCTTTCCATTGAAGAAAAGTAACTGGAAGGCAACTGAGGGCAATGCAAGTATTGCCTTGTGCAGAGGTTATGAATGACTTTCCTAGACTCAAATCTGAGGTGTATTCCTTGGTGCTGTGAGTTTTTCCCTTCACTGTACTGGCTTGCCTGCCTCTGACGTTCTGGATGAGTTTGGGCCAGCCTCCCTGCTGGCCTTAGAATGTGAAAGAGATGAGGTTCAAGGATCCTGGTCCTCTTCTTCCTTCCTCCCCCTCCCCCATAAGTGAGCACCTCTCCCTCTATGTCACACTCAGTTATTCCTCCCCAGCCTGCCTTAGAAGTCTCCCTTATATATCACCTTTGGCCCTACCCCCTTGGCCTTGGCCCCCATCAGGGACCAGCCCCACCTCTTCCTGGAAGTGATAACGGGGGTGCCCACTCTCAGGTTCTTTGTAGGGTTGCCAACCCCCACATCCCAGCAGGAGTTCCCTCAATTTATGACATCATAGCAGCTCACCCAATAACTGGGGGTGCTTGCAAAAAGATGACAGACAACATCCAGATTTTAGCCTTTAATGAGAGACATAGTTGGCCCTATTTATAAGGCTCAAGGCAAAGAGTGACAGGCCCAAAACTGACAGGCCCAAATAGGCCCTTGAAGTCCTCGCAGAACATAGAACTTGAAGCTACATTCAAGTCAACTTCTCTACTCGCTAGGCCCTTCCACTTTCATACGGAGCAGTCCTAAAAAGATGGCACAGCAACCCAGCTCTACTGCACGGTCCTCAAGAAACTGATCTTCAAGTAGTCTGATCAGAACCAATTTGAGAAATGGATTTGTCTGGTGGTCCTCTGTCTTGGAACTTGGCATAATCATGCATATCATAAGCCACTCTGAATTCCCAGTCAGTACTGACCAGAACTCGGGGACACTTGATCTGCTCAGGAACATCCAAATCTGCCTTAAATGTGATTTTAGGCAAACACTGATGTCAATGCACAGAAATCCCCAGACATTTCAGCCAATCAAAATTGTTTTCCCTTCCCTTGAAGGTGTCCTGTAGGTATCTTGCAAAGATGCAGCCTTCACCAGCACTTCAACGCTTCCTGTTAGGCAGGGCTTTTTATGTACCAGGAACTCATTTGCATATTAGGCTGCACCCCCTTGATGTAGTCAATCCTCCAAGAGCTTTTATTAGGCCCTGTAAGAAGAGCCCTGTAAGCTCTAGGAGGATTGGTTACATCAGGGGGTGTGGCCAAATATGCAAATGAGTTCCTGCTACAAAAAAGCTCTGCTTTTAGGGAAATTTTGGGTGGCTCCAGTTGGAAGATCAAAAAGGAAGGGTGGAAGCAGCAAGAATGTGTACAACAGCACCCTCTGGTGACAACTGCTGTGACTGTGAAAAGAGCATCTACATCAGGGGTCCCCAACTCTTTTTTGAGCCTGTGGACACCACTGGAGTTTTGACATAGCATGATGAGCACAGCCACAAAATGGCTGCCCAAAAATGGCTGCTCGAGTAGGCAGAGCCAGCCACAAAATGACTGCCACAGCTTACCTTCAGTCACACCATGATGATCCTCAGGGTGGAATTCTAGCAGGAGCTCCTTTGCATATTAGGCCACACACCCCTGATGTAGCCAATCCTCTAAGAGCTTACAAAGCTCTTTTTTGTAAGCTCTTGGAGGATTGGCTACATCAGGGGGTGGGGTCTAATGTGCAAAGGAGCTCCTGCTAGAATCCCACCCCTGACAATCTTTGTGTTGTGGCGGCAGCCACTTCCAAAGCAATGGTTTTTAAAAAAAATCTACACAGCCAATTCTCATTGGTCAATATGAAGAGCTGCTGGGCAAAAGTCCCATCTGGTTCCAGTCACTTTCTAAAAATACCTGATGGGCACCAGGAAAGGTGTTGTCAGGTGCCATGGTGCCCATGGACCTCAGATCCCAAATGATGCTTGCTTACTGGTTCCTCTGTTGCTCAAGGGATATCCCAAGGATGTTGGGCTTGCAGTATAAATGCTTTGCTGGTTCGAGAAGAAATATTGTTAATATATAAGCAGAATTGGGAGATACCTATCCACAGGGCTTTTTTTGTAGAAAAAGCCCAGCAGGAACTTATTGGTATATTAGGCCACACCCCTGATGTCACCATTGTTTCACACAGGGTTTTTTTGTAGAAAAAGTCCAGCAGAAACTTTTTTTCATATTAGTCCACACCCCTGACACTAAGGCCGCCGGAACTCCATTCCTGTGCGTTCCTGCTCAAAAAAAAAGCCCTGCCTATCCAGATTATCACCAGTATTTGACATGGACCAGATTTCCATTTTGGCCATTCAGATTTTACAATGCAAAATTGTACAATGCAGAATAGGGGCCACAGTCTCACAGGACCAGGGAGAACTGGATTCAGATCCCCATTGAGCCGTGAAGTTTGCTGGGTGACTTTGGACCACTCGCTTATCTTCTCATCCAGAAAAGAATGAAAAAGTAGGAAATCACATAAGCTACCCTGAGCTTCTAGGAGAAAGGATGAGATAAACAATGTGATCAGCTTGAATTCCGAATGTCAAATTTTACCTCAGATGTAGGCTTGATGGCATCTCTTTTTTTTTTTTAAGTGATGAGATCTCATCAGCCATCAAATCTCACTGAATTTTAAATTCCAGTCCAGGACAGGCATGATGTCACATGCAAAATACTACAGTAGATCAGTATTGTCAAAGGATTAACAGTGTAACATAGTAACCGTCGAACACTGTCAAATGTCAACCACTGAATGCAAACATCAAAACATAATTTTTACAATCAAATATTGAAATATCACAGGATGGCAACTACAAATGTCAAATATTTGGGGAAGGTTCAACAAACAGAAAGGTATTCAATGGTCCACATCAAAATATTTGAGATAAAAATAATATATATCTATACCCTACTTTTCTCATCAGTGGTGACCCAAAGCAGTTTACTACATAGTACCATGGGCACCATGGTGCCTGCCAACTAGGGTTGCCAGCCTCCTGATGGGTCCTGGAGATCTCCTGCTTTTACAACTGATCTCCAGGTGGCAGAGATCAGCTCCCCTGGAGAAAATGGCTGCTTTGAAGGATGGATGCTATGGCATTGTACCATGGTGAGGCCTCTCCCCCCCACCCCAAACCGCACCCTCTTCTGGATTCATCCCCAAAGCCACCAGGTATTTTCCAACACAGACCTGTCAACTGTGCTGCTATCATCTTTTCTGGCATCCACCAAGTGTAGGGTTGCCAAGTCCAATTCAAGAAATATCTGGGAACTTTGGGGGTGGAGCCAGGAGACTTTGGGGGTGGAGCCAGGAACAAGGGTGTGACAAGCATAATTGAACTCCAAGGGACTTCTGGCCATCACATTTAAAGGGACAGCACACCTTTTAAAATGTCTTCCTTCCATAGGAAATAATGAAGGATAGGGGCACCTTCTTTTGGGACTCATAGAATTGGAACCCCTGGTCCAATTGTTTTGAAACTTGGGGGGGCACTTTGGGGAGAGGCACTAGATAATATACTGAACATTTGGTGCCTCTACCTCAAAAAAACAGCTCCCCGAGAGTCCCCGAAACTTCCAGATCCATTCCCAATTATACCCTATGAGAATCGATCTCCACATAGGGAATAATGAAGTGCCCAGCAGACGTTTCCCTCCCCCCCTCCCATTTCTGGCGATTCTGAAGCGAGGGATTGGCATCTCTACTCATGAGTTGCTGCCAACTTCTTCAAAGTAACACAGACACATCATCCTTTCAATCAGAGACTGAAGCCTCCGGAGGTGAAAAGGCACATGGTCCTCTGGGGGCGGGGCTTCCCCCCGCCGGCCAGCTGACTGGGGGCTGGAAGGAGCCTGGGAAAGCGGAAGAACCCCCACTGGGACCTGGGGATTGGCAAGCCTAACCAAGGGTGTTTTAGGAAGTGGGCAGGGCCAGGTGCGGCTTTTGTCTTGCAAAGCTTCTGAATGGCCACTGGAGATTTGATTGGCTGTGCAGATTTTTTTTTAATGTTAGTTTGGCATCAGCTGCCACCACAACACAAGGATCTACTGTGTGACTGAAGTTAATCTGCAGCAGCCATTTTGTGGCTGGCTCCTCTTCCTGCAGCAGCCATTTTGTTGCTGCACCCACTATGCCATGTCAGAATCCAAAATGTGCCCGCAGGCTCAAAAATGTTGGGGATTCCTGGCTTACAACATTGTTCTCCTCCAGTTTATCCTCAAAACAGCGTGAGGTAAGGTACTCTTCTTCGAGTGACTGATCTAAAGTTACCAGCAAGCTTCCATGGCAGAGTGGGGATTTCAAACTTGAGTTTCCCAGATCTTGTTCTGAAATTCTAACCACTATGTGATGCTAACTCATAACAAGCCAAGAATGTTTGATACAGACATTTGCAGAAAAGCATTTATTTATTTTAGTACATTTATTTATTTGGGAGAGTAAGTTATTAGCTCTTGTTTCAGTTATTCTGCCCCACTTGTGGCCTTATATCATATGATCTCTGAAGGCTACAGAGAGAAACTGCTTCACTTTGGTAGAAACTCATTCTAATGTCTGTTCAGCAGTTGCCTGACTACAGAATCACATCTCCTCCCTTCTCCAATCCATTCCACCAGTCTTCACCTACTTAAAGCAGTCCAATAAATCTTTTGCTTTTCTTGCTATAAAAAGTCCTTGCTGCCTGAAGATGGATGAAAGACTGCTCTTTTTTTACTCCACAAATATTTTCTCCCTTCCCCATAATGACATTGCATGTTTGGCAATGCTTATTTTCACCATGAGGAGCTGGAACACTGTTAGGAATTGTATGGATACTGTCAGGGGTCATTTTGTAGAAAAAGAGGTGCCGGAGCTCATTAGCACAACTCATTTGCATATGCCACATACCCCTGACATCACCGGAAGGCGTACTAAATTATCTACTACTTTAAAAATGCTTCTTGAATTAGAATTGTCATAAGAAAACCTTCCTCCCACCATACTTTTAAAATTACTTTCTCCTCTGTGGCCACAGTGGCATGAGGAAGATTTCCATCTGTCTGCTTTCTATGTTTTAGTTATTTTCCCATTTTTTTGTGAGGGGAAAAGATTAGAAAGTTTGTCAGAGTTCAGCAAAATTCTCATAGGGGATTTGAACAATGGAGCCCAGAAGTTAGTATCCAGTGGAGGGGGGTAAGAAAGAAAGAGCACGATAAAATTTAGATGCTCCAGAGCTCTGTTCCTGTGAGCTCCTGCCCAAAACGAGGCTGGGATACTATAATTTCTTAAAGAGTGAATGTCATATCATGCTCCAAGGCAAAGGTGGCCAAACTGTGGCTCTATCACACATATTGTGTGATATTGTGTGACTCTGAAAGCCCCCACTGCCCCGATGGCCAGCTTGGAGAAGGCATTTCTCTTTAAATCACTTCTCCAAGCAAAGTTAGCCAGCAGCTTGGAGAATGCATTTAAAGTTGCTTTCTTTCCACCTCTCTCTCTCTCATCCCTCCGCCATTTTCCTTCCTTCTTGCTCTCAAACATCTGACATTCATATCTTGCACCTCTCAAACATCTGACTTTTATTCTATGTGGCTCTTACATTAAACAAGTTTGGCCATTCCTGCTCCAAGATTACCCATCTCTCAGAATCAGATTTGAAGCAGTGCTGTTTGAGGCGCACACAACTGGCTTTATAGCAGACATCTTTGCATGTATCCAATCACCAGCATTATTTTTTCCCATCAACAGGATTCTCATATCCACTTGGCTCACTATAGGAGCAGAAAATTACTGCTTTATATGGCATATTTTTTCACTCCTTCAGCCAGCAAGTTTGGTCTGTGTCTCTTCACTCTACAACAGGAATCTTCAAGCTTTCCAGACTCAGGATCTGCCTTTCATCCCTAGGCAGCTAAATGCAACCCCCAGCATTGCAAGCAAGTGACAAGACAATATTTGTCCAAGACATTGGTATCACATGGCATGTAGGTGGAAGAGAAGAAGCCCTGTCTGTGCTTTAAAAGCAGTCCTCTCCGCCACTGAGTGACCCCACCTCACCATTCTGCTGCTCCTGCTTGTATATTCAAAGTCAGGTTGTTGCCAGTACTCAGCTGGCAACCCCTGGGAGTTTTCAGGGGCAGGGCTGGGTGTCATGAGGTCATGTTTTACCACAGAGATTTGGAAGATTGCTAGAGCATTACAGTGACTCATGATGTCATTTCCAGTTATGCAAGCAGAAGTGACATCACAGCATCACTGCAATGGTACTTTAGCTCCCATTTTTTTCACACTACAGCACCAGGCAGTAGTGGAAAGCCAGAGCCTGGGGCTGAGAGATCTCCTGCTATAGCAGGACTGAGGGTTACCATGTCCTCTTGGCCACCAGAGGGGACTAGGGAGATAGGGTTCCAGTTCCAGGTTAAAAAACTCCTGGAGATTTTGGGGTAGAGCTTAGGGAGGACAGAGAACTCAGTGTGGTACAATGCCATAACATTTACCTTCCAAAGCATCCATTTTCTCCAGGGGAATGGATCCCTGTAGCCTGAAGAAGAGCTGTAATTCCAAGAGATCCCCAGGTCTCATCTGGAGGTTGGCATTCCTAGAAAGACCTGGCAAACTTAGTGCAAAATGAGGCAGAACATGTAGTGCCCTTACTCACCAGGCATGTGTTCTAGCGGGAGATCTTTCCCAAAAGACAACACAAAATGGTGGTTCAGTGGAGACTTGCAACTAGGGTTGTCAGGTCCCTCAAAGATTTTATGCTGTTAGCCGCCTTGACTGTGTACAGAATGGGCAGGATATAAATATAACATAAATAAAAATTTAAAAAGATGATGACAGGGAGATGAGGGAATGTTCCAGGAGCCAGAAGCATTCTCAAATGATGTCCCCACATCACTAGAAGTGACATCACATGACATGTCCACACGGGCATACTGATAATATCAGGGCCAACGCTCTGGGTTTGGGGCATGTTTAAATCAGCCACAAATCAGTCTATGGTAAAATCAGCCTCAAACTACAGAGTTTTGCCCAAAAAACAGAGCATTGCACCCCGATGTCACTGTTGTGCCTATGTCACTTCCAGGTGACAAGAGCACATCATGTTTATTTCTGGTAATGTTGCTGTTGGGGGAGGGAGTTTCTTCCCATCGTCCAGCTGGCCAGTGGTGGACAAGAGCCCACAAAAGCAGGAGATCCCCCACCCACCCCCCAACTGGGACATGGTAACCCTACCTGCAACCAGCAGATCAGGCTTCCGAATCAGAGTTAAGGTCTGTGTCTCTAAAGAACTTTCCAGAGCTGCTGCAGTACTTGCATGGAATTTCATAGCCTTCCGTAAGATCTGTAGTTTAT
The DNA here is from genome assembly GCF_032191835.1 of Heteronotia binoei. Classification (NCBI taxonomy): domain Eukaryota; kingdom Metazoa; phylum Chordata; class Lepidosauria; order Squamata; family Gekkonidae; genus Heteronotia; species Heteronotia binoei. The sequence continues at coordinate 30,419,820 of NC_083235.1, forward strand.
TTATCCAGTACAAAATCAGGGATACTGCAGACTTCACGGCCAAGTACTCGAATGCTGACTTGACCACATTCAACTGTGAGCTGATTGCTGGATCCATTCTGGTTCAGCTCTGATTCAAAGGCCTGCTGAACAGGTTTGCATTGGGTTTCTGCAAAAGTGAGCATGTGCGACAAATCAGTCCACACTCATTAACATTGTTAAGTTGACAACATTAAGTGGTAGGATTTTTTTTTAAAAAAAAAATAGTAATACATTTATGACAAATTTATAGGATTTGTGACTGATTTCACTGGCCACTTAACAACTGGGTGCCAAGCAGAAGAGCGGAATAAGGCGGCCAAGAGAAGCAGAACTCAATCAGGGTATGTGAGATACTGCATACGAGGAAAGTCACTTCATTAGGAAGGCATGGTGGAAGTTCCCTGCCAAGCAGCCACCAAGAGGCTCATGAACAGACAAACGACCTGTTGAAAAACCAGCTTCCTGTTCACAAATGGCAAACAGGATGTGAGCTGAACTGGTAGCTGTTCCAGCCTCCCAAGCAGAAGACTGCAGATTTATATCCCACCCTTCTCTCTGAATCAGAGACTCAGAGTGGCTTGCAATCTCTTATATCTTCTCCCCCCACAACAGACACCCTGTAAGGTAGGTGGGGCTGAGAGGGCCTCTCACAACAGCTGCCCTTTCAAGGACAACTCCTGCGATAGCTATGGCTAACCCAAGGCCATTCCAGCAGGTGCAAGTGAAGGAGTGGGGAATCAAACCCGGTTCTCCCAGATAAGAGTCCACACACTTAACCACTACACCAAACTGGCTCTCTAAGAAGAAAACTCAAAGCATTGAAGTAGAAACGTGAGCCTACTGCCCACCAAAAGCAGGGCTCACTCGCTGCAATTGTGCCCAGGACACCTTTCCAAGCATTGAGGTTTGCACCCATTTCAAATGCAGGTTGTATTTCCACTCCTTAGCAGAGCCTCCAGCCTTCTCCTCCAGGCCAAGTCCCGCTTAGTGCATGAGAACTGTTCATTACTCTTCTCTTTATGCAAATGAATGCACTGAACGCTCAGCCTCAGAGTCCATTAATTGCTAATTAATCTCTCTTCTCCACATCCTCCCGCTACTAGCTATTCACTCTCTCTGGGTCTGCTGAAGAGCTGCCGCGAGGCCAGAAATCAGCTTGCAACAGAAGCAAGGGATTCCCCCTCGGGCATCTTGCCCAGCAGGTAAAGTCTTTGACCCTTCACTGGAGATGCTGACAGCTCAGGACAAGTGTCTCAATAAACACCAGCAATATTAATAGCCTTTCTCTCCTAACCTATCACCTCCCCATCACCCAGAGGATGAGGCCTTAAGGCCACTGGCTGAAATTACTGTCTAATAAACGTTGCAATTTTTAAAATGCTTCTATTATCCCAACAGTGGTGCTTTAAAAAAAAAAAAAAAAGGATGCAGCTGAAAGATCTCTCCCTGAGATATTAAAAATTCCAGCATTGCCCCCACCCCCCAAAACCCCATATTGTGACCAGGCACCTGTAGGATGCTACCTGGGCTGCCATGTGGAGATGAATCAGCACTGCCCTCTGCTGGTTGGGATCAGAAATACTGTTCTGAATCAAAAAACCCTATACTGGAATATTAGGTGGAGAATCTTTTTCAGTAGGGCTTAGCTCTTGGAGAAAAGACATCCCAGCATTGGGTCCCCAAATGTTTCTAACAGCTTGGAAGATCACAGATGAGGGTGGATTACGTGAAATCTGAGATCTTGTAAAATATGTGATTCTTTGCTATATATTATCTCCTTTGTGCTGCACTTCCCACTGATATTGGATGCTGGTATTCTGAATTACCCAGTCCTGCTTCCCAAAGGAATCTTCTGAATTCACACAGAGTGCTGTGCTTGCATGGTTGGCAATAGCATTTAGTTCAATCATGTTTTATTTCCCACTTCTGTGTTATGTGTGTATTGATGGAATAGTAATAATTAACTGCCATCAAGTTGCAACCAATATGTCAATCACTCATGGAGTTTTCAAGGCAAGAGGTAGTTTGCCATTGCTTTCCTCTGCATTGCAACTTTATCTTCCTTGGTGGTCCCCCATCCAAGTACTGACCATGGCAAACCAGGTTTAGCTTCCAAGCTCTGATAAACTCTGAATAGTCTGGGCTACTCAGGCTGCTATAACACTGTTCAAAAGCAGTCTTGATGTGATATGTACTCACTGGGTTGGATCCTACCACTTCCATTCAGTCATTTCCAGTTTTCTTCCACCATCCCATGTGGCTTTTGTCCAGAGATTCCATGATTCCCCAGCATAGCCTTTATATGGGTCAAAAGGGCTCCTTCTCCCTCTTTCAGTGGTGGAAAAGCTAGTAGGATACAGCCCGTTAAGACTATTTTCATGAGGTCCTTAGCAAATGTACAGTGCGCCTTTGTCAGCAAAACAATACAAAAGAAGAAGTCTGGAGCATTCATACATATGATCACATTGAGTTTGCTTTTTTGCAGCATTATGTCAATGTTGTTGTTCAGTCACACAGTCGAGTCCGACTCTTTGCGACCTCATGGACCACATCATGCCAGGCCCTTCTATCTTCCACCATCCTCCTAAGTTCACCCAAATTCATGTTTGTTGCATTTATAACACTGTCTAACCATCTCATCCTTTCCCATCTCCTTCTTCTTTTACCTTCAATCTTTCCCAGCATCAGGGTCCTCTCCAGTGAGTGCTCCTTTCTCATGTGGTGCCAAAGTATTTGAGCTTCAGCTTCAGTACCTGACCTTCCAGGGAACAGTCAGGGTTGGTTTCCTTTAGGATTGACTGATTTGATCTCCTTGTCATCCAAAGGAATCTAAAGCATCTTCTCCAGCACCACAGTTCAAAAGCATCTTTTCTTCGGTGCTTGGCCTTCCTTATGGTCCAGCTCTCACAGCCATACATTACTACTGGGAATACCATTGCTTTGACTATATGGACTTTCGTCAGCAGTGTGATGTCTCCACTTTTTATTATGCTGCCTAGGGATGTGCAATGGCAGAGCTAAGCAGAATCAAAACTTTGATGGAAGACCACAGAGGAAGACTTTGCAGAGGAGGGAAATGACAAACCACATGTGCTTAATCACTAACAGTGGAAACCCAGTGGGGTCACCATGAGATTTTACAGCACTTTACCCCCACACATCTCAGTGTAAGTGGGGAGGGGGGCAGGAGGAGAGGAGACAAATGACCTGAAGGAACCGGCAATCTAATGCTACAGCAAATTCTGTGTGATCCAATTCCTGAATGAATTTCAGAGACTCTCCCATCTAAAATGAACTTTAGCAGCCGTTGAACATTGCACGCAGCAAATTTCCAGAACAATGAACAGAACAGGGGAGGAGAATCTACTCATCCCTGCGCAATAAGTGGCAAATAAAGGCCTCTTCTTTGCATTAGGCATCCACGGCATTTCCGTAATGATCCCACATTGTAGCCCCAGTCTATTAAGGAAAGAGCAATCTCAATTAATCATTTAATTCTTAATAAAGTATTTATAAATGTCACCTCCATTCCTGCTGTCACCCAAGCCCAGAAACTGAGGGCTTTTTTTTTTTTTTTTTTTTTGCAATATAACATTTCTTTGCAATCAGAGAATAGGTTGGCATATTATTGCCTATGGGAGGCAGAAGGTCCTTTTGCAGAGGGAGGAGAATGAGAAGGAAGAGCTTTAGGGACTGGGAGTTCTGGGAGGAAAGTGTCTGACAGAACTATACTTTGCAGACAAAAGTGTAGACTGGAGCACAACTGCATTCAAAAGAAAAAGGAAATCAGGCAGATAACGTATATCTCTGCACTAGAACAGACAATCACAGGTCTTGTCTGCACCCAAAAATCCAGTTGTAAATGACTGCTGTCGTGCAACGGTATAGCCCAGGGGTGGCCAAGGGTAGCTTTCCAGATGTTTTTTGCCTACAACTCCCATCAGCCTCAGCCATTGGCCATGCTGGCTGGGACTGATGGGAATTGTAGGCAAAAAACATCCAGAGAGCTACCATTGGCCACCCCTGGTATAGCCCAATATCCAGCAATGTGTGGTCCTTCTTTAGTACAGTATGGCAGAGAGGATGACTGCTTAATCTGGATCCTCCACGAGTTGTTCATGGCTCCTACTGACACCTTTCCTGATACCCACTAAGTGTTTTTAGAAAGTGGGCAGGGCCAGGTGGGGCTTTTGCTCAACAAGGCTTCTGATTGGCCATTGAAGACTTGATTGGCGGTGCAGATTTTTTAAAAATGTTGCTTTGGCAGCAGCTCCACAGCACAGGGATCTTCCCTGTGTAACTGAAGGTAACATGCAGCAAGTGTTTTATGCCTGGCTCTACCTCCTGTGGCAGCCATTTTGTGTTTGCATCCACCACACTGTGTCAGAATTCCAAAGGTGCCTGCAAAAGGTTTAAAAGGGTTTGGGGGGGGCTGGCTTAATCATTTCCCCTCCCACTGTTCTTCTTTGCCAAATCCTCTCTGTCTAGATGCTTCCCATCTGCAAGGCTCAATCACATCGAGACAGATGAGGGTCTTCCCAAGCTGCCAAGAAGGCATTGTTATGTCTGAAGCCCCCGATATTCAAACAAAGAGTGTTCAGAACTGGCCGCTTTACTTTCTATGACATGAAGGCTTTCAAAGACTGCAAGGTGGGACTGGCCACCTGTGCAACTCCAGCAGGACATACGGTTGACTAATTTGGAAAGGCTCTAGAGAGGAAACCTCCCTCCTCTCCCAGTGCAACCAGGTCTGCTGCCTCTTCCTCTGGTAAATTATGGACAGTGCAGTTATTCACAGTGTCAGTGGAGCAAAACAAATAGGCCATCAAGGCACTTATTATAGTCACATTATGAAGGCTGTAACATTAGTCCTGAGACAATTAATCTGCGCGTAATCGACACATGGAGAAGAGAGTGGGATTGTGCCCACTGCCCAGTCTTCACCTGTTGATTCATTTTTCTGCATTGAGCCAATAGGAATGTAGTTTGCACATGACAGAAAGCCATGGAGATGTTTGGATGGATGTGCGTGCATCACAGATAGGCTGGCAGTGGTGTGACATTGATTCACCACAGAACAGGTACCTGCATGAACATCTGGAGACAAATTGGCCCACCCCATTCTCCTGTCTAAGAAGTTAAGGCCTGGTCTCCTGATGAAAATGCTGAGAAAGGCTGCATACAGGTATCACAATAAACTAGGGTTTGATTAGCTCCTGATGATTTGCGACATCGGAATGCAAACAATTCAACCAAACAGGGATTTCTTGGTCAGAGCCAGCCTGGGATTGTAAATGAGGGATTGGGCCTTGTTTTAAAGCAGTTTGTACTGACTGCAATGTGTTGAGATGTCTGGTTTTCCAAACCACACCTTGTGGAGTGAAACTACCCTTTGCAGCCAGCAAAGACAGAAATGGCAATTTACCAAAGATGTCCTCCCAGCAAGGAGCAGGGAAACTAGGCAATCTGGGATTTGTTGCCATGGGTGCCATAAACTTTGCATGGAACATGTTCTGCAGGTGAATGTATCATTTTTAACAGCCAGGATCACTCATGAGCCAAACCACAGATTTCCTCGCCATCAAGATGGTCTGTTTTTGACAGTGAAGTTCTATTTCCTTCTGCCTTCTGGTCAGTTTTGAATTTCCCAGTAGATGAAACTGATTCTCGCCATGGTCAAGGACAGGGAATGAAAGGATGAGGGGAGGGAGAATGATGGGGTTTTTCAGACTGCAGCCACCTTTCACACTTTCACTTGTGATCAGTGGATCAGTTCAGATTTTCCCTTAGGAGATCCATCTGCTTGGGGGGGTTGATTTTTTTGCAGGTTTTTTTTTTTGCATGTGTTGAAGCATTTGAGCAGCCTTGCTCACTCTCCGTCTTTACATGAGAGTAGCCCCATTTATTCCAGTATAGAACTTAGTAGCTAAAACACAAATGATAATTTATTTGCACCATTGGCCTCAGTACTGAAAAGGCGGGCATGACCCTGTTTTGCTCAGGAGAGAGAGAGAGAGAGAAGCAGGCAGACAAGAGACAAAGGCAGAGAGAGGGAGGGAGAGACAGAAAGAAGAGGGAGAAAGACAGAGAGAGGGAGATGCAAATTTTTAAAAAGACACCCACAGCAGCCTGCCCTTTCTGGATCAATTTTGACAGGTTGGTGGTTTGTGCCAGAAGCCACTAGTGTGAAAAACTTAGTTCAGATTACAGAGCAGAGGTTTTGTTGCAAATGCATTTTACTTTTTATAAAAAGTGCAAGAAAAACCAGTTTCATTAGAAATTGAGGTGGATGGGGAAGATGAAGAGAGTGCTGGGATCTTTATGAAATTGTCTGAACGCAAGGGGGAAAACCACAGGAACATCAGTTAATGCAAGAGGATCTTTAAGGCAATGTGAAAAATGCCAAAGACTCCCAGAAGGCCGTGCAAAAGCATACATGGGTGAAATGTCAATCAGTCTTAGATGAACCAACCTATGGCAAGACTTTTTTAAAAAGGGTATTTATTTATAATCACTGGCTAACTGATCGGCTCCCCCTTTATTTAAAAGATTGGCCATCAAGAGGTGCAAAGGGACCGCTATTCTGAGGGTCAGGAGAAACTAGGATTCCCATCAGGCTGCAGGAGAATCCACATGCATGCAGCACTGCTGACCACATTGGAGTGGATTGTTTGAGTAAAAATAGTCAGCTGAACAGGCTCACGCTGTGCCTAAACAGCCAAACTGCAATAAATAGCACCCTGCTTGGGGGCAGGAAGTGACTCAAACCAGCAGATGTATTAGCATCCCTATCCATTACCTACATCTGTGGTTCCATCTACCATCATTTGACCAAGCCACAGTTTATTATGATGTCTGAATGCAGCCAGAGAGAGACAGAGAAGGCAAATAAAGGCATATTTGAACCCACTAGGAATCCAACCTGTCTTAGGCCGACCTTCCCAGCCCTTCTGCCTTCAGAAAGAATGCCCCCTTCTAAGACTTCCTAGCCTGGGCTACTCAATGGGAAGACAAAAAACAGCCAGAAGAAACTTGTCTTTCCCAGCTGCTTCCTCACCTCTGAATGAAGTGAGGAGTCTCCAGCATCTGGGAAGGAAGGACTTCATGTGCACAGAGCCAGATGCTGAGATTCCCTGGCCAGGCTGAATGCAGCATCAGCAGCTACAACTGGGACAGCAGGCACAGCAACCACTGTCTATGTTCCAAGAAGCCTTAATTCCTGGGGGTCTATCTTTGCTATCCAAGAACTGTCCCTGCTTTGCCTCTATATTCCTCTTAAGGAAGAATGGGGGGCGGGTTGTGAGTGTGAATCCGTGTGTACTATAGTGTTGCTCCTCTTGAGGTTAAATATCGTAATAGCAGACACAGGGTTTTGTTTGGGGGAGGGGGTTAGCAGGAACATACAGGGACACAGTTCCAGCTGGCTTGGTGTCAGGGGTGTGGCCTAATATGCAAATGGGTTCTTGCTGGGCTTTTCCTACAAAAAAAAAAGCCCTGAGCGGATGAATGGATTTTGACTCAGCCTCATTTACATGTAAATGGATAGTTCTGAGTGCTAAGGGCCAAATTAAATGTGGGGCTGGGGATCCAATGTGTAAGGGATTGGGAAGAGGACTACAGTTACAGGGCCAGTTCTAGACTGTCTGGCACTCTAGGCTAGACTAACTTCTGGCGCCCCTGTTCTGTTAACATAACCGAGTCTAAAATGTACTGGGTTCAAAGCATGAGGACGCCCAAGAGATGGTGAGTTCAGCTCTTTATTCAGTGATTCAGCATAGTGAGATAGGAACAGAATTCTCTGGCAGGACCAATGGCCCTGCTTATTTGCATGCAAACCTCCCCACCCAAAACCCCATTACCATCATCCCATTACACACAACTATAGGTTAATAGTTGGCCTAATGATCCCTGATGGGCCTCCTTCTTGAATCCCATTACCATAATCCCATTAGACACAACTATAGGTTAATAGCTGGCGTAACGATCTCTGATGGGCCTCCTTCCTGAATCCAGGTGGCTATTGTTTTAGGGTCTCAAGCTCAGCCAAGTCTCTGCTAGCCCTAAGGCCAAACTCCAGTTCCAATACATAACAGAGTCACATGGGAGGCACCCAGTTCAGTGGCCCCAGAGGCCAGCACCCTAAGCAATCACCTAGTTTGCCTAGTGGCAGGGTCAGCCCTGGGTGTAGAGCACATGCTTGTTATATATTGGAGGTCCTAGATTCAGTACCTGGCATTTCTGGTGAAAAGGGTCCCTCCCTGTGGTGCAGAGTGGTAAACTGCAGTACTGCAGTCCAAGCTCTGCTCACAACCTGAGTTTAATCCAGGCAGAAGCTGTGTTCAAGTAGCCAGCTCAAGGTTGACTCAGCCTTCCAAGTTCGGTAAAATGAGTACCCAGCTTGCTGGGGGTAAAGTATAGATCAGGGGTGGCCAACGGTAGCTCTCCAGATGTTTGTCTACAACTCCCATCAGCCCCAGCCATTGGCCATGCTGGCTGGGGCTGATGGGAATTGTAGGCAAAAAACATCTGGAGAGCTACCGTTGGCCACCCCTGTTGTAGATGACTGGAGAAGGCAATGGCAAACCACCCCATAAAAAGTCTGCCAAGAAAATGTCGTGATCTGATGTCACCCTATGGGTCGGTATCAATTTGGTGCTTGCATAGGGGGACTACCTTTTTAGAGAGCAGGCCTGAGGAAAGAACTTCCTCTGCCTGAGACTCTGGACAACACATACAGCCTAATACAGGCTGTTAGTCTATACAGGTCAATCTACTTTGACCAGCAGCAGTTGCCTTCCCAAAGTCTCAGCCTTTCTCATCACCTCCTACCTGATACTTTTAACTGTAGATGTTGGGATTTCAGCCTGGATCTTCCTCCACCCCCTTCCAACAATATCCAGCAATGTGTGGGTATAGCTCACAAAGTTAGATGGTGTTCTTCTGACCTTCTTATAATCACATGTGGTCTGAAAATGATAATGCAGAATCCTGTACTTCTAAAATGGCACCACAGCATTCATCTAGTACATAAAGAACAATTTGGAAAATACAATAAAACTTCATCAATAGGAACTGAGCAATGGTGTGCAAACTTTCAGCTCTTGCTTGTGACAAATGTGTTCAGTAAGCCATTTACCTACAGGAGTCATCATCCATCAGCAGAGAAGAAGTATTGTCATTTTGAACAGGTTTATTGTATACAATAGATCTGGAAAAAGCTGCCATGGAATAGTGGTGCAGAGAGCAAGCAAAACCAAGCCATTTCCATAAGACTGGGTGGCCGAAGGACTTGGTCAAAACTATGTTTCAGAATTATCTTTGTCTACTATGGCATGTTTCAGCAAAAACCTCCACCAAACATTAGAGGTGTGCATGGAAATATTATAAAGATGCACTGTAGATTATGGAGTTGTTGAACTCTGGTTGTTTCTTCCCTTTTTTAAATATGAGATTTGGTTGCTAAACTAGCAAATAGGACAGAGATGAGGGTAGAGATTGATATGACTGCTGATGTCTCAGGGGAGCTGATGGCCCCTTAAAATGGGAACACAGTGATATTCTGCTATGTTGTTCCTAGAAAAAAGGAACATGGGTCTTACCTAAGTGATATATCTAGTTTCCCCGATCATTTTTTATTATATTTTCAGCTCTCTAACTACGCCTTTCTGCTTATGCCAGCAAAGTAGTTTGGGAAGTGAAAACTGGCAGATAGACTCTTAAGCCCATGAGACATTATTATAGAAGAACCACTAACCTGTGTATTTGTTTTTCAGTGTATCATCATTATGACCAGTGGGTTTTCTGGTAGAAAAGGCTCACCAGGAACTCATTTGCATTTAGGCCACACACCCTGATGTTGTCATTGTTTCACACAGGACTTTTTGGTAGAAAAGGCCCAGCAGGAACTCATTTGCATATTAGGCCACACCCCCCGACAGCAAGCCAGCCGGAACAATGTTCCTGCTAAAAAAAGAGAGAGAGCCCTGATCATAACTTCTTTCAACAACAGTGATGATGATGTTAGTGTTGGATCTTAGCTAGCCAACTTCCAGGTGGGTTCTGTAGATCTCCCCAAATTACCACTGATCTCCAGATGTCAGTTCCCCTGAAGCAAATGGCAGTTTGGAGGGTGGACTCTAGGGCATTGTGCCCCAATGATATCCCTCCCCTCCTTAAGCCCTACCTTCCCCAAGCTCCACCTCAAAATCTCCAGGAATTTCCCTACCCAGACACATAGAGAAGCTATAACCTTTCACCTTTCTCATCATGTATAAGGACCTAAGCTGTTCAAATCCTTGACTTATAGAGTCATGGCTGATTTATGACACCAAGCTTGTCTTTACTAAACTCCTCCTCTCCTCCCCCTCTGCAATTTTATGGATAAATAAGAGGGAACTGATTTTCTTTCTTTCCATTACATCAGAAGAAGTGAGCTCAGACTCACAAAAGCTTATGCTAGGACAGGGGTCCTCAAACTACGGCCCGCGGGCCAGATGCAGCCCGCTGAGGATGTTTATGCGGCCCGCCGGGTTATGGCAAAATCAGACCGGAAGTGACATTCGACCTAAACTCGCGTTAGCAATGCACACTTCCGGCACTGGGCTGAGGCGGCGGAGACAGAGTGTGAGGTGATACCGAGTTGAGGTGAGTTCCCAGGCTGGGGTGTGTGGTTTGGGGAAGGGAGAGAGATGCAGAAGACGGAGAACTGACGGCCCACGTCCTTGTACAGTAACGGCAGTCCGGCCCTCCAACAGTCTGAGGGACAGTGAACTGGCCCCCTATTTAAAAAGTTTGAGGACCCCTGTGCTAGGTTTGGGGAAGGGAGAGAGATGCAGAAGACAGAGAACTGACGGCCCACGTCCTTGTACAGTAATGGCAGTCCGGCCCTCCAACAGTCTGAGGGACAGTGAACTGGCCCCCTATTTAAAAAGTTTGAGGACCCCTGTGCTAGGACATATGTTTGAGTCCAGTGCCATCTTTAAGACCAACAATGTTTAATGTTGTGCATGCATATGAAAGCTCATACCTTGAATAAAACTTCGATGGTCTTAAAGGTGCCACTGGACTCTTAACTTTGTTCTATCGTTATTAATGGAGAAATTCAGGGCTTTTTTATAGCAGGAACTCCTTTGCATATTAGGCCACACCCCCTGGTGTAGCCAATCTCCCTGTAGCTTACAGTAGCCCCTGTACTAAGAACCCTGTAAGCTCTTGGAGAATTGGCTACATCAGAGGATGTGGCCTAATATGCAAAGGAGTTCCTGCTACAAAAAAAGCCCTAGCGAGATTAAAAACCCCGAGCTCCTGATAAGTAGTCTGAACATAGGAAGCTGCCTTATACTGAATGAAGCCATTCATCCAACCAGTCCAGTATTCTTTACTTTAACTGGCACTGCATTTCCAGGATCTCAGACAGAGAAAAAGCATTCCCAAAATTCTGAGATCTTTTAACTGGAGGTGTCAAGAATTATATCCGGGCAGCCAAGTTGCTGGGAAATTCAGGGAGACAACATTCCAGCATTCCTGGTCATGCCAAGGACCCACTCTACCTCTGAATCATTCCTTAATACCACATAGGGTTACCAATCCCCAGGTGGGGGCAGGGGATCCCCTGGTTTGGAGGCCCACCCCCCGCTTCAGAAAATGGGGGGAGGGGAGGGAAATGTCTTCTGAGAACTCTATTATTCCCTATGGAGATTTATTCCCATAGAAAATCATGGATAATTGATCTGCGGGTATCAAGGGCTCTGGGGGGGGGGCTGTTTTTTGGGGTAGAGGCACCAAATTTTCAGTATAGCATCTAGTGCCTCTCCCCAAATTACCCCCAAGTTTCAAAAATATTGGACCAGGGGGTCCAATTCCATGAGCCCCCAAAGTAGGTGCCCCTATCCTTCATTATTTCCTATGGAAGGAAGGAATTGAAAAGGTATGCCGTCCCTTTAAATGTGATGGCCAGAATTCCCTTTAGAGTTCAATTATGCTTGTCACAGCCTTGATTTTGGCTCCACCCCTAATGTCTCCTGGCTCCACCCCAAAGTCTTCTGGCTCCATCCTCAAAGTCCCCAGATATTTCTTGAATTGGACTTGGCAACCCTAATACCACAGCTTCCTGTAAATACAGATGTCTTCCTTCTTGCTCCATGTTCTAATTTTTATATTGAAACAAGTAAGACACCGAACCTCAGACCTTTTTTTATGAAAAGGAGATGCATTGTTCTCTAGTTTTGTAATCCGGTTTTATTGTGTGCTCTGTTCTGGAGCTGTAAATGGTTATTATTGTACTGTTGTTACTTGTGTAACCTGGCTTGAGTCTCAGAAAGAAGGGCAGACTTTAAATGGAAGGTGATGTTTTTTTAGAAAGGAGATAGAGATGTGGGGGAATGGAATTCTGCAGGAAGGGCACTTTCTATAAAGGAAATAAAGTTCTCATTTTAGATGCCTGTGATTTTTTTTGGGGGGGGGGTCAGTTTACTTTTCCTGGTCCTGCATCATTTACTGGATGTATTTCATTGTTGCAAAATCCAGTTTATTGGACCATCGTTCTGTAATTGTGAAATCCACTTTACGAAATGCATTGCAGTTGTGTCTTTGTTCCAGCATTATTTCATTGCATAATCTAACGTTAATGTATGCATTCTACTGTCTTGATTGAATTGTCTTTCACACATCTGTAACCTGCCTTGAACCTCAACAAGAATGGCAAGAATTGTCAACTCTGGGCTCAGAAATTCCTGGAGATTTGGGGTGGAGCCAGAGGGACCTCATTAGGGTATAATGCCATAGAGTCCACTCTTCAGAGCTGCCTTTTTTTCCAGGAGGACTGATCACTGAAACCTAGAGATCAGTTCTAATTCCATGAGATCTCCAGGCCCCACCTGGAAGCTGGCAACCCTAAGACAGGATGATGATAAATAAAACAAATAAATACATAAATACCTGCATACTATGATTGCCAACCTTCAGGTGGGGCCTGAAGTTCTCCTAGTGATCTCCAGACTACAGAGATCAGAAGCCATGTTAGATCAGGCCACACACTGTGGCTAATAGCCACTGATGGACCTCTGCTCCATATTTTTATCTAACCCCCTCTTGAAGGTGGCCATGCTTGTGGCCACCACCACCTCCTGTGGCAGTGAATTCCACATGTTAATCACCCTTTGGGTGAAGAAATACTTCCTTTTATCCGTTTTAACCTGTCTGCTCAGCAATTTCATCGAATGCCCACGAGTTCTTTTATTGTGAGAAAGGGAGAAAAGTACTTCTTTCTCTACTTTCTCCATCCCATGCATTATCTTGTAAACCTTCATCATGTCACCCCTCAGTCGACGTTTCTCCAAGCTAAAGAGGCCTAAGCGTTTCAACCTTTCTTCATAGGGAAGGTGTTCCAGCCCTTTAATCATTCTAGTTGCCCTTTTCTGAACTTTCTCCAATGCTATAATATCCTTTTTGAGGTGCGGCGACGAGAACTGCACACAGTACTCCAAATGAGACCACACCATCGATTTATACAGGGGCATTATGATACTGGCTGATTTGTTTTCAATTCCCTTCCTAATAATTCCCAGCATGGTGTTGGCCTTTTTTATTGCAAACGCACACTGTCCTGACATTTTCAGTGAATTATCTACCACGACCCCAAGATCTCTCTCATGGTCAGTCTCTGCCAGTTCACACCCCATCAACTTGTATTTGTAGCTGGGATTCTTGGCCCCAATGTGCATTACTTTGCACTTGGCCACATTGAACCGCATCTGCCACGTTGACGCCCACTCACCCAGCCTCAACAGATCCCTTTGGAGTTCCTCACAATCCTCTCTGGTTCTCACCACCCTGAACAATTTAGTGTCATCCGCAAATTTGGCCACTTCACTGCTCACTCCCAACTCTAAATCATTTATGAACAAGTTAAAGAGCATGGGACCCAGTACCGAGCCCTGCGGCACCCCACTGCTTACCGTCCTCCACTGCGAAGACTGCCCATTTATACTCACTCTCTGCTTCCTATTACTCAGCCAGTTTTTGATCCACAAGAGGACCTGTCCTTTTACTCCATGACTCTCAAGCTTTCTAAGGAGCCTTTGATGAGGAACTTTATCAAAAGCTTTCTGGAAGTCAAGGTAAACAACATCTATTGGGTCTCCTTTGTCCACATGTTTGTTCACCCCCTCAAAGAAATGTAACAGGTTAGTGAGGCAAGATCTTCCCTTGCAGAACCCATGCTGAGTCTTCCTCAATAACCCGTGTTCATCAATGTGCCTACTCATTCTGTCTTTGATAATGGTTTCTACCAACTTTCCCGGTATTGACGTCAGACTGACTGGCCTGTAATTTCCCGGATCTCCTCTGGAACCCTTTTTAAAGATGGGGGTAACATTTGCTACCTTCCAGTCCTCAGGAACGGAGGCAGATTTCAATGAAAGATTACAGATTTTTGTTAGAAGATCCACAAGTTCAACTTTGAGTTCTTTCAGAGCTCTCGGATGTATGCCATCCGGACCCGGTGACTTATTAGCTTTTAATTTGTCTATTAGTTGTAGAACCTCCTCTTTTGTCACCTCAATCTGACTCAGGTCTTTCAACACCCCTTCCAATATTAGTGGTTCTGGGGTGGGCAAACACTTCTCATCTTCCACGGTGAAGACAGAGGCAAAAAATGCATTCAGCTTCTCAGCCATTTTCCCATCCTCCTTCAGTAATCCTTTTACCCCATGGTCATCCACTGCATTTCAAATAATTTTATAGTAGTTATGAATATAATCAAGGGTAAAAACAGTGGGTGGAAGGGAAAAGGGAAAAAAGGAGAAGGAGGGATGAGAAGATATAAAATACTACTTGAAACAATAAATGTCTTCACTGTCTTTCAACCCATAGGTGGTAAACTTCTAAACTAGGTATAAGAATAACATTTAACACCTTTAAACATTATGAAGCAGCCCCATTTTCATTACTTCTTTATCCAGTCATAGAAAGGAGTCCATCTCTCCAACACTTCTTGCTTAGGGTTATCATTTAAAATGTCTGTCAATATGTCCATTTCACCTGTTTCTAATATTTTCTGTGTCAATTCTTCTATTGTTGGTACTTCTCTCGTTTTCCAGTGTTTGGCAAAAATTATTCTAGCTGCAGTTACAATATGTATAATCAAATGTTTACAATTCTTATTGGTTATTTGTGGCATCATATTTAACAAAAATAATGCAGGTTTAAAGGGTACAGTCGTCTTTAAAACTTTCTGTAAAACTTTCTGTACTTTTGCCCAATAAGTCTGCACTGTTTTTCATGACCATCACATATGATAAAAACTACCCACATGCTTTAGAGATTAGTTCCACTGGAGGACAAGGCAACAAATCCCCCTTCAGTCTCTTCGCCTTGCTAGGGTTGCTAGGCAGTGCCTGGCACCACTGGAACAACTGTGTGTGGGGATGGGGAGAGCTGTGTTGTAAGGCTTCCAGCTTCCTATTGGGGGCAGGGTTTCCCCCAGTTTTGGGGGCTCCAACCCACCAAGACAGAGCTGGCTGGCAGGGGATCCCTGCCCCCAAAGAGCTGCATCGACACCCAACATACCTGGTGTGATGACTTCACAGAAGTTACATCATCACACCGGGGATACTCTAGCATTTGGGAGTCAATTTGGTGTAGTGGTTAAGTGTGTGGACTCTTACCTGGGAGAACCAGGTTTGATTCCCCACTCCTCCACTTGCAGCTGCTGGAATGGCCTTGGGTCAGCCATAGCTCTGGCAGAAGTTGTCCTTGAAAGGGCAGCTGCTGTGAGAGCCCTCTCAGCCCCACCCACCTCACAGGGTGTTTGTCGTGGAGGAGGAAGATAAAAGAGATTGTGAGCTGCTCTGAGTGGAGGGCAGAATAGAAATTCAATGTCTTTTTCTTCTTCTTCTAAGAACTCTATGGCACCATAGAGATTTTTACCCAAATGCTAGAGCGTCTTCTGTGTGATGTGCCAAGCACAATGATGTCACTTCCAGTGATGTCATCGCACGCCATGTGTTTTGCAAGAGAGAGAAACATCCCCCACTGGAAGCCAGGTAAGACCTGGCAACACCCCTATGGAGTTACCACTTTTGGTAAAAAAAACAGAAGTGACATATGGTTTTACCATAGAGTTTTGTTGATTTCTAGAGCTACCTTATGTCACTTCAAGTTTTTTATTGGAAGCAACATGACCGTGCAGCCGGCATTGCAGTAAGCTCTATTGTTCTCCTGCTTTTGTTCAGAGTGGTGATAGGCAATGGGAGCAAGGGTGGGTGATTTCCTGCCCTGATTAGGGACCTGGAAAATCTAGTCCATTCCCAAAATTTGCCCCTGACAAGGCACTGCCCACAAATATCCAGGAATATCCCAAGCCAAACTCAGCAGCCCTAATGCATGCACACATACATACATATATGCATGCATGCAACTAAATCACAGCTCTCCCCCTGACAGTTCTCAACTCTTGCAGTTTGTGTGGGCCTCTCTAAGAAATGGGGGTGGGGGCGGGCGGGCAGAGGCCAAGTCCAACAGTTTAGGACCCAAAATGACAGACAAGGCTCTTCCAGACCCAGAGTTCCTTGGGCCTAAAAAAAAAAGGTTTTAGAAAGCAAAGTTACTCCACAACAGGGAAAAGAAAAAAACCCAGAATCTAAAAGTGGCATTTGCTCAAGCTGACAAGAGAATAGAGATCACATGTATGACCTTCAGCAATGGGTTGCTGCTTCTCTCAACCTCTCCCACATCCAACCAGAATCATGTTCACCTCCTGTGTGTGTCTGCATTCACTCTCTACCTGGGCAAAAAAAAAAAAGTGCACCTAACCTGAGCATGGGGGAGGGAGAGAGAAGCAATCAGAATGATTGACAGATAAATGCATGTCAGTTGCCCAAGGCATCTCAAGTTAAAAAAAAAAAACTTCACAGGAGCAATTCATCTTAGTATATCTTTCTCTAATAAACCAGAAAAGGACACACCAACATTCTTTGTCCCTGAATACTTTTTTAAAAAAACTGAGATGCTTTGGAGCAGGAGACACGCACCATTATTTTTCAGTACTAGTCTGCAGCTTCACACCTTTTCTTGTTCTTTTTACTGAATGTGGGTGGCTGGCCAAGAGAAATTAAGACCTAAGCTTTGCACAATTTTTTTTTAAGTTTAAGGTCAGCAAGGGCCTTTGTGGAACCATTTTGCTATCTGTTGTCTTTCCTTTCAACAGTGTCACTTCACAGCCACCTCCTAGAAAGCAGCCAATTCCTGCCTGCTTTGGTCCTTTCCCTGCAGCCTGAAAAACTGAAAATTACCACTGTCTTCCACAGGGAGGTGCCGACTGCAAGTTATCTGGCTATGCCACTGGTGAATTCGGTGAAGGTTTATCTTCTTTATGGGCTAGAAGGCTCTGAGCTAGGGTTGCCACAGCAACCAGATGTTCAAAGGCTTGAAAAGGCAATGGAGGAGGTGGATGAAAGAGAAGGAAAGGTTTTCAAAGCCAGCCAAGCCCCATGTTTGATAAAAGATGAGAAATACATTGTAGGCAGCAACAGTATTCGCAAATATGATCCCTGACTTTGAAAATAAAACAGCCGGCACCGAGAATTGACGAGTGCAATTCAGTTCAAAGATATTTTGAGGTTTCTTTCTTGCAACTTAGTTCTCACCAGAAAATAACTACTTCAGCCTGATGCAGTGCCTTCAACGGTCACTTGATCTGCAGAAATCAGCCAGTAAAGCTTTCCTCAGCACGGAAGCAGGATAAGCCTTGTCTTCTGCTAATGTCTTTAGATCAAAGTGGTTGTGAAAGGCACAGTGGTTGATAAAAGCATGTATAATTTTGACATCTGGATCAGGTTACCATCTTTCTTTACTAGCTCACCTTCTGGACTTTAATATTTAGCAATTAGGCAGGTGAAACCTTTGGCTGGGATTCAGTGAGGGGATGCTGGGGTCCAGTGAGAGGCACAGGAGGAGTGGTTGGTAAAAATACAAAACCGAACTTCTGGCAAGAAATCAGGGGTGGACTGGCCATTTAACTTACAGCGAATTTTCCCAGTCAGCCATTGCCTGAGGGCCAGCACAAGCAGACCCAAGCTCACCAGCTGTCTTTCCCATACAGCAGGGGTGGCCAGCGGTAATTCTCCAGATGTTTTTTGCCTACAACTCCCATCAGCCCCAGCCATTGGCCATGCTGGCTGGGGCTGATGGGAGTTGTGAGCAAAAAACATCTGGAGAGCTACCGTTGGCCACCTCTGCCATACAGTCTCCAGATGGGGGGAGGATGCAATGGGTGAGCTAATGCCGACCGTTGGTGCTGCTGAGCTGAGCACCCCCTGGCTGCACTGGCTTGTAGGTCCACATAAGTGTAGACTGTGGGGTAGGGGTTATGGGGGAGGGCTTGCCTATGCCTGGCTGGAGAATATAGGCCAGGAGGGACCGGAGGCCCATGCCAGGCTGGGTGCTGCAGTTGTAGGGGATCGTGTAACCGAGGTTGCTGGGCGAGGAGTGGAGTGAGTGTAGCCCCTGTCAGCTTCCGCTGCTGCAGCAGCTGCTTCATGGAATGTGCACTGGCCATTGGGAAAGCCAGTGAGCAGGCAGCATAAGGCAAGCTAGCAGTGTAGCCCCCTCCCACCCCTCTGTTGCCCCCCAAGGAGATCTCCATGGTTGTCTTGGATTGAATAGGAACTGAACTCCGAAGGGAGTTCTGACATTCACATTTAAAGGGACCATGCTCTTTTTAAATGCCTCTCCTCCATTTGGAAATAATGGAGGGGGGCACCTTTGGAGGGGGGGCTCATAGAATTGGACCTCCTGGTCCAATCTTTTTGAAATTTGGGGCTATTCTGTGGAGAGGCACCAGATGCTATGTGGAAAATTTGGTGCCTCTACCTCAAAAAACAGCCCCCCAGAGTCCCCGATACTCACGGATTAATTCTCCATTGTACCCTATTGATCTCCATAGAGTATAATGGAGTGCCCAGCAAACATTTCCGTCCTACCCCACACGCTTGGTGATGATCCTGAAGTGGGGGGAGGGCCTCCAAATTGGGGAATCCCCTACCCCCAACTGGGGATTGGCAGAGGACCTTGAGGCCTGGCCTCAGAGCTGGAGAGGGGGATTGGGAGTCCTGTTCCTCTCAATCCGAACCCCTAGACTGAGCAGGTGGTGGCAGCGAGCCCAAGTGGCCGGAGGAGAAATAGCTCCCTCCAAAAAGGGGAACGGGGTCTGGTAGGCAAACCAGGGCCGTTCCGTCACAGCAACCCTACAGGGTGGTAAGTAGTGGGGCCAGGACTCTGGGCTTGGTATTGAAGCGGTGAGGCCAGGACCTCACTGTAGCTACAGGCCTGAGGAAGAGTGTCTTTGTCACTGGATGTAATAGCAAGATCTACATCCATGTCTGAGCTACAAGCAGCAACACTAACCTAGGTGGGATGTCCTGAAAGGATCATGTGGAGACACCCCCATTCTGCCTAATTTTTAGCAGCGAAAATCCTGGAGCTAGTCTTAATCTCACTGACTCAAAATTTACTCTTGCAACAACGAGATGTGCAAAGCCAATCCCTGCAGAGTTTTGTGTATTGCACAAGGGTCTTTGTGCACCAGACTCTGGACAACGTTCCCTCCTTGGAAGTCAGTGGTTATCCTCAGGGCTTTCCTGAATACCAGGGCTCAGTTCTGCTACCTTCAAAATAGGGGTTAAAAAAGAAGTGGAACTCTGAACTTTAGCAAAAGGCCTTCTTTCACATACCAACCGCATTTGGTGACAAGATTTCCAGGCTAAGGAGCCACTTCTGTCCTAAGGAGGACTGTGCCTCACCAATCTCTAGGGTTGCCAACCTCCAAGTGACACCTGGAGATCTTTTGCTATTATAATTGATCTCCAAACAACCAAGATCAGTTCCCCTAGAGAAAATGGCTGCTCTGGAGAGTGGATTCTATGACATTGTACTCCACTGAGATTAGGCTTCCCAACCCTCCCGCCCTGGCGGGGGACCCCAGGATTTTTACCCTCTTCCTTCGCTCCCCAAAACAACGGAAGCGGGGGGAGGGGGAAACGGCGCCAGGGAGCATGGCGAGCCGCCTGATCATGGAGCAGGCGAGGCCGCCGTGCCGCGCCGCTGCCACCCCCTCCCCGCCCACCGCAGCTGCTCCTCCAAGATGGGCCCAGGCTGAGCCCATCTTGGAGGAGCAGGCAAAACCAGAGAAGGGGAGGGCAAGGCAGGCCAGGAGCATGGCAAGCCACGAATCCGAGCCCTTCTAGGACCCGGACTTGCGGCTCGCCACGCCCCCGGCCCGCCTCCACCCCCCCCTCCGCTTCCACCCCAGAGGCGGAGCGGGTGAGGCTGCTGCGCTGCTGCCGCCTCTTCTCCGCTCACCGTGGCTGCTCCTCCGAGATGGGCTCAGCCTGAGCCCATCTCGGAGGAGCAGCCACGGTGAGCGGAGAAGAGGCGGCAGCTGCGAGGCGGCTCGCCACGCTCCCCGGCGCCGTTTCCCTCCTCCCCCCTAGCTCCACCCCAGTGTCTCCTGGCTCCACCCCCAAAGTCTCCTGGCTCCACCCCCAAAGTCCCCAGATATTTCTGGGGTTGGACTTGGCAACCCTAACTGAGATCCCTTCCCTCCCCAAAACACTCCCCTCCCCAAGATCCACCTCCAAAATCTCCAAGAATCTCCCAACCCAGAGTTGTCAACCCTTTGTGTGATCTGTGTTATTTTATACCTTTTCTCCCTAGTCTACAAATTAAACCCTGTTTGTCCTCAGTTCCCTTCCTAAAAAAAAATATTAGAAGCTAAGAATAGGGTTGCCAGGTCTGAGTTAGAAAATACCAGGAGAGTTTGGGGGTGGATTCGGGAGAGGGCGAGGTTTGGGGAGAGGAAGGGAGGGGCCTCAGCAATGTCATCAAGTCCACCCTTCAATGAAGCCATTTTCCCCAGAGGAGCTGATCTCTGCTAACTGGAGGGCAGTTATAAAAGAAGATCTCCAGGTCCCACCTTAGGGTTGCCAGGTCAGGGGATCTTCCTCACATGCACTTTGCGCACAGGGCACAATGATGTCATTTCAAAGTGATGTAATCATGCCAGGCACATCATGCAGGGATTCTATAGCACTTGAGGAAACTCTATGGTTATCATAGAGTTTTTTCCCAAATTCTAGAGCATCCCCCCACAGTGTGCCTGGCACAATTACATCACTTCCAGGTGACATCATCACACCAGATATGGCGCAGCACTCCAGCACTCTTCAGGGGCAGGGCCTCTCCCACCAGCCAATTCCGTGGCATTGGATTGGAGGCCCTGAAATCAGGGGAAAACCCAACCCTGGCAGGAGGCTGGGAACTCTATCCCACCTGGAGGCTGGCAACCCTAGCTAAGAAGGGTATCATTGCCAACCTCCAAGTGGGTTCTGGAGTTCTCACAGAGTTACAGCTAATATCTGCACTACAGAGATCTGGTCTCCTAAAGAAATTGTCAATATCAGAGTGCAAAATCTATGGTATATAGGGCTGCCAAGCTCTCAGGCAGGGCAGGAGTTCTCCTGCTTTGGAGGTCCCCAGCCCGGCAGCTTGCAGTGGGCCAGCAGAGGGATCCCCTCCCAACATCGGCAGCGCGATGGTACATCACTCACAGGTGATGTAATTGCACCAACGACATCATGTGCCGGTTACTCTAGGGGCTTCTAAGAAAACTCTACAGTTTTCCAAGATGGTCTTAGCAATTTGGGAGGAAAACTCTATGGTACCAGAGGCCAGAGGCCACAGGGGATTTGGCAACCCTAATGGTATAATATGGATTCCAAATGAAATCCCTACCCAAATTCCCCCTTCCCCAGACACAGCCTCCGATTCCCCAGGAATTTCCCCAGCCAGAGTTGGCAACCCTAAGTGGAAAAACAGTTTAGGATAGCATATCTGCCTTTGCAGGGTATCTATAGAGTCAACAAACATAAAGCCTGTAACAAGGACTGCAGATATTAAAACGTTTCAGGTGGTAAAGTTTTTTTTTCCTGGAATGAAGAGAAAGAAATGGAGAAAAGTTGTGCCTGCTTAATTTTTGCATGTCTAGCTACTGTTAAAGACACAAGAGCAAGGCCAGCACAAAATACTGTTGTAATGCACTTTGCACATTATAGTGATTTCTAATGGTTATTTTTAATCCTGTGCATCTGATTGAATAGGAAGGCCATTTTCCTCATGATTGTCAAAAGCATGCAAGAAGTATGCAAAAGCAAATATTAGCAATACTCTCACAAAATCAAAATATCTCACCTATAGACAGTGATGATGATGATGATGATGATGATGATGATGATGATGATGATGATGATGATGATGATGATGATGATGATGATGATGATGATGATGATGATGATGATGATGATGATGATATTGGATTTATATCCTGCCCTCCACTCACAATCTCAGAGTGGCTCACAATCTCCTTTATCTTCCTCCCCCACAGCAGACACCCTGTGAGGTGGGTGGGGGTGAGAGGGTTCTCCCAAAAGCTGACCTTTCAAGGACAACCTCTGCCTGAGCTATGGCTGACCAAAGATCATTCCAGCAGGTGCAAGTGGAAGAGTGAGGGAATCAAACCCAGTTCTCCCAGATAAGAGTCCACACACTTAACCACTACACCAAACTGCTAATGATGCAAAGCATTGCTATGAGAGAGAGGAACATTGCATTATTGTTTGTGTCCTCTTGTAGCAAAAAAAAAGTTATGTCAGTGTTGACTCTAGTAAAAACTAGTATCAGTTTCCCTGTTAAAGGTACAGGAGCATGTACTATCAAAAACAAAGAATGCTTCCCAAATTTATGTAAGAAATACCTAATAAATTGGGTTGCCAAGTTCAATTCAAGAAATAGCTGGGGACTTTAGTTCAATTCAAGAAATAGGGATGGAGACCGGAGACTTTGGGGGTGGAGTCAGGAGCAAGGGTGTGACAAGCATGATTGAACTCCAAAGGGAGTTCTGGCCATCACATCACACCTCAACTACACCATCTCAGGCTCATTTACTTGCTCAGCTTCTAACATTGTATATGCCATTAAATGCCAAAAGTTCCCTTCAGTTCTCTACATAGGGCATACAGGACAGACCCTACTGCAAAGGATAAATGGACACAAATCTGACATCTAGGGTTGCCAAGTTCAATTCAAGAAATATCTGGGGACTTTCGGGGTGGAGCCAGGAGACTTTGGGGGTGGAACCAGGAGACATTGGGACGTGCAGCCATAAGCAAAGTTGTGACAAGCACAACTGAACTCCAAAAGAAGTTCTGGCCATCACATTTAAGGGGACCACATACCTTTTTAATGCCTTCCCTACATTAGAAATAATGAAGGATAGGGGCACCTTCTTTTGGGGCTCATAAAATTGGACCCCCCCTGGTTCAATTTTTTTGAAACTTGGAGAGAATATTGAGGAGACTCATCAGATGCTACACTGAACATTTGGTACCTCTGTCTCAAAAAACCACCCCTCCAAAGCCCCAGATACCCCGGGATTAATTCTCCATTATACTCTATGGTCCAGCAGACATTTCGCTCCCTCCCCCCTCCCCATTTCCGATGACCCTGAAGCTCTGGAGGGCCTCCAAATCGGGGTTCCCCTGCCCCCACCTGAGAATTGGCATCTCTACTCACAAGTTGCTGAACTTTCAAGTTTTTCACAGTAACACAGGGCAACCAAAGGTTCAAATTTACCTTCACACTATGCAAACAACCTCTGCAAGGATTGTGCCACGAATGGAGGGTCTAGGCTCCTTTCCCAACCATGTTATTCTGCCTCCTCACTCCCACCCACACCCGCCGTTCCCCTTTAGCCTTAAAGGCACAGACACACCATCCAAAGAGGAAGACTTTCTCAAGTAGAGACTGAAGCCTCCAGAGGGGGAAAGGCACATGATGGCTGTGGGGGCGGGGCTTCCCCCCTCCAACCAGCTGACTGGGGGCAGGAAGGAGCCTGGGAAAGTGGGAGAATCCCCTCTGGGACCTGGGGATTGGCAAGCCTACTAAGATCAGCATTCACAAGACTGAAAAAATTGTAGGAGAACATTTCAGCCTTCCAGGACATTCAGTGGGTGATGTCAAAGTAGCTGTTTTATTGCAAAAGAACTTCAGGAACAGACTGAAAAGGGAAATTGCTGAACTACAACAACACACACACACACTGACTTAACAAGGGCATTGGTTTCTTATCTCATTACATATGCTAAATTGATTCAGTCCTTACATACATATTCTCACCAAGAAGGGCTTAAACATCCTCTGTATTTTAGTGTATTTCTTTTTTGCAATAGTATATTGGAATAGTGAATGTAATGTAATAAAGTGAATATTGAAATGAGTTCCTCTGACATAACACAGCACCCCACCTCAGAGGAAAGGATGCTGTCAGATAACTTTATGCTTGAGAGGAGACAAATGGAGCATAACGGCAGAGTCTCAATTACTCAATTACTCTTAACAATTAAGAAAGATACTTTTACACATTAGCCTCCTACATTGACATATTTATTGCTCCACTGTTTTCCCCCTAATTAAATCTAAACATATTGTAATCTATAAACTTAGCTTGATTTTGCTATTTAGTCTTTGCATATGTCAAAACATCTTCAATAAGTTGTATGCTATTTTGCTGTTCACCTATGTAGAAGCAAATGACCATTTCTTCCATTTCTATGTATCTGAAGAAGCGTGCCTGCACATGAGAACTCATACCTTGAATAAACTTTTGTTGGTCTTAAAAGTGCCTCTGGACACAAAATTTGTTCTATATTTTCATATGAATTCTTGAGCAGGAATAGACAGGATCTCAAAAGAATTAAAAAGTAATGGGAGGAGATAAAAGTAAAAAGCTTCACAAAATGACATTGTCATCAGGGCCAGGTCAGAGGGAGTTATTTTATTGCAAACAATAGTTCATTGGTTCCTTAAGCAGTCACAGAACCACATTTCACACAAGAATCACAACAGCACCATATAAGTTATCTGGGGGAAGAATTACATTTTCTCAGTTACAACTACCCAGTGCTCAGGAAACAGCAGTCTCTGCCACAGAAATGCTACCTTCGGAGAAAGGTGTGCCTTAAACAAGAAATGGTGCATTTAATGGGCACCACAGAGACAAGGTAATGTTGTGTCACAAATGTTCTCTGAGGTGTCACAACCCTCTTTGGCAAGCAATACAATTGCTCCTGTCAATAACTCGACACTCAACACAAGATTAGAATTAGGCAAGTCCAATTAAAACAGCCAAACTTGAGTCAAATTTGAACCAGAAATACTAAGGAAGAAGGGCAAAAACCTTGTTGTTCCTTAATATAAATTAGCTCAAGGTCATCTTTCCAATGTCCTTCAAGTCAGAGCTGACCCTAGTTTATATTATTTGCATTAAAACAGGAGTTGTGGCTCTCAAGTTCCCATCTTATAACTTTTAACTCCCCAGTTGTAGGCACAGAGAGAGAAAAAGGAAATGAAACAGTCTCTCACATGCTCCACACCCACCCCAGCCTCTCAGGAAATTGCGGATTCAGTCCACGCATTACCTCCCTCACCCTGGACTCCAGTGCCGGCATACGAGCAGGGCCTGTTGGTTGCCATGGCAACAGAGGAGAACAGCTCTCTGTTTCCAATTTAATATCCAATAAGCCTTAATGTGCAGTTTATGAAACATGTTGAGGGGAAGAATAGGGGGTGGGCCCAGATCCTAGGAACTGAACAGAAGGATAAGAAATTTTCTCTACGGCATATTGCAGCAGCAAAGATCTGAAATTGAACCTCTAGTAACTATGTGCACCATGATTTAAAGAATCCTAGCATGGCTTTGGACGTTAGGTTAATGCAAAGGGAACTGGCATGGTCTATATTGTTGTACATCTCTCAGTTTTGCACATTCCCCTACAGGAGGAAGTACATTCTTCCCCATTATCAGGTGCTTATGCACCGCCAGATCTGTATGCTATGTGGGTATTTCATACCAAATTAAAATGTGGGGGAACAGGAAACATGACACACTTGCACTTCCTGTTCCTTTCATGTGCTTGTAACCTGCAAAGCCATACTACAGTCCTATCACTTGCAAGTACAGGCTTCTTGGCTACCACCAAAGAATCATAGAATTGGAAGGGACCTCCAGGGTCATCTAGTCCAACCCAGCTTGGGAAAGAAGATGACAAACTGAGATTATGAGTATTTCCTTCAGGCATGGAGATGGCCCCATTCTTTTGCCTCACCCAGGCTCCTTTCCCTTCTGAGATGACAAAGGACAATAAGGGGCAAGTCATGGCACTGAGGGCCCAGCTCCCTCTGCTGTCTTCAGATTTCATCCCCAAAATCTCCAGGAATTTCCCATCCTGGATTCACAATCCTAGTTTCTTTTGGAGGACTGTTCTCTAGACAGTCTGCTTTTTTGAGGCCTGCCATAATGACAGTACTCATTTTTGAGACCAATATGTTATTTCATTTAGAGGACAAGCCTCTTTTTTTGAGGTCTGCCCTCTAAAATCCTGGGATCTGCTGTTGTCTATCAAAATTGACTGAAGAGGCTGAGAAAGCTTGATTCCTGAGTGGCCATAGTTATTAGGACTGCCAGCCAGTGGCTGACATCTGACAGAAGGTTAGGAAAGGTGGGGACATTGGGGGCATCATAGGGTTGTCCATCCTGGCAACTGGTGGGGGATGAGGGGGAAGACTTAGTGGGAGAAAGAGAAAGGCCCAGGGCACATCACCAGCATCACACAGCACGTTACATTATAGGTTTGCTGCCAGCTCTGGGTTGGGATAAACCTGGAGATTTGGGGAAGGAGTCTAGAGAGGGTTGGATTTGGGTGGGGGGGGGACCACAGTGGGATATAATGTCATACAGTCTACCTTCCAAGGCAGCCATTGTCTCCAGGGGAGCTGATCTCTGAGACCTGGAGATCAGTTGCAATCCCAGGAGATATCCAGGTGCCACCTGGGAGTTGGCAACTCTATGACATTATTGTGCCAGTGTAGAGTTGCCAGATTCAGCTTGGGAAATTCATGGAGATTACAAGACAGAGCCTGGGGAGGATAGAGACCTTAGTGGGGTACAATGCCACATCCAGGTTGGGAAATTCATGAAGATTATAGGATGGAGCCTGGGGAGGACAGAGACCTTAGTGGGGTACAATGCCATAGAATCCATCCTCTAAAGCATCTGCATTCTCCAGGAGAACTATCTCTGTAGTCTGGAGATGAGCTGTAATTCAGGGGATCCCCAGATCCCACCTGGAGCCAGACATCCCCAAGGCTGGCATTCAGTCTGGTATTTGAGCAAAATATCTATGGTAATACCAGCTTCTACCATTGAGTTTTTGCCCAAATACCAGAGCATCACTTGGTAGTCACTGGCATGACAACATCACTTTCTGTGTGACCCTGGCTATGTGGTCTGGGCAAAAGCCAAACAGCAACGGCTGCACACTTGGATCTAGCTTCCAGTCTAAACATCTAGATTACTACGGTATATAGCTCCATGGTGCTTGCTTGACACAGAGGGTGTCTGGAGCCTCTTGACCTCACAGATAATAATTAAACTCAGGGACAAGAGTCGAATTACCAGCTATGAGGGGCTGGGTCTTGTCCAGCTTGTTACATTCCTAATTGACATTTCCAGTTGATTCTATAGCCAGCTGCAGGTATATATTGGGGGTGTTTTCTTTGTCTGGGGCTGCATGTCAACATTCCTTTGAGTGGGTCTTGGCAGGCAGACAGGAATGTGTATTCCTCTTTGAATTCTCTCTCTCTCTCTGTCTCTCTCTCTGAAGATTCAGCCACTTGCCAGACTCAGTCCAGTTCACTGAACTCTGATAAGAGGTCCCAGGCACTTTCATGGGTGCTAGAATTCCTCAACAGGCATAATGACTGTACTATATGACATCATTTACAAGATGAATCCAGGCATGACATCATGCTACTATAGGATTTAGTGGAACCATAGAGCTTTTCTTTACTGTTAGTCTGACATGACATCACTTCCAGGCATGACTGTTTTTGAGCAGGAACGCAAAGAAACACAGTTCCAGCTGGCTTGGTATCAGGGGTGTGGCCTAATATGCAAATGAGTTCCTGCTGGGATTTTTCTACAAAAAATCCCTCTGTGGAATAATGGTGATCTCTGGGGTGTGTGGCCTAATATGCAAATAAGTTCCTGCTGGGCTTTTTCTACCAAAAAAAGCCCTGCTTCCAGGTTTGCCTCAGAAATGATGCCATGCCATTGTTGTAATGCCAATTATTTCTGCATCCTGCCCCTCCCCCTCCAGCCTGTTGTGTGGTGGTGGGGGTGAGAATGTTGCTGGTGGGAGATCTCTCTAGTAGCTACCTGCCATTGGAAGAAGGACTGCTAAAGCAAACCAGGGTATAAAGAGTATGATTCATAAAGGACAGCAAGGAAAGCTTGAAAACTTTCTCATCAACATAG
This sequence comes from Heteronotia binoei, assembly GCF_032191835.1. Classification (NCBI taxonomy): domain Eukaryota; kingdom Metazoa; phylum Chordata; class Lepidosauria; order Squamata; family Gekkonidae; genus Heteronotia; species Heteronotia binoei. Next base: position 30,448,267 of record NC_083235.1, read on the forward strand.
CGCCTCAATAGCCAACAGAATGGGAATTATGACAAGCTAGATTTCTATTTAAAGTACAGTGAGATGAGTAGCCATGTTTGTCTGTAGCAATAGAAAGGAGCAAGAGTCCAGTAGCAACTTAAAGACTAACAAAATGTGTGGCAGGACAAGAGCTTTCCTGAGTTGCTGCTCACTTCTTCAGATAATTTTTCAGATTCAGGCATCTGAAGAAGTGAGCAGTGACTCACAAAAGCTCATACCCTGCCAAAAATTTTGTTAGTCTTTAAGGTGCTACTGGGCTCTTGCTCCTTTCTATTTAAATTACATTGGTTATATGTAAAGTTGCACTTATGCATATAGATTATAATATGCAAATTTTGTCCCCTTTCTAGGGCTCCCCCCCCCTTGTGGCTATCTGTAAACAGCCACCCTACCACAGGAACCCATCGGCCTCCTCTGCACCAAGTGGGTATGTAACTTGCAGTATTGGAAAATCCAACTGATATCTGTGGTGTACTCAGAGGAGAATTTTCAGCAGAACTTCTTCCAGCTCTAAAGGCTTCTCTGTGGAAGCCATGTTGACAAGGTCACTGTTGATTTGGGCCTACATTTGGAGTGCTGAATTGGCAAGCCCTGGGGACTGCAAAGGACCTTGGTGGAGTGGGGACATGGGGGGCACCAGCATTTTTACTCTATAGTAAAACCACAGTGTTTCCAGCGATTCCTAGAGCAAGACAATGACAGTTCCAGGTTTTCCCTAGAAGTGACATCAAGCCATGGAGCTCAGTTGGAGCATCAGTGAGCAACAAGCATTGCCAGCAGCAGGCCTCCCACCACAGCTGGAGACCTACCAACCCTATCTAACTCACAGCAGATCTACCTAGAAGAGCATAGTTGCCATTCTTTCAGAGTTGTCACTCATTTTCAGACCACAAGAAGTCAGTTCCCCTGAATACAATGGCTGTTTTTGAAGATGGATTCTAAGGCATTATTATACCCTGCTGAAGTCCCTTTCAAAACCCTGCTCTCTCTAGGCTTCACCCCCTAAATTTCCAGGAATTTCTGAGCCTGGAGTTTGCCATCCTACAAAGTGTTCCACATGTGAGGGGGGAAATGCTTCTTTTTAGATGGCAGTTGCTATGCATCGTTTTTTTTTAATGGAGCTCAAGTTTATCAGAGGCGCTTTTCAAACAAGCAGAAGATTCATTGACTGATGTCTGCTCTCCTAATAGCAAAGTCTGTTTTTGAACCAGTTGTTAGGGAATTTCTCAGTTGTGCACCTGTTAATACAGTAACAAATTAAAGCACAACGCAGAATCAATAATCTGAAGAAAGGAAATTACAACATTGCAAAAAGTGCTTTTAAAAAAAATGCATTAAATGTTTGGCAGTCTTCAAAACGTTTTAAAGCTATTAATTCTAAGAGATCAAGTGTTACATCACTGAAGTGATTCGACTTCCTCACCCACATGTAGTGTCATGGAATCCTCACAAACATTCTAAGTGGTAGAGAACAAAGGGCCTAAGAGAATAGCAGCTGGGAATACACAAGAGAAGCAGGAGGTCAAGCACTATTGCTGTGGTGGTGATCAACTGTTAGAGTGAGTTAGCAAGCAGGACACTCAAACGTCCATATATGTGGGAAAAGGCTGTTAAACAGGTAAATGAATATAGTAATTGTGAATTAGGGCAGAGCAGAAAAGGGCTTACAGGTAAAAATCACATCTACACATTTTCTGCAGGTCTCCAGGTATAAAATGAGAATACCCACTCTTATTAAAGTTTAACAGCCACATTGGATTAAATTGAAGGTCTTTGTCTTCTGAACCAGACTGTCAATCAATACTGTATACATTATTGACTGACAGCATATATGTACCACTAATTTATATAATGGCAAAACGCTGCTTTATTATTTTCTGTCCTTTTCTTATTTGCATTGAATACATATGTATGAATAAATATTTGGTTTATTTTAGTTTTTTAAAAATTCATTATTAGATCTAGGTGTTTCTTTTTAAATGAGAAATAAATTGCAGTTTTTCCCAGCTGATTAGGAAAAAGAAATACAGTACTAGGATTGCCAGAACTTTGTAATGACTATAGAGATTAGGGAAATTCCTAGAGCATCAAGGATACACCAACCAGAAATGCTGTCTCCATGTCTGTGACATCATTTTCCCTCTCCTTTTTTCTCCCACTGTGAGAGTGGATGAGACAAGAGCAGGCAAGAGCCAGCAGAAGAAGAAGGTTGCCTTCCATGGAGTACAACCTGGTAAGCCTAGATCATACATATACACCCATCCGCAAATGGATTCTCTCTGCCCAATTTAAACAGATAGTAGAAAGGACTCCCATTTAACAGGCAAATAGATAGAACAAAGGGCCCACATTTAATAGGCAAAAAACTAACTTGGAAAGTAAGCCCAGACTTTGGCTAATAATTTTTTTTCCTTGTTTCCCAGGAGATTCAAAAACAGATAAAGTAAACTAACAGTGCTATCCAAAGCAGAGTTACAACATTCTAAGTCTGTTCATCAATAGGTTTAGAAGCATTTAACTCTGATTAGGTTGGCACTATACACCTCATCCCTTACCCCTGTGGTTGCCAGGTCATACATGTTTTTACCCAAATTGCTAGAGCACCCCTGTGCAATGTGCCCAGTGTGATGACATCACTTCTTTGGGGGCAGGGATCCCCCTACTGGCCAGCTCCATGCCAGTAGGTTGGGGGCCTCAAAACCAGGGAAACCCCTTTCCCTGTGGGAGGCTGGGGACCCTACCTGCCCCATACATACAGGCATCCTTTTCCTAACTGGGCTTAGTTGATTTCAGTAAGTATTAACCTCTGCCTCTCTTTCCCCATCACCAAGCCCATCTACTGCTCTTGCTTTCAGAAAGTTCAGCCTTCAAGCAAGATGTCTGCTGCTACTAAGCTTGCAGGCCCACCCAAGAGTACAGCATAATATAGAAATACACCAACTGCTTATATAGAATCAAGAAATCCCTCCCGTAACCATTGGGGCAGTGCAACGAAAGGGGTGGGATGTGTACTCCTGTGAACAAAATCCTCTTCAGTGGGAAGGCCTGCTAACTCTTTTGGATGGACAACAACTCTGTCAGATTTATCTGCTGTCTTATCCTCACTAACCTTCTCATTTCCCATTTCTTGCCATGGGCAACTGTGAAAAGCAGGCAACAAGTACCACTTTCTACAGCAGGGGTCCCCAATGTGGTGCCCATGGGCACCATAGTGCCTGCTGAAATTTTTCTTGGTGCCCACCAAGTGTTTTTAGAAAGTGGGAGGGGCCAGGTGGGGCTTTTGCCCAGCAAGGCTTCTAATTGGCCACTGGAAATGCCGTTAGTTGCACAGATTTTTTAAAACTTGCTTTGGCAGCAGCTTTCATCTCAACAAAATGATCTTCATTGCATGACTAAAACTGCATGTAAGAAAATATTTTAAAACAATATGTTGGTTTTCAATGGCACAGTATTAAACAGAGCTTCTGCTTGAAATGTTGAAGAATTACTATCAAGAGTTATGCATGACCTTACTTCCTAACATTTTGCTGTTGGTTTCACCTCTTCTGGCAGCCATTTTGTGGTTGCTCCCATTATCCTGTACTAATAGCTGTTCCCTGTTCAATAGGTGCTCACAGGATCCAAAAAGTTAATCCCCCAGATTCCATGGATTGTGAAATGCTGCATTTTGAGCAATCAGATTGGTTATATGAAAAAGATTCAAGAGCAGAAGGATTTTGTTCAGGTTTTGATTGGTTAATTCCTGAATGCACATCCCTAATATCTAATATTCCAACTAACATTGTGACTTCTGTGGTGCTTTATGTTGATGTTTCCATAAAGCTGGCTACAGCAGCTCCGAGATACCTCTTGACTGGTCTCAGTTAATTTTGGTCCCAAATGTATATAAATATGCTTGTGGGTTATTCCTCCTCCATTGCCCTTATCAACAGTGAATTGCATCTGCCATTGCTTCTCTTGATTCCGACCAGCGTTATGAAAACCGCCTGCTTTATGCCTCAAAATGCATTTATCCCGGGCGATGAAGTTTAGAGCGCACACATAAAATGATTAATTTATATGCTTAGAGCAAATACATTCAATATTTATGTATATAGTAACTGTAATTGTATAGAAGCCAGCCTAATTATAATAAATAAATGTTACTTATTATTACCATTATTCCCAGGACTCTGGAGGGTGATTAGAGCAAGATACAAATGCGGATTTGTTGGTAGTTTCTTAAAGGAGAGGAACTATTTGTTGTGGCTTGTTTTACATTTAAATTGGGCAAGAGAGGAGGCTGGTTCACCCTAATTGTTTTCACAGGGAGAAGTTTTTATCACAGCACATTGATTGTAGCACAGCTTAATACTCACCATTTTTGACTGTGGAACCAGATCTTTGATCAAGCCACAATCAGCTTAGTTTCAATGGGAATAAGGTTGTCATTGGGAAATACTTGGAGATTTAGAGGCAGTGCCTAGAGATGGCAGAGTTTAGGGAGGAGAAAGTACTCAGTGGGGCTATGATGTTATTCAGGAACATCTGTTTTTCCTAGACTCTGTGGTGTACCATAGAGTCCACCCTGCAAAGCTGCCCATTCCTCCAGGAGAATTGATGTCTGTAGCTTGGAGATCCAGGGGTAACTCAAGGCCCTACCTTGTGGTTGGTAACCCTACACGGGAAGTGTAAATTATGTGTGTGTGTGTATTGTATCATCTTGCAGTTGCACAATTTGCACAGGATGTAGGTTCAGAATATTAATAATCTCAGCTTTTTTTTTTCCAAAGTTAATTTTTAACCATGGGAAATTAGCCTGGAAATGGTCATCATCTGAATGATAGTCAGTGCCAAGTCCAGCATCGATTATGAAAGCATGTCAAATAATGAAGCTGGTGAAGACTTTACTCTTCCTGAGACCCTGGAAAGCTGATGCAGGTTAAAAAAAAATACAGCACTAGATGTATTGGCCAGATGCAGTAAAGTAAGAGAGGAGCCACTGCTCAATCATAGACCATTTGCTTTGTATGCAGAAGGTCACAGGTTCAATACCCAGAAACTCCAGTTTAGAAGGAAACAGTAGTAGAATTTGAAAGATTTCCACCAGAGACCTTGGAGAGCTACTGCCAGTTTAATAGACCATACTGACCTTAATAGGGCAATGGCAGCTTCATGGGTACCTTTGTATATATAAAATGTATAGGCAATGCCTGTTGAAATCTCATAAACCAGACGTAGTGGGGATGATAGGTGAGTTTAATTCATATTCATCATTGCTCCTTCTCCTTCTGTACGACTTGCAGAAACAGGGATGTGTTTGGCAGTATAAGCACAGATGATATTTCACACAAACGTATGCAGGCCACACAATGTGGCTTTTCTTGGCAGAGAATCGGGATTCTCTTGGTACACAATTTTGTTCTCTTTCCCTCTTGAAGTGCTGAATACACCGAATGCTGGCTATAAACTCTTGATCTAATGAATGATGGTCATAAGAAAAGACGCCTTCTTGCCTTGGCAAGCCGCTCCAATGTCTAATCACCTGTTCAAAATATTTGTGCTTTGCTTCTCATTTGAATTAGTCCAGATTTAACAGCCTGTTCCTGCATCTTGCTCTGCCCTCCGTCTGCTTGATTAAAAGTCTTTTAGTGCCTAATGCTCTCTCCCATAGTGACACTTCTGAAAGATAAACTTGGCACCTGGTAACATTCATTTCCAGAAGCTAAACAGACTGAGATGCTCCAGGCACATTTGCTCTGAGCTTTGAGGGGAGGATCAGAAATGCTCATTCTGCACACAGAACTATAACCAGAAGCAAAATGCCATTTTAAGGCCTGACATAAGGAATGCAGGAAATGTGTATGCAGGTGAAATCTTTTTTCTAAGGTATGCAGGTGAAATCTTTTCTAAGGTTCTCCCTCAACTTCTCCAGTAATGCTCTTCTTATTGATATTGACAGGGCTTTTTTTGTAGAAAAAGCCCAGCAGGAACTGATTTGCATATTATGCCACATCCCCTGCTGCCAAGCCAGCCAGAACTGCGTTCCTGTGTGTTCCTGCTCAAAAAAAAAGCCCTGGATATTGAAATTTTAAAACTTGGACTAGCCTCCTGTTTTGATTTTCTGGTAAAAAAAACCAGTTTTTGACCATGTTGGAATAATTTGCACTTCAGTCAGAACAAGTATTGGGTTTTTTTATTTAATTTTATTATTATTATTTCAAGTATAATCAATCTGAACAGTTACAACAATAATGATGCAGCATATCCATGTAACAAGCACCATTCAACAAAACTGTTACCATAAACCTAAATCGTTTACTTGTTTAGGAATGTCTCCAACTTCAATTAGATATTCTAAGATAGGTAACCATACTGAAGTGAAATTGGTTTGAACATTGCAGTTTTCTAAATATTTGATGTTATCGGTAACTTTAGCTAACATGTACATATCCCACAATTTCCCATGCCACTGTGCTAGTGTTAGTGGTGTTTTATTCTTCCAGTGTTTAGCAATTATAAATTTTGCTGCATAAAGTAATACAGGGCCTCTTTCTATTGTTGTGGTAGTATATTGATGAGATGCCCATTGATGCAAGAAAAGATGGTCTGGTTCATGTCATATGTATTTGGGTAATTGTTTTTATTTGTGTCACAACCAGAGTCCAGAAGTCTTTAATAACTGGGCAAGACAACCAACAATACATATAATCTCCCACTAACCCACATTGTTTCCAGCATGCGGAAGAGGATGACTTGGTTATTCTTGCCACTTTTAAAGGAGTAAGGTACCAGTGAGATATAATTTTAAATGTTTGCCGTTTCACTTCCAGTATTTTAGAGTTAAAAGATGGTGATTTTCAGAAGAATTCCCAGTCATCTTCCGATAATTCAAAGGAACAATCTTTCTGCCAAGTAGTCTGATAAGAAAGAGGTTTAGCATATGTAAAACTAGAAAGCAGGTCATATATATTGGAAATGAGGTGTTTTCCTGTAGACCTTGTATCTTTCAAAATAGATTCAAAACCTGTCAAGGGTTGAAGCAAAACTTTATGAATCTGTTTCTGCAAACAAGTGTAAGGCAGTACAATTGAGAGAGTCCTAAACAAAAATATAAATTTGGGGAGAACAGATGTTTTAACTATATGGAACCTGTCAATCCAAGAGAGTGACACTGCATGCCATTTGGCACTTCTCCACTTCCTTTACCATAACATCATAATTCAATTTCTTTAGGTCATCTAAGTTTTTAGGTATTTGTATTCCTAGCTATGGCATCACCGCCGTAATCCACTGATAGGAAAATTGCGTCTTTAATACTTTTTCTGTAGGCGCATTTATATTAAAAGCTAATAGGTAAGATTTAGATTGTTTCGTCTGAAGACCCGATACTTCACTGAAGGTGTCTAAAACACTTTGAAGTCTTGGCAGACACTAAAGGTTGTGTGAGAAAAACTAATAAGTCATCTGCAAATAACAAAAGTTTACATTCTTTATCTCGGAAATACACTCCATGTATATCAGGTTCACGCCTAATCATCGTTGCTAGTGGCTCTATGGCTAAGGCAAACAGCAAGGGCGACAGAGGACATCCCTATTGCATCCCTCGCTGCAGTCTAATTGTTTCAGAGGTAACAGTGTTAATTTTCAGGTTTGCTATTGGTGCAGAATATATGGCCTTGATGGCTGTCATGAAGTTGTTTCCAAAGCCCAGGCATTTCAACAACATTTGTAAATGTGGAATTTCCACTGTATCGAAGGCTTTCTCGATATCTAATGACACCATGACAGCAGAATGGTTTTGAGCTTTGCACTTATTCAAAATAGTCAGCAGTTTAAAAGTATTGTCCGATATATCTCTCTGTGGCATGAATCCTACTTGGTCTTTATCTATATATTCTAAGGAATTAAGCCTTCTTGCCAAGATAGAAGTAAAAATCTTAAAATCCGTGTTTAATGGAGATATTGGACGATAGGAGGCTGCCTGAGTCAGATCTTTACCGGCTTTGGGGATGACAATCACCGACACCTGTGACCACGAAGGGGGCAGTAGACCAGATAGGCAGACTGATTTGCAAGTGTCTGCTAAAGGTTCTGCTATGATATCAGCAAGCTGTTTATAAAACTCTGCAGTGAACCCATCAGGGCCCAGAGCTTTGTTAGATTTGAGATTTTTTATGGATATAAGGATTTCTTCTACAGTTATTGCGTTTTCCAGTGCCTCTTTATGTTCTTCAGAAAGAGTTTTACTCATTGGATGAGTATCAAAAAATTTTTGCAGTTTGTCTACTGAGGCCACCTTGGAGCTATAAAGTGTAGTATACAAGTCAGAAAAAAACCTTTGCAATGTCTTTGTCTTTAAAGTGTCTATTACCGTTGGAATCTGTCAAAGAAGTAATAAGTCTGGAATTTTGTTGTGTTTTAATAATAATAATAATAATAATAATAATAATAATAATAATAATAATAATAATAAACTTTTATTTGTATCTGGCCCTCCCCGCTGAAGCAGGCTCAGGGCGTCTAACAAGACATGGTATACCATGATTTACATAAAACAATTTTAAAATACAGTTAGTACACACATTTAAAAAACGGTTACATAAAAGTTAAAAACTACAATAAATTAAGGTGCTATGTTCAACAGATGTATTTCGATGGCTAGATATCGCTTTCAGGGGAAGGATTTTATGCTGCTTCTAAAGGAATTATCTTTAAGTGTGATAAGTGAGAAGACAGCAATGTCAAGGGGCTCACACCACACACATCAAGCTATTGGCTTTGGACATCTGCATGACCATGTGCCACAATTTATGGACATTCTCACCTTGCTTCTCCACCAGACCACTTTCCACCTACCTATTCTCTTAGAGATTCTCTCAGAGATTTTGAAGAATTATTACAGAATTTCTGTTTTGTATAGAAGATATTTTTTTGTATTTTTTTCAAGGGCTTCTAGCTACCTTCTTTCTGCCATCAGTCTCTTATATATGTCAGTGCTATATGTTTGTTTATGTTGTTGTTCAAGGTTTTCTATAGATTTCAGGAGATCTGATTTTACCTGCTCTGGTTGTTTCTTTATGTGAGAAGTCTTGGATATCAATTGACCCCGGAGCACTGGCTTCAAGGCATCCTACAACATGGTTGGAGAGATATTGTCTAATTTATTTTCTGCAAAATAGGTTGTTATGTTATTCTCAATGTCCTCAGCAACAGTGACTTTCAGCAATAAAGAGTTATTGAACACCCATTTCCATGATTTCTGTCTTTCTCCATTAGGATTCAACACACAATTCACCCAACAATGATCAGACCATAACTGAGCACCTATACGTGATGAGCCCCCATTAATAATCAAAAATGGAGAAACCAAGATGTAGTCTATGTGGGTATAGGTGCAATGCCTAGTAGAATAAAAGATGTAATCACGTTGAGATTGTTGAATGTGTCTCCAAATGTCTATTAGTTGAAATGACTCTAATAAGTCCTTAAGATGTGATTAAGGTCTCCTGCTATTATAAGTTCCCCTTGCTTAAAGGTTTGAAGCCTATGAAGTGTATATTCAATGAATTGAAGTTGCCCAGAGTTCGGAGCATATATAGATGCCAGAGTAAGCAGTTGGTGTTCTAACTGGCCTCTTACAAAAATGTATCTGCCTAGATGGTCAGTTTCAGTATCTTCGTGCACAAATTGAACATTTTTGGAAAGCAGAATAGCTGTGCCTCTAGACTTAGTTTTTAAGTTGCAAGGCTCATCCTTGCCAGAGGCTCTTGGCCTGTGGCTCTTAGCCTGGGGGTCTAGCCTAGAGGTTCTGTAGAATGGTGGGTAGTTATTCAAAAGTAGTTTCAAGTGGCAGTTGGTAGTGAGATTTAAAGAGAAGTGAAGATAAAGAAAATTTTGAAATGCATTGCAGCAGTATGGCTGGTGAGGGAGCAGAGGCAGTGACATGTAAAGACTGTGGGATGTTTGTATTTCTTCCTGAGAGTAGCACAAATTACACTTGCAGCAAGTGTAAGTTAGTGGCCCTGCTGGAGGAAAAGATACAGGAACTGGAGGCACAATTGTCCACACTGCAGTGTATAAAATAAGATGAAGATTTTATTAACAAAACTTATGAGGCACTCTTGAAAGGACAAGAGGAGAGAGAGGAAATGGTATCTCAGCAATTAGAAGAGGACCCAACACAGGAAGAAGGTTCCTGGGAAAATGTAACCCAAAGGAGAAAGAAAATCAGGAGATGTTCTGAGCCCCTGCTGCTCAGCAATAGGTTCCAGGATCTCCCTACAGTAATTGATTCTGAGCCATTGGAAAAAGGGCTACTTCCCCAGCCTCCACGAAGCTTGAAGAAAGTTTCTCAGGATCCTGTGGATAAGAAACCTGGAGCTTCTGCTCCCCAATGTAGGAAGAGGAAGGTGGTGAAGATTTGAGGCTCCTTGCTCAGAGGGGTGGAGCCCAAAATGTGCCAACCAGACTTGTCATGCTGAGTGGTCTGCTGTCTGCCAGGTGCACGCATCCAGCACGTGACAGAAAGGATTGGAAGACTTATCAAGCCCACGGATTACTATCCTTTCATGCTGATCCATGTAGGAATGAACGATACTGCCCATCATAGCCCTGAACATATTAGAAAAGACTATGTGGCTCTTGGTCAGAAGATGAAGGAGCTGGGCACACAGGTTGTCGTCAGTGCTTCCTGTTGAAGGCCATGGCTTAGGATGAGAAAGAAGAATACTTCAAATAAATGACTGGCTACGTCGATGGTGTCATCAGGAAAGATTCGGATTTCTTGACCATGGCTTACGCTTTTGAGATGGTGGTCTTCTATTGGGAGATGGTTTGACCCTTACGGCGGTAGGGAAAAGGGTGTTTGGTAATAGCCTTGCTAACCTAATAAGAAGGGCTTTAAACTATGGGGGAGCGAGACAATAATTCAAAGCCTCGTATGATGCCAGAAACTGGGGATAAGAACATTAAAGATTTGCAAAGAGTGGTGCATACGCTAGGTAATGTTAACTTGTACGGAAACTGAACCCTTGGGATGCATAAAACGTGGATTCCGATGTCTCTACGCTAATGCACAGAGTATGGGAAACAAACAGGAGGAACTGGAAGTCCTAATAAAGGAAGGAGACTGTGACATAATAGGCCTTACTGAAGCTTGGTGGTATGACACTCACAACTGGAATATTAGGATTCAGGAGTACAACTTATTTAAAAGGAACAGGCAAATAAGAAAGGGCAGAGGCGTAGCAGTGTATGTGAAGGAGGTATATACTTGTGAGGAAATATGTGAATCTGAGCATGGCAGCTCAGTTGAGAGTAAGAAATAACAGTGATATTATTGTGGGGGTCTGCTATAGACCACCAAGTCAGTCAGAGGACTTGGATGAGATACTTCTACAGCAGATTGCAAAGTTCTCCAAGAGAAGGGATATAGTGATCATGGGAGATTTCAATTACCCAGACATCTGTTGGAAGTCCAACTCTGCTAAAAATGAAAAGTCAAATAGATCCCTGACTTGTCTTGCTGACAACTTCCTTTTCCAGAAAGTGAAGAAGGAAACAAGGGGATCTGCTATCTTGGATTTGATTCTCACCAACAAGGAAAAATTGATTGAAGAAGTGGAAATAGTAGGCATCCTGGGCAGTAGTGCCCATGTGATTTTGGAATTTACAGTCTTAGGGAAGGGAAAAGCTATACGTAGTCAGACTTACAGGTTGGACTTCAGAAAGGCAAACTTTGATAAACTTAGAACTATGCTGGGTAAAATCCCATGGTCTGAGATACTTAGGAGGAAGGCGGTTCAGGAGGGGTGGGAGTTTCTTAAAATACTGAAAGCGCAATCACAGAAGATTCCTATGAGAAGAAAAAATGGAAAAAGCCTAAAGAAGCCGAAGTGGCTCCATAAACAGCTCTCTAAAGACTTGAGAAATAAAAAAGATTCCTTTAGGAATTGGAAGGAGGGCCTTATAAACAAGGATGAATATAAACAAATCACCAGTGCTTGTAGAGAAAAAGTTAGGAAAGCTAAAGCTTAGTATGAGCTTAGACTGGCCAAAAATGCTAAAAACAACAAAAAAGGGGTTCTTTTCTTATGTTCAGAGTAAGAAAAAGAGCAAGGACATGGTGGGCCCATTGCGAGGGCAAGAAAGTGCAATTGTAACAGGTAATGAAGAGAGGGCAGAACTGTTCAATTCCTACTTTTCCTCAGTCTTCTCTTCTGAGGGAAACAGTGCTCAACATGACAAAAACAGAACATATAAGGAGGGTATGAAATTCCAACCTAGGATCAGCGTAGGGGTAGTACATAAACACCTAGTTTCTTTAAATGAAACTAAGTCTTCAGGGCCAGATGTATTGCATCCAAGGAATTCCATCTAAAAAATCTTGCGGATGTAATTTCTGAGCCGCTGGCTATTATTTTTGAGAATTCTTGGAGAACAGGAGAGGTGCTGGAAGATTGGAGGCAGGTGAATGTTGTCCCCATCTTCAAGAAGGGGAAAATAGAGGATCCGGGTAACTACCAACTCGTCAGCTTGACGTCTATACCTGGAAAAATTTTAGAACAAATCATCAAACAGTTGGTCCTGGAACATTTAAAAAGAATGGATGTCATTACTAAGAGCCAGCATGGTTTTCTCAAGAACAAGTCATGTCAGAGTAACCTGATCTCTTTTATTGAAAAAGTGACTACCTTGCTGGATCAGGGGAATGCTGTAGACATTGTTTATCTTGATTTCAGTAAGGCTTTTGATAAAGTTCTACATACTATCCTTGTTGACAAGTTGGTAAAATGTGGTTTGGATCCTGTTACTGTTAGATGGATCTGCAACTGCTTGACAGATTGTACCCAAAGAGTGCTTGTGAATGGTTCCTCATCCTCTTGGAGAGGAGTGACAAGTGGAGTGCCTCAAGGATCTGTCCTGGGACCTGTATTATTCAACGTCTTTATCAATGATTTGGATGAAAGAATAGAGGGGATGCTTATTAAATTTGCAGATGATACTAAATTGGGAGGGGTTGCAAACACAGAAGAAGACAGAAACAGGATACAGGATGACCTTGACAGGCTGGAAAACTGGGCTAAAATCAGTAAAATGAATTTAACAGGGATAAATGTAAAGTTCTGCATATAGGTAGGAAAAATCCAATGCATGATTATAGGATAGGGGAGATTTGTCTTAGCAGTAGTATGTGCGAAAAGGATCTAGGGGTCTTAGTGGATCATACGCTGAACATGAGTCAACAGTGATGTGGTAGCTAAAAAGGCAAATGCAATTTTGGACTGTATTAACAGAAGTATAGTGTCCAGATCACGTGATGTGATGGTATCGCTTTATTCTGCTCTGGTAAGACCTCACCTGGAGTATTGTATTCAGTTTTGGGCACCACATTTTAAGAAGGATATAGACAAGCTGGAACGGGTCCAGAGGAGGGCAATGAAGATGGTGAGGGGTCTGGAGACCAAGTCCTATGAGGAAAGGTTGAAGGAGCTGGGGATGTTTAGTCTGGAGAGGAGGCGGCTGAGAGGTGATATGATCACCATCTTCAAGTACTTGAAAGGCTGTCATATAGAGGATGGTGTGGAATTGTTTTCTGTGGTCCCAGAAGGTAGGAATTGAAATTAGGTAGGGTTGAAATTAAATCCAAAGAGTTTCCAGCTCAACATTAGGAAGAACTTCCTGACCATTAGAGTGATTCCTCAGTGGAACAGGCTTCCTCAGGAGGTGGTGGGCTCTCCTTCCTTGGAGGTTTTTAAACAGAGGCTAGATCGCCATCTGACAGCAATGAAGATCCTGTGAATTTAGGGGGAAGTGTTCGTGAGTTTCCTGCATTGTGCAGGAGATTGGACTAGATTACCCTAGAGGTCCCTTTCAACTCTATGATTCTATGCAATCTGTCAAAGTCAATGGGCTTAGAAGGGTGTAGCTCTGGTTGTGGTCAGACAGGCAGGCTGCCGTGGCAGCAAAGTTTGAGGAGAGGAGAGACCTCAGCAGAGGATAATGTCATTCAGTTCACTTTCCAGAGTCACCATTTGCTCCAGGGAAACCGATCTCTTCAGTCTGAGATCAGTTGTAATTCAGGTAAATCTCCAGCAACCACTTGGAGGTTGGCAACCCTACCTAACAAACAGAAAGAAAGAGAGACAGACGGACAGACAGACAGCGTAGTCTCAGGTTTAACTATTAATACAAACAGGCTGTACTATAGCCTTTTTAACTGCCAGACTCTCTCTCCACCACTGTTGAATCTCAGCCAGCCCTTTTGTGTATCTGGGGAGAGGAAGGGCTTCTGTCTTGTTCTTCCTGCCCTCTCTTCAGCATGAGTGGTTGTGGCTCATAGGACAAAGATGTACAGCTAAGGTGCCCAGAGAAAAGTTAGCTGGCTGTGGAAGAAGAAGACTACAATCTCCATGATCCCACTGTGACCAGCTTTTTCTTTTCCCAGGTGACTGCCATGCGATGATGGTTCTTACTCCTTTTTTTTCTCTGTAGCCACCTTGCCCTCTTCCTGACAGCCCACCTGAGTGCAGGGATGGGGGAGAAGAAGCTGCAGATAGGAGTGAGGGATTTTTGGAGATAGGGTTGCTACCTGTGGATTGGGAAATACCTGGAGATTTGGGGGGTGGAGCCTGAGGAAGGCAGGGTTTGGGGAGGGAGGGAGGGACCTCAGTGGGGAATGTTGCCTTAAGTGCTAACTTCCAAAGTGGCTGTTTTCTCCAGGTGAATTGATCTCTTTGCCTGGAGATCAGTTGCAATCCCAAGAAATCTCTAGCCACCGTCTGGAGGTGGGTGACCATATGTACAGAGGATGGGCCCTTTAACCCTGGCACAAAGCCCACAGGTCAGGGAAACTCGCATTTAACCTGTCCTCCAGGTCCTCCCACAATAGGTCTTTCAAGGTGGGAACCACCTGCCAACCATAGGCCCTACCAAGCAATGGCTTTGCCCACTTCCCTGGTTCAAGGCAAGGAGAGGCATAGCAGGGAATGGCCCTCAGAACAGCCACAACTGGCATATCAAAGTGTGCTAGCGAAAATCAGCAAGCTGTCTTTAACCATATACATCTCTCTATTTCTTTGCAGATAGTAAAATAACACTTGACTATTTTGCATTTGCTGCATTGCTACTTTCCATTTATGTTTTCATATGTCTCTGCATAAATGCATGGGCCAGAACACTGCCTTCATATATTTGGTTAATGATTTACAAGGAAAAAGTGGGGGGAGGTTCATCACTGCACTGCAAGTCTTGCAGTTTTAGGCTTTTAGGAACCTGCACAACAATCACAAGGGCCAATGTGGAGAATGAGCATCTCTCAGCAAAACAACAGCACATCATCTGCCAAGGTAAGGTTGTCAAGTCCCTCTGCCACTGTGGCAGAGGACTCCTCTTGCCCGTGCTTCACGATGACATCACCCAGAAATGATATCATAGCGCTGAGCACATCATGCCAGGGACGCTCTAGGATTCACAATAAAAATTCTATGGCACCATAGAGTTTATCGCGAATCCTACAGCAGCCCCAGTGCAATCTGCCTGGTGCAATGACATCACTTTCGGGTTATGTCATCATGCAGGGCACGTTGTGTGACAAGGGGGCTCTTTGTGGTAAGGATCCCCCCAGTGGTCTCTCCATGCTAGCAGGTTGGAGCCCCACAAAGTGGGGGATCCCCCACTCCTGGTGGGAGCTTAGCAGCCCTATGCCAAGGACAAAGGTGGAATTTGGCTTGGGGCTGAAAAGCAACCCTTGGCTGAGTGTGCTTATTAACTAGATAGTTCTGTGTCCCTGTTCATGACCAGATGGCTTTCATAACATGATGATTTGCTTCTCCCAAGAAGCTTTGCTGGACCAGCAAGTAGTGCTGCCTACTGTCTGGAGGAAAAAAGTCTTGTCCCATTAACAGAGGCTCAACGGGGTGTTATGTACCTCCACAACATGGAAAGCTTCAGCTGCCTATTTCTACACGTGAAGTCTATATTAAATTGACATGACAGTTTTTTTCTCCAGCCCTCCTGGCAATCCTACCAGCAAGACCATGTAACAGCCAACACACCAACTTTCCCCTGGTCATACCATGGCTGTTATAGTGCTTCAGTTTGTGATCCAGAGAACCCCGTGGCGCAGAGTGGTAAAGCTGCAGCACTGCAGTCAAACTCTCTGCTCACAACCTGAGTTTGATCCCAGTGGGATCTCAAGGTTGACTCGGCCTTCCATCCTTCCGAGGTCAGTAAAATGAGTACCCAGCTTGCTGGGGGGAAGTGTAGATGACTGGGGAAGGCAATGGCAAACCACCCCATAAAAGTTTGCCATGATAACGCTGTGATGTAACATCACCCCAGAGTCAGAAAAAACTGGCGCTTGCACTGGGGGCTACCTTTACCTTTTACCTTTAGTTGTGATCCAACCACAGAGAGCCATTTAGCTTCCTGGAATCTGGAGTATATGCTCTCTAAATAGGGTTGCTGCTTACCAGGCAGTGGTGGGCATTCTCCTGCTTTTGGTTGCAGTCCTCCTCCTGCTTTCCTCTGGGCAGCAGGACAGAAATTTGGGGAGGGGGGAGGGAGGGAGAAACAACATTATGTGTGTCACAATGTCATTTCCAACAAAACTCCAGAAGTGACATCACAGCTACCCTGAGACACTCTAGGATTTCCCCAAATCTCTATTTATCACAGAGATCTGGGAATTCCTAGAGTGTCACAGGGTAGCCATGACATCACCTCTGAGTTTTCACTGTAAGTGATGTTGGGACACATGCAACACTGTCTTTTTAAGAGATCTGTCCCCCAAAAGCTTCTGATATTTTTGAGAACCAGGCTGGATATCTCAAATCAAGTTGTGGAATGAACCAAAGAAAGTGTGTGGAGTCACAGACCTAACCCTAACCTTGCAAGGATGCAAACATGCCTAAAACCAATATTATGGCCAAGCCCAGCTGCAACTACAGCAAGATTTTGTGTAAACTTAAAATAGGCATAGGATGACTTCCCAAGTAGGTATGGTCACTTCCACTGAACTACTGATGGGGACTCACCTTTCCAGAGACAGTCCACGAAGCACTATTTTTCCCAGCAAATCTTCCTATGCCTTAACTGTCCTCAGGAAATAATAGATGTTGTGTTTGTAATGTCTGCCTTCCTAAACAAACATGTCATGATAGAATTTACAATTCAGAGACATTCCCTTATATTCTACCATGTTAAAGAAGTGGTAATTTCTTGACATGCCCTACCAGCACATGGCCTTAAGTTTGTTCTGGAACAGGGCTTAGGATCTGCTGTACAACAGCCATCCTTTGCAGGTCTACTCAGAATCCTACTCAGGTCTATCCAGTGGTGCTTACTCCCAGGAAAATGTTTTTAGCTTTGCACAGCTAGCTACTGTTCATATTAAAGTTGTTTTAAGACATTCCTTGTGATGTAGACCTACACATGTTAGTGTATCAGGAAAGACAAACAGGAAGACAGAATAAAAGAATTCCACCTCAATCTCCTCTCCCAGCTGTAATTAATTTGTAAAAGAAGTAGTTGCAAGTCTGAAACCTATCCAGAGGTCATGCCCTCTGACCTGGGGGCATTTCCCTGTAATCCTGGTTGTCTGAAATTAGCAGAATCACTTGGGAAGTTGGGAATGAGAGCAAGGTTAGCTTCATATGCACAAAATCCTTGTTGCTCTTTTAATTACTGTTCACACCAGGCTTCTTTTTCTCCTTAATATGCAGCCAGGCACAAATTTTCAGTTCAAGGGCAAAAAAAATGTGCCATTCCAAAAGAATATTTGTGCCATTCAAAAATGCAAACCATGCAAAAGTTATTTATTTATCTTAAGTAATGTAAAAAGTGATGGATAACACTGAAAAATGACATCAATAGTCCATGCTCCTGTGGAATCTCAGACCCTTACAAACCATAAAACCAGTACAGGATTCAAACTTTGTTCCCTTACGAACCATGTAATTTCATATTGCTCATTGTGTGAAGCTTGAATATTACACTATCCCAGGTCCCAAGTCTGAGGATTTTCTCCCACTCCATACAGACATGTATATACCATGGAATGTGACTCTAAGCAACAAAGCACGTGCACACATATAAGAGAAATGCACAGGTGTTTTGTCATGGCACATGATGCACTACATAAGACTGCCAAATTCTAGTTGAGGCCTGGTGTTCTCCCAGAACTACAACTCTGTCAGTTCCCCTGGAGGAAATGGCAGCTTTGCAGGGCAAACTGTATAGCATGGATCCCCAACATTGTAGTTGGGTACCCTTTGTATTGTGAAATGGATGAAGACTACCATCAGCTGGGCAGTGGAAGGCTGCCCAGCTGATTGACAGCAGATTAAGGTGGGAGGAGCTTTTCCTGGGCAGGATCTGCTCTGAAAAGTCCCTGTTTCCTCTAGTGGAATCCACACTGAACTCCCTCCCTCAGCCAACCCCACAACCCCCAAATCTCCAGGAATTTCTGAAGCTGGAGATGTCAGTGTTAGCACTATGACAAGGTAAAGTGAGCCATCAAGTCATAACCGACTTATTGTGACCCCCATTGTGCAGTCTTCAAGGCAAGAGACTCACAAGAGATGGTTTGCCATTGCCTGTCTCAGTACAACAACCTTGGATTTCCACAATACTCTCCAGTCCAAGTACTAACCTAGATTGATCCTGCTTAGCTTCAAGATCTGACAAGATCAAGCCAATCTGGGCTATTCAGGCTGCTAACCCTGGAACTACATGTGCAAATTTCATTCACCGCTATGTAGTTCAAATGTTTCCTTTAAAAAAAACCCCTTGGTTTGGTTTCATACATCTTAGGAGGCAGGGCTGGCCCTAGACTGTCTGGCACCCTAGCCAAGGCAAACTTCTGGCACACCCCCTCCCCACACAGATAACATCACTGAGTCACATGGAGACACCCAATTTGGTACATCCAGAAGAAGAAGAAGAAGATACTGGATTTATATCCCGCCCTATATCCCGCTGAATCTCAGAGCGGTCACAATCTCCTTTACTTTCCACCCCCCACAACAGACCCCCTGTGAGGTAGATGGGCCTGAGAGAGCTCTTACAGCAGCTGCCCTTTCAAGGGCAACTCCTGTGAAAGCTACGGCTGACCCAAGGCTATTCCAGCAGGTGCAAGTGGGGGAATCAAACCCAGTTCTCCCAGATAAGAGTCTGTGCACTTAACCACTACACCAAACTGGCTCCCCCAGCACCCTAGGCAATTGCCTAGTTTGCCTAGTGGCAGGGCCATCCCTGTTAGGAGGTGATGCTGAGAAAGAGTTCCAGGGCTAAGCTCTGATGAGCCTGGTCTCCAAGGAAGCCCTAGGCAACGGCCTTCTTTGGGTCAAGGTACCTCCCTTCTTCAGTAGGTGCCATGCGGCATTCTCACACAGTTTAGCCTGCCAGGCCCTGCAATCTCGCCAACGCCGTAAGTAGGCTGAGAAATATGGGGAGAGAAAATGTCTAGCAGGGGATTCTTTATTTTTTTCCCCTCCCTTGCCTTTTAATAATGAGGTTTCTCCACGGAGACAGCATGAAATTGGCTGAAGACGTAATGATTCTTCACAACCTCAAGGCGGGTGGCCGTCCACCAGGGAGCCATGCTCTCCTCATTTAGCTTGTTTATTGTTCAGGCCTAATTAAAATGTTACACTATCCTGCCTTTTACATCTTATTCCCAGCTAATGAATTCACCGCCGACTCAGAGCAATTTTAATAAAACGGCTCGGCACAAGCGGACGGGTCGGGGGGGGGGAGTTTGGGGAGGGGTGTGTGTGGAATAGAAAAAGGAAGAATGAAACAGCAATTATACAAGATAAGCATTAGATACTTGGATCGGAATTACCTCCCGGAGCAATCGGGAGACTGCCCGCCGTGCCGCTGCCATAAATACGTTGCAATCCATTTTATGATAATTGAAGTCATAACTGCAGCTTTTGGAGGTGGGTGTGAAATTTTTTTTTCCAATGCAGATTAAAAAAAAAACATCAAGAGAGATTTGGCCATTAAAGAGAGAGAGAGAGCTTCTAGCCCGCCAAGCACATGCTTACTCCCCCCCCTTCCCAGGTCCATATGGAGGCAGCATATGGTGCTTAGAGAGAAAGGGGAGGCTTTAGGGAAGGTGGCTCGTTTGGACGGACATGGAATCGAAGCACAGAAAAGGGAGCAGCATTAGAAGGCCATGGACAGTCTAATCCAGGGATGGCCAAACTGTGGCTCAGGAGCCACATGTAGCTCTTTCACACATATTGTGTGGTTCTCAGAGCCCCCACTGCCCCATCGGCCGGCTTGGAGAAGGCATTTGTCTCTAAATCACTTCAAGCCAAGTCAGCTGGCAGCTTGGAGAATGCATTTAAAGTTGCTTTCTTTCCACCTGTCTCTTCCCTGCCTGCCTGTCTTGCAGCTCTCAAACATCTGATGTTCATGTCTTGTGGCTCTCAGATATCTGACATGTATTCTTCATGGTTCTTACATTAAGTGAGTCTGGCCACCCCTGGTCTAATCCATTGCATGTCACCTCAGCACATGAGGCAGGGGTTCTTGCTTAGTCTTCGTCCAAGCAAAAAGCTAATGACCATGAGTCATTGTCTCATATGACAAGACAGCTCCAAGGATTCCTGGATGGAGAGATTTGCTTGGATCCTTTCCAGTCTGTTTCAGGCATGGGATCCTTTCCAATCTGGTTTTAGGCATGGGTATGGGAATGAAACAGACTTGGCCACCTTGGTAGGTAACCTACTGCATGACGGGGATAGGGGGAGTTCAAACCTGCAGTGCTGACCTTCCTGGACCTCTCAGCAGCTTTCAATATCATCAATAACAGTATTCTTCTAGAGAGCCAGTTGGGTATAGTGGTTATCAGACTCTTATCTGGGAGAACCAGCTTTGATTCACCCTCTCCTCCACATGCACCTGCTGATGTGACCTTGAGTCTGTCACAAGTCAGAGCTCTCTCAGCTCCACCTACCTCACAGGGTGTCTGTTGTGAGGAGGGGAAGGGAAGGCTAGCCACTCTGAGACTCCCTTCAGGTAGTGAAGGATGGGGTATAAATCCAATCTCTTCCTCCTCCTCCTCTTCTTCTTCTACAATACCTTTCAGGGTTAGGATTAGGAGGCACTGTTCTGTAGTGCTACCAGGAAGGAAGATTTCAAACAGTGGTGATGGGGAATTGCTGCTTAGCCACTTAGCCCCTGGCTTGTGGGGTCTTGCAAGGCTCTACTTGTCCTTCACGTTTTTAATGTCTATATTAAACTGCAGGGGGAGGTCATCTGGAGATTTGGACTGGGTTGTCCCCAAAATACAGTTAATAGCTCTATTAGGGTTTGTAGAATCTTTCGGGATCAAGTGCCGTGTTCTACTGGAGAAAGTTTTCCTTCCAGACGTTTCGTTCTCAGCTGCGGAGAACATCCTCAGTGGCATTGCAGCCGGAGCAGGTGTTCAGACCTTCTTGGCTGCTGTGCATTGAGTGGAACAATAGCTCTATTGCTCAGTTCCAGCAGATTCCAGGGAGGCTGTGGAAAGCATCAACCAGTCCTGGAGGTATTTCAGGGGTGGATGAAGGCGAATAAGCTGAAACTTAATTCTGACAAAGCAGAGGTGCTACTGGTTGGCACAAGGGTGATCTAGGGATTGAGGTGTCCTGTTCTGGATGGGAAATAGGTTTGTCTCTTGGGGCAAGAGGTTCATCTCACTGGGCCCAAGCCTTCTGTGGCAACTGTGGCCAGAGGTCCTTTTCATCAGCTTTGGCTGGTGAGGAGCTTCCGCCTTTCCTGGACATATTCCTGTGGTATATGCCCTGGTAAATGTTTTAAATAAAATTCATAATAATAAAATGTCTGGGACTTGATTGGTTCACAGTTGTAATAGTCACATGCCAAGAGTACCCTTCTTCATTCCACAGGTGCTATTCCCAACACCACTCGCATCCAGAGAAAGAGCAGTTGTGTTCTACCAGGTGTCATTGATACTAGCCCTTTTCAGTCGTTATTTTTGGTGCACCTAACTTGAATTCCAAGACCGTGGTGCAGAGTGTTAAAGCTGCAGTACTGCTGTCCTAAGCTCTGCTCACGATCTGAGTTCAATCCCCGGTGGAAGATGGGTTTTCAGGTAGCTGGCTCGAGGTTGACTCAGCCTTCCATCCTTCCGAGGTCAGTAAAATGACTACCCTGCTTGCTGGGGGGGGGGGGCGGGGAGTATAGATGACTGGGGAAGGCAATGGCAAACCACCCTGTAAAAAGTCTGCCATGAAAGCATTGTGAAAGCAACATCACCCCAGAGTCGGAAACGACTGTTGCTTGCACAGGGGACCTTTCCTTTTCCTTCCTTGAATATCAGGGAAGCCCACAACCCATGATCCTTCCTGAAATGCACTGCCGCCATCTTGTGTGAACAGAAGAATGCATGCATTTCAGGCTTGTACCTACCACAAACCTGGATTTATGATTGTGTGTACTGAAGCTGTAAAATGCACACATCACCATATTCACACAAAATGACAATCACACCTATACAGAGGATAGCACATAGCATGCTGTCTTGCTACTTGGGATAGGTGGTCCAAAAATATATCTATGGGGGGCAGGCCTCAGATTCAGCAGGAGCTCACAGGAGTACAGTTCCTGAACCTTTCTGAGGGTTCCCCCTCCTCCTCCCCACCAACTTTTCCATTGAATAGTAGCTGCAGCTGCATAACAATCCCTGGATTAAGAGAGCAGGCAGCCAGCCAGACACCAGGGGCTTTGCCACGCCCCCAACAGCTTTCATCAACCCCTGGAGAAGCCCGCATCACCCTTTCTCCGCTTCTTATGTGATTTTAGGTGGTGGGTAGCTTTCTGGCCTTTTGATCAGTGGGGAGGGCGGCCCAGGAGAGCCTCAGGAGAGTGAGGCCTACTTGAGCATAAGAATCTCTGGTTGAAAAGATGACACTAATAATGTGCCCATATGGCCATGCTCCCACCTAGCTGAGACAGAGGATGCTTTAAGCTAATGCTAGTAAAAGTAAAACTACCATAATTTCCTTTAGGAAAATGTAGGTCTGTTGATAATTCAGTGGTAACCAGTTTGGTGTAGTGGTTAAGTGCATGGGCTCTTATCTGGGAGAACCGGGTTTGATTCCCCACTCCTCCACTTGCACCTGCTGGAATGGCCTTGGGGCAGCCATAGCTCTGGCAGAGGTTGTCCTTGAAAGGGCAGCTGCTGTGAGAGCCCTCTCCAGCCCCACCCACCTCACAGGGTGTCTGTTGTGGGGGAGGAAGGTAAAGGAGATTGTGAGCCGCTCTGAGACTCTTCGGAGTGGAGGGCGGGATATAAATCCAATATCATCATCATCATCATCATGGTAACCCTTCCCATCCCACAGTACTTACATGGTTCCACTGATGCCTAAACATCTTACGCAGACCTTCAGAAATTTTGACAACTATTCCTCTCTCTTGTTTTATTTAAATTATTTAATTACCCCTCTGTCTCGTGTATGACTCTGAAGGTAGCTTGCAATGAGTTTCAAAATTAACACTGATTGATAAGACAGTAAAGTACAAAGATCACAACAACAGCCAAAGATTCCTGAATACTTAAAAACATCCTAAATATAAGCAGGGGTCAGGGAATGTAAATTATTTAATATTGCATGAAAAAGAAGAAATGCTTTTAAAAATGTTAGCAATAACAATCTTTTAAAAAAAAAAAATCACCCCCTTCCTTGCTTCCTAGGGCTGCCAAGGGAATCCCCACCCAGGAGGTCCCTGGGGAGGAAGCTCCCCCGACAGCATCGGCGTGATGATGTCACCCGGAAGTGACGTCATCACGCTGGCACCGGAGTGCAGCGTCCACTCTAGGCATTTCCAGGAAAACTCTATGGTTTTCCCAGATGCTCTAATCATTTGGGAGGAAAAACTCTATGGTACAATATGTACCATATGGTACAATAGGTACCATAGAGATTTTCCCTCCCAAATGGCTAGAGCAACTGGGAAAACAACAACAGAAATGCCTAGAGCGGCCACAAGTGCCATCACCGGCTTGATGACATCACTTCTGGGTGACATCATTGTGTCCCATATGCACTTCACGTGCGTGCAAAAGTCCCCCGCCGGAGAGCGGAGGAGACTTGGCAATCCTAGTGCTTCCTGTTTCAAATAGGACATCATTTTTTAAATGCATAGGGTGGGCACAAGACTCTGTGTGTGAGAGGGAGAGGAACACAAAGAGGGGGAGGGAGGGTGGGAGAGAGATGGTGTGTTTGTTGTAGAGGTAGCAGCCTTCAGGACCTTGGTTTCTCCTGGAATTATAACTGATCTCCAGACTACAGAGATAGTTTCTCTGAAGGAAATGAGAACTTTGAAGTGTGGACTCATCAGCCTTTCACCCAGGACCACCCCCTCTTAGCTGGTAGTTTTTTGGGTTTGGGCTGGGGTCAGGCTTGTTTGCTGGAGAAAACAGATAAGTACGTGTAACCCTTCCCTGGCAGGTAAAAACAAAATCAGTTTGAAGATGAAGGTGTTCAGTAATGCAGTAATGCAGGTGTTCAGTAATGCAACAGCCTAATCTGAGAGTTAAAAAGATTGTGCACTTCCACTGGAATCCAGATCTCCAGGGTCCAAGTCTAGGACTCTTGTCTATTATGACACACTGTATGTATCTATAAACAGAATGCTATGCTCAGTTGGTGACCTATTAGAACTTCCATTATACCAAGCTTCATTGAACTTCATGTGTGCTGGTTTCTTCCAAACACCTCCCACAACACAGGACAAAAGCACGATGTTCCATAGCTGCATCACAGCTCCATCAATGTGCTAAAAGGAATTCCAGGAATTTTAGAAAGGCAAGAGCCCTTCCACGCATTCTGAGAAGGTACTATGGACCCTGAAACCAAATAAAAGATCCAAGGGTACAGAGCATAATTCCCAAGCAATCAGAAGCTAACTCTGCTGCAAGTACAAAGATAGAGTAATCTGCATTGCAAACACACTCTGAGCACAATTTGGCCAAGCCAGTATGGGTAATGGTGGTGTAGCGGTTAAGAGTGTGGGGATCTGGAAGACCCAGGTTTGAATCCCCATTTGGGCCATGGCAGCTTGCTGGGTGACCTTTGGCCACTCACATTCTCTCCACCTAACCTACTTCATACAGTTGTTGTGATGATAAAATGGGGGAGCGGAGAATGCTGTAAGCTACTTGGGAGGATATACATAAATTAAATACTTTTCTGCATGGGTTTATTTAATCAATTCTGGCTCCATATTTCTTCAGTTTATATAGAATCAGAGAATCAGAGAGTTGGAAGGGACTTCCAGGGTCATCTAGTCCAACCCCCTGCACAATGCAGGAAACTCACAAATACATCCCCCTAAATTCACAGGATTGCTGTCAGATGGCCATCTAGCCTCTGCTTAAAAACTCCGGAGCCCACCACCTCCTGAGGAAACCTGTTCCACTGAGAAACCACTCTAACTGTCAGGAAGTTCTTCCTAAAGTTGAGCCGGAAACTCTTTTGATTTAATTTCAACCCATTGGTTCTGGTCCTACCTTCTGGAGCCACAGAAAACAATTCCACACCATCCTCTATATGACAGCCCTTCAAGTACTTGAAGATGGTGATCATATCACCTCTCAGCCACCTTCTCTCCAAGCTAAACATGCTCAGCTCTTTCAACCTTTCTTCACAGGACTTGGTCTCCAGACCCCTCACCATCTTCTTCACCCTCCTCTGGACCCATTCCAGCTTGTCTATATCCTTCTTAAAATGTGGTGCTCAAAACTGAACACAATGCTCCAGATGAGGTCTTACCAGAGTAGAGTAAAGCGATACCATCACTTCACATGATCTGGACACTATACTTCTGCTGATACAGACCAAAATTGCATTTGCCTTTTTAGCCACGACATCATGTGCAGCATGACTCATGTGGAGTGTATGGTCCACTAAGACCCCTAGATCCTTTTCACACATACTACTGCTAAGACAAGTCTCCTCCATCCTATAACCATGCATTGGATTTTTCCTACCTAAATGTAGCTTTACATTTATCCCTGTTAAAATTCATTTTTATTGGTTTTAGCCCAGTTTTCCAGCCTGTCAAGATCATTCTGGATCCTGTTTCTGTCTTCTATATTTGCAACCCCTCCCAATTCAATATGTTGCAGTGAGCAGCACTGACTTTATTAAGGAGACCTGAGTTCAAATTTTGGCAAAACTCACTGGATGACCTTAGACTATTAATGATTAGCTTCAGCTACCTTCTTTTTGTGACATATGCATACAGGCACCCCTTCAGCTGGTATTTAAACAGACCTAATGGATGTACACTTCTATACATCTGAAGAAGTAAGCTATAAGTCAATGAAAGTTCATGCTGAAATAAATTTTGTCATTCTTCAAGGTGGCGCTGGACTCTAGTATAATTGATTGGAGAAGTGAATTCTCTTTTCCAAGGCTGCTGAGACCACTGCATCATGAATTTCAAATCATGGCACAAAGATGTTCATCCCAGTATCCTCTGTAACACTAGCCCTATTCACAAGTTACAGTGAACCCCTGTCATTGCACAAACTGCAAAAGAGAATTATTCTGGAGGCCATTTGTATCAAAGTAATAGGACTATATTATAATGGAGTAATGCAGGAAGCTGCTTTAGTAAAGGGACTTGGGCTATGGGCTATGCCAGGGGTGTCAAACATGTGGCCCGGTGACTGAATCAGGCCCCCGGAGGGTTCCTATCAGGTCCCCGACCAACTGGCTCTTGTCTGCTTCCTTCTTCCTCTCTCTTGCTTCCATCTGCATCTCAGCTTGCTTTGCAGGGCTTGGTCAATTGCACAGGAGCTAAAGAGCAAAACCTTGATTTTCTCCATTGGTTGAGGCTCCCCTGGAGAGGGAAGGAAAGAGCCAGAGCTTCCTTTGCCCAGTTCACTGGATCCCATGGGAGAAATACAAAGAAAGCTCCTTTAAGACCATCAAGTCCTAATGTTTAAGCATATTTTATTTTAAGGTTTTTTTTAAAAAAAACTTTAATGTTTGTCTGTGTCCTTTAAAAAGTTTATATCTCTGCTTTGTTGTTGTTGTTCAGTCGCACAGTCGATTCCGACTCTTTGCGACCCCATGGACAAAGTCATGCCAGGCCCTCCTGTCTTCCACCATCCTTCGAAGTCTGCTCAAATTCATGTTTGTTACATCAGTAACACTGTCCAGCCATCTCATCTTTTGCCGTCCCCTTCTTCTTTTGCCTTCTGTCTTTCCTAGCATCAGGATCTTCTCCAGGGAATGTTCCCTTCTCATTTGGTGGCCAAAGTATTTGAGCTTTTGCTTCAGCATCTGACCTTCCAGTGAACAGTCTGGGTTGATTTCCCTTAGGACTGACTGATCTGATCTTCTTGCAGTCCAAGGGACTCTCAAGAGTCTTCTCCAGCACCACATCTCAAAAGCAGATCTCTCTGCTACCTAATCTTAAATAGGTACACATGGCCTGACCTGACACAATCCAGCCTAGCCCAACAAGGTCTCATTTATGTCAGATTCAGCCCTCATAACAAATGAGTTTGATGCCCCTGGGCTATGCTACTGTGTATAGCAAGGGTCTCCAGCTTTTGGGGTCTATAGGCCCTTTTAGAATTCTGACACAGCCACAGATTGGCTGCCACAGTTTATCTTCAGTGAGTGAAGACCCTTGAGCTGTGGTGGCAGCTGCTGCCAAAGCAATGTTTTTAAAAATCTGCACAGCCAATCAAATCTCCAATGGCCAATCAGCAGCTCTACTGGGCAAAAGCCCCATCTGGCCCTGTCCACTTTCTAATAACCTTTGACAGGTTCCAGGAAAGCTGTCCGCAGGTGAATGTTAATCAGATGAACTCATCCTTTTAAGTAGGTACCCCATCCCACCTGATCCTGGGATCTCAGCCTCATATAGAGAGCCAGGGTGGGTAGTCATACGGTGTTGGACTAGAACAGGGGTGGCCAAACTGTGACTCTTTCATAAATATTGTGTGGCTCTCAAAGCCCCCACCAACCCATCGGCTGGCTTAGAGATGGCATTTGTCTCTTTAAATCACTTCTCTAAGTCAGTCAGTAGCTTGGGAAATGCATTTAAAGTCGCTTTCTTTTCACCTCTCCTTTCCCCATCTATTTCCTTCCTTCCGGGTCTCAAATGTCTGATGTTTATTCTATGTGGCTCTTAAATTAAGCAAGTCTGGCCACCTCTGGACTAGAATCTGAGAGACCTGGGTTCAAATCCTCACTCTGCCATGGAAGCTTACTGGTTGACAATTGGCCAGTCACACCCTCTCAGCCTAAACTACTTCACAGAGATGTTGTGAGGATAAAATGAAGGCAAAGTTACCAATGTAAGCCATTTGGGGGGAGAAACATTGAGTATAAATGAAGTTAATAATTAAGTAAATCCCTAGAAGCTCAAAGCCATGGATTGCTTGCACCATCTCAACACTTCATGGGAAGAACAGTACTCATGTTCCTCCCTTCCCAAAGTAAATCACTTTAAAAGACGAATGGGCTTGCCCTGACCTGCATAGCCCAGGTCTTGTCAGATCTCTGAAGCTAAGCAGGGCCAACTCTGGCAAGTACTTGGATGGGAGACCTCCAAGGAATACCAACAGTCAGGAGGTAGGGGCAGGCTTTATTCAGCCACCTCCCTGAATATCCTCAAGGCCCTCAGTAGGGTCAGTCACCAGAGGTTGCCATGACTTCCAGATGCCTGCACACACATGTACACACAAAAAAAATACAAAAATACCCCCCCCCCAAAAAAGGACCAGTGGACTCATTTTATTATTAGGGTATGCCAGCTCATGCAACAAACAAAACGGGCCAACACCCCCGTAACCCAGACACATCCCACAACTGTGTCTGTTTCCCTCCTCCCAATGTCTGTTGACCAACTTTTCCCTGGTAAACAACAGCAACACATAAACTTGAAAAGTGGAGCTGTCCCACACTTTGTAGGTTCTCTTGGCAGTGCCTCAGTCATGCCAGAGCTCACATGTAATTGTGAAGCTCTGAACAACAAGGGGGTGCTGTCTTTGTTACAGGGTCAGACCCCCCTCCCTCCTAGAGAGGTAGATTGGCATGACACACTTCCATCCCCCAGACCACTGTCTGACAAATACAGGTGTATCCCCCACCGCTGCTGACCTTGCAATGGAAGGTTTTTAAATAGCTGCACAGAAGGGGGAATTTTGGCTAGAGCCGCTTTTCTCCCTCTCCAAGCCCTGTGACAACCTGCACTGGCTAAATTTCCTTTTTTTTGAGGCTTATTAAAGGTACAGGAGCCCTGTCTTTTATGTCTTCTGGATGACTGCTGGGGGGGGGGGGTGTGATTCCAAATAGGAGGGTTGCATTAGGTACATCTTTCTCCCACCCCCTTTTTATTCTCTTTCTTCCCCTCCCTCCATCTCTCTCCTTCTTCTAGTTTCCTCTCTGAAATCTTCCCGCAGATTCTGGCAGCCCCAGCAGCTGGGAGCGTGTGTGTGTGTGTGTGTGTGTGTGTGTGTGTGTGTGTGGAGTGCACGCCTTTGTGCTGGGATGATTGATGCTGACACTATAACAGCAGACACACTGCAGTCCATCACTGCAGTCCCCCTGATTAAAATTCTGCTCCGGCCCCGACTGCAGCACTCCACAAATGGAATATTCTACATAATTTCCGAAAATGCTTCTTTTTATCACCCATTTCTCCTCTATCAGATGACACCCAGATTGATGGGAGATGACTCGTCTGACATCTCCCGGTTTTACAGGCCCAGATTTACCACCCCCCTTAACCGCTTTATTGCCAACGATCCAAACCGACTGCTAATGTTCTCTGGTGCCGGTGCAGGTGTTGACTTGTGGGGAGGGGGGAGAAGCCGATTGGGGGGAGAGAAAAATGAAGGGGAGGAGGGAGAAAGCTAGAGAAAGGGCCACTGGAATTGAACTGGGGAGTGCTGGTTCCATGGGGAGGAGGGAGGAAGCGAGGCGTAGCTCTAAAACCAAACTAACGCTGCCTATTTTTAACAACAAAAGGAGACAAAATGGAAATAACAGCACCACAGTGATCCCTTCCTCTCTCCCTTCCTTTCACCTCCCCTGTATACCTCGAGGCCTTTATTATGACCCAAACATGGCTATCTGTCTCTCCAAAGGACCTCTGCATCATTTCACATTTTCACAATTTTATCCCAAAGCACTTGGCAAATTTTCACTTTCTCATTCCCCTACACCCCTGGAGCAGCTTCCAGAAGAGAAAGAAAGGGTTTTGTTTAGCTACAGTGTCCTTTTCAGAGCTCAGATCACCCATTGTTTAAGTGATGGACAGGTTTTCCCTCCACTGCGATTTTGATCAATGCAATTTTATTTTCAGTTGTATAGATAAACTATGAAAGGGGTATGATCTGAAACAGTGTTTGGTAGGGATATAAACTTCTTGTTTCTCTTGGTGACCTCAGTCGTTAAGAACAAGCTTTGCTCTCCTTAGCACTGGTTTTTGTCCCTTGGTCCCATCAGATGTGATAGAATGTTGGGTTAGCAGAGCAGAATATGAAGGATTGCTTTTCATACATTGTGATTGATGATGGCATCAAGGGAGATGTTTGCAGGGTTGCCAACTCCAGGTTGGAAAATTTCTGGAGATTTCGGGGTAAAGACTAAGGAGGGAGGAGTATGGGGAGAGGCTCCAGAGAGGTAAAATGCCTTCTGAAGTTGCCATTTTCTCCAGGGGAAGCGATCTCAAGATCAGTCATAATTCGGGGGAATTCCAGGCCCCACCTGGAGGTTGACAACCTGAGATGGCCATCCCCTAGGATATTTGAGCTCAAAGGGTGCATTATTTAGCCTAGTGTAGTGGTTGACATGTTGAACTGGGCTCTAGGATACCTGGGTTCAAATCCCCCACTCAGTTATGAAGTTTGCTGTGTGACCTTGGATCAATCAGTCTCTCTCAAACAAATTCCGCACTAGATCTGTAATCCTGGTTCAGCCCTATCCCCAAACTGACATTCTACACTTGAATCATGGAATCACAGAAACCAACTCTATGAGTTTATGATTCTATGATTCTAGTGTAGAAAATAAATTTGGGAACAGGGCTGAGCCAGGATTAAATGTCTAGTGCGGAAATGGCCTCAGACTAGCCTACCTGACCGGGGTATTGTGATGGTAATGACTGATGACCTGAGCTCTTTGGGGGAAGGGTGGGATAGGAAAAAGGAAAGGTCCCCTGTGCAAGCACCAGTCATTTCCGACTCTGGGGTGACGTTGCTTTCACAACGTTTTCATGGCAGACATTTACGGGGTGGTTTGCCATTGCCTTCCCCAGTCATCTACACTCCCCCCCCCCCCTGCAAGCTGGGTACTCATTTTACCGACCTCAGAAGGATTGAAGGCTGAGTCAACCTCGAGCTGGCTACCTGAAAACCCAGTGGGATAAGCATGTAGTAAATAAATGACATGTGGAAGCTCTGTACAGCTTCTTGAACCTTTGCAACAGAGAAATGAGCCTCTGCACATGTGTTCTGTAGCTGTACTCTGCTAGCATTCCTATCCAGGGCCACTGGGCAGACCTTGGCAATGCCAGTCTCTCCCCAGAACTGGAGGGGCACCAAGCCAGCCCTCCCATGCCATGGTGGGATCGGCTGAGGAATGCGGGCAGGGCCTCCCTATTGCCAGGTCTGGGAAGTGTGGTGCCATGCTGTGCTGACACAGTCAGGGGATGGGGCTTGCCCTGTCACAGGGTCCGTGATGGCACAAGCCATGCCCTCCCATCTTGGCCCTGTCATACCAAGTCACTCAGATGCTGAGCAGGACATTCCCCCATTGCATGGCATCACCACAAACTGTAGCCCCAGGAGCAGCCATACCTCACCATGCCAAGGCACTTGCCCAGTTATTGGGTCCCAGAGGCACCTGGACCTAGAGGCATCCCTATGTGAATTAATCATGTTCTGCCATTCCTTTGTACATGCTCGTACTTATGCTAAAAGCACTGTTTCCTTCCACATGATCAAAGGTTTTCAAGTAATTCATCAGAAGGATGATGAACCAATTAATTTCTTGTATCACATATTAATTATATGGATTTTTAATTGGAGCTTGAGTCCCCTGTGAGAGGGGATTGGGAGGGTTCTTTGACCAGGACTTACATTACACATGTGTTAATTGAGCCAAACAATGCCTTTAATATTTATTTCATAAACAACAGGTTGTTCTTTTGTTTGGTTCGGTCCAAAAGGTCTCAATACCAGCAGAATTTGGCATACTATTGTGGTTTACTTTTATAACAATGTCAGGCACTAAATCTCTTTGTATGATTGCTGGAAATTCTGTCCAGCACCTTGATCCTTCCCCCAAGCTCAAGATTTCAATGGACATTTCCAATGCTCTCAAGAATATCTCTGAAGTCAGAATGGATAGAAACTTGCTTTTAAGAGAAGCTTCTAACATTTTCAGAATGAGGAATTAAATTATGTGAGACAGATACCTTCAGGAAATGGGTGATATTTCATGAGGCTGGGGGGGGAAGGAACCTGCCTACCATTCCATGTACAGAAGCCATAAGCACCTACACCTTCAGATTCAGCATAATTGAGGTATCTCCCCCAACTATCTCCTTCCAGCATACAAGCCAAATTCTACTTGTATTGAGACCTTTTGGACTGAACTAAACAAAAGAACAATACTTCCAATGATTTAAAAAAGAACCCAACCTAGCATGGTGCAACTATTTAGAAAATTCAGGATATATAGACTTTTGCCATGTCCTATTGCATAGAGAAGGGGGCTGTTTAAATTCTCCCTTGATTTCTGTTTAGTGCTAACATATTAGAGTACAGTAGCCTGAAGCTTTACTCTCTAAAAGTGAAGCCATCAGGATGTGCCCAGTGTATGGAAGAGGGTTTTTTTTATTTTTTTTGCTGCAAAATCACAGCTAACATGGCAATGCTGTAGGGTTTTCAAAGGGAGAGATGTTCAGATGTGGTTTGCCATTGCCTGCCCCTAGTCTCCCTTAGTGGTCTCCCATCCAAATACCTGTCAGGGCCAACTATGCTTAGCTTCTGAGATCGGATGAGATCAGGCTAGCCTGGGCAATCCAGGTCAGGGCATGGAAGAAATGAAAGAGGAGAAAAGGACAGGACAGAAAGCTGTGGCCTGCTTTGAAGAGAGTGGTCTTGCAGTTCCTCCTCTTCCTCCTTCATCCCACCGAGCTGTGGTAACACCCCTAAATTGCCTGGTCAGGGCTCCAAGAGGTGGCGGATTAATTCTATTGGGGGTGATCAGCTATGACAACAAAATGAAACCTTCTGCATATCTCAGTTACCAGATGTGGGATACAAGCAACATGCTGTCTCCATTTTCTTCTGCTTGTAAGCTTCTCATATGCATTTGATGGGCCAGTCTTGAAAGAGTGCAGGACTCAATGGTCCATTGATCTTCTCCAACAAATACTATCTATGTTCTGTGCTGCTAGATCTGTTCCTTGGCTAGATTATATAGTACACGGTTGGCCAAACTGGTTCAAGAGCTCTTCCACACATATTGTGTGACTCTTGAAGCCCTCACTGCCCTGTCAGTCGACTTGGAGAAGGCATTTGTCTTTTTAAATCACTTCTCCAAGCCAAGCCAGCTGGCAGCATGGAGAATGCATTTAAAGTTAAAGTTACTTTCTTTTCACCTCTCACCTCCCCATCTATTTGCCTGCCTTCCTTTCTTCTTTCCTTCCTGCTCTTAAACATCTGATGTTCATGTCTTGCAGTTCTCAAACATCTGACATTTATTCTATATGGTTCTTACATTAAGCAAGTTTGGCCACCCCTGATATAGTCCATGGTACCTCCCTACACCCAATTCCGATGTAATCTTCTACAGTATTGCATAGTAGGCTGAAATCTTGCAAAAACTGCCCTAAACCAGAAGTGATGTATGGCTATCAGAAATAGGTTCAGATTCAGTAATGGTTCCTCAGAGTTCAGTATCCTATGGTGCTGAGTCTGTGCATGGTAGCTTCAGCTTTAGTAAGAAGGAGTACTTGAAAAGGATATTGATATACCCGGAAAAGGGTATTAATATATAGTTTGTGATTGTGTAGTTTGCTAAAATATCTTTGGTGTGCCAACACAAATGACTACATGGTGGCTGAAAAGAACCTTCAGGAAGATTCCCATGGAGATGGTCTCATGAACTCCTTTCTGTGCTCACCATGCTCTTCTCCAATGTTTGTCCGAGAACCAGTCCAACAGTGATGCCTCTGATAATGACCTTGACCCATCATCACATACTTAAGGATTCTCATAACCTTTAAATATGCTGGATAGAGTATCACAAGAGAATCACCTCTCTGGGAAGGAAAGGGAGTCACAAGTCTCTGAGCTTGGGAGGAGCAGCTGAGACATTTTGAGAGGTGATCCTGAATCAATCCATGTAAGGTCATCTGCTATCTCAAGGAGATGGCAGGGGGCCTGGTCAGAGGACATTCAACAACACCTCAATGTGCAAGGCTGGTGGCAGAATACCGAGGTGGGCAGCTGCCAAGGTACACTGCTGCTGACCCACACACACACTTGCCGCACTCCACTATCTGTGCTTTCACCCGGATGTACTACCCAGTGCCACCAGAGGAAAGGGATGCAGGTGGTACAGGTTACCGTGAGTGTAGGCAGTGGCAGGACTCATGACCAGACAGCTGAAGGACACACAGGCAGGTGAAAAGCATGTGGGGAGATTGGAGGGAAGAATGGTATAAAGCAGAAGGTCTTGTGGTGACCAGAGGAGGGGTGGGGGCCTTGGGGACACTCTGTTCTGGTCCCCCCAAAATCTGGAATTAGCCCAGCCAGTGTACACCTCCAAGCTAAAGCCTTATCCCCTTAAAATGCCATGAACTTGTCCTTGAGGGACAGTATTTGGCATTTGGCAGCCATATGGTCCTGCTCAAAGATTATTTGGGGTGGGGGGATTTGGAACTTTGAAATCTGTCAGAACAACAACCGCTTTCCTCTGTAACTCTCCATGGTCCTGAAACACTAACTTTGCTACCTACTTCCACTGCTGCATAACTGTCATTGACCATTAAGGACCTTTTCCACCCTTGTTTATTAGCCTGTGGATCACAGTCTGGCCCAAACAGGGCAGTATAATAGCTTTGGGCACTACATTTGATTTCCGTTGTGATGCAAAGTCCCAGAGTTTGCATTTGCAGAGAGACCCCACAAACTGCAGGGTCACAAAATCCCCTTATGTCAAATCCTACATGTTTCTTTGCCAGCGCTGCAGTTAGCAATCAGTTAATTCATCACACAGTTCTCAGGATCGTACATGTATACAAACTGCACATTATACAAACAGCACGGAGATGAATGCAAGCACACTGGTACAGAGAGTAGAACTGCAGTCATCCTGGACTGGTTGTTCCCCTGCAGCAGGGCATCAAAGGCAGCCTGTCCCCTGGGCACAATCAATCCTGTCTTTGCCCTTTTGCCACTGCGGCAAGGAATGATGCGAGTTCCTGGGGGCAGAAGCAATGAGGTGGAATCAAGCATGGGGGAAATTTAGGCTGAATCTTCTGGAATGGCTCCCCAATGGGATGAGTTGCCTTCCAGTATCACTGAAACCACCTTGCATGAGACATTAAAACAATAGAGCTGTACCAGGGCCCTGGGGCGGGGGGGGGGCGGTTGGAGAAGAGACAAGGTGTCCGAGTCACTCAGAGGATCGGCGAGACAGGGATGTGCAACCACCTCAGAAATCAGAGTACTAAAAGGGAGAAAGAAAGCACTCCCCCGCAGGCAATGAGAGAGGCATGGTGTGAAGGGCACCGAGAAGGGAAGGCACAGAAAAGGAAAGACAGCCAGACTAAAGTGATCGGAAGGCCGGCATCAGTGGCTACAGCAACATGAAGGACTGGAATGGATTAGTGCTTGGTTTTTTTGTTTGATGGGTAAGTCAAATCCCTAGCACTCTCCTTTTTTGGAGTTCCTAATCATATCCTGAAAACACCTGTCCAGAAGTGGGCCTGTTTCATTCCTTGATCTGGGTGAACATGAAGAAGTTATATCATAGTTGTTCCCCCAAGAAGCTGTAGGAATTCACCCAATCTTTATGGTAAAGACAAAAGAGATTAGGGGGAATTCCTAGAGTGTCTCAGATACTGTACTATCACTTACAGTCAATCAGAAGTGATGTCACAGTGTCCACACCATCACCCCCTCATCTTTTTCTCCCATTGCTCAATCAATTGAGCACTGTGGTAATTGAGGGCAGTGGTGGGAATTTGCTTGCTGTGAGAAGGCAAATGATAAGCCTGTGGGATCACAGCTTGGATGATCCCACAGAGTTGTCAAGGATGGAACCTGGGACCTTCTTCATGCAAAGCAGGTGTTCTACCACTGAGCTACGTCTCCTCCAGCTTCTTGAATTAAAACATCCTGGACAACAGTCTCAGTCCTTTCCTCTTATAAAGTCACATGAAACTAAATGGATACAGGACAGCAAAGAGGACTTCACTAGTAGGACTATTAGGGAAATTAAGTTATCTTGCCAAAGAAAGGAGACAAAGAAGACGTTTGCCCCAGCCTAAAATAATTTAGTTTGGGTTGAGTTTTGTGAAACCTGTAAGAGTTTGAAATGCTTTTCTTTCAACAGTGCCAATTGCTCATAGGAGGACAATATGGCCTGGGTTTTGAACTCATAATGCTACATACGTAGTCTCACACACATGTACTTATGTCTCACTGCACCATGGGCTTTCCAGTGTTAGTAAAAGTAAAGGTAAAGGTAGTCCCCTGTGCAAGCACCAGTCATTTCCGACTCTGGGGTGACGTCACATCACAACGTTTTCACGGCAGACTTTTTATGGAGTGGCTTGCCATTGCCTTGCCCAGTCACCTATACTTTACCCCCAGCAAGCTGGGTATTCATTTTACCGACCTCGGAAGGATGGAAGGCTGAGCTGGCTACCTGAACCCAGCTTCTGCTGGGATCGAACTCAGGTCGTGAGCAGAGCTTGGACTGCACTACTGCAGCTTACCACCCTGCACCACAGGACTCCGCTCCAGTGTTAAGAGCACAGTGTAAATGTCTCACATGCATGTGCATTTCATAGTTTGGCTCTGATAACATAAGGACTAGTTCCATTATGGGAATATGGTGCAAAGAAATAAGGACAGAATGCCACTGTCTGGAATGAAAGTGTTAATACAGATATTACAATAATACATCAGGTCATGTCATACTTACATCAAGGATCTGTCAAGAAAGAAAGCTTCCTTGTCATCTGAATTAACGGAAAGCATGAAGGGATTTGGCATGGCTCTAGAATTTATGGAACAGGAATTGAAGAATATTCTATCAAAATCCAGGTTCCAGGTTTAGCTTTGTTTGTTTACATGCAGGTGCTAGAAAGCAAATTTAAGTCTGGCACACACACACACCTTTTTTGTTGGTGATGTTAAAGGAGACAATTGAGAAGTCATAACCACCAAGCCAACCAAGAGGAAGGAACTGGTGTGTTTAAAAACCCACTTCTGTTTATCATCCAGACACAGGCAAGGCACAAAGATACCACAGTTATCTGTTGGGGTAGTACACTTGGGGTCAAATTGTAATCCCCTGTGCAAGCACCAGTCATTTCTGACTCTGGGGTGACATTGTGTTCAAAACATTTTCACAGCAGACTTTTTACGGGATGGTTTGCCATTGCCTTCCCCAGTCATCTACACTTTCCCCCCAGCAAGCTGGGTACTCATTTTACCAACCTCGGAAGGATGGAAGGCTGAGTCAACCTTGAGCCGGCTACCTGAACCCAGCTACTGCCAGGATCGAACTCAGGTTATGAGCAGAGAGCTCAGACTGCAGTACTGCAGCTTTACCACTCTGTACCACGGGGCTCCTTAGGGATCAAGTAGTGGCTAAGAATTTTGAACGAGAACCTCCCTATTACCAGGCGCTTGTCAGCTATGGACTTAGTGGATGCTCTTGGGTAAGTCACCCTTTCTCAACCATAGCCTTCAGTCTGTTGTCTGCAGATAATGGCCTGCTTTGCACAGCTATCGTATGCTGTACTGAGATGATGTTGGCAGTAGTAATACATGTGCGGAAAAGAAAATGTACTAAGTTCAGGTCTGCTTGCACAGGCAGTAGTTCAGTGCATACAATAACACACTGCGCTTTAATATAACGTTTACCAAAATAACATGCATAGTGAGCAAGTGAATGTACAACAGATGGGTCACATGATTTTGTTTAATTTGATTTTGAAAGTGAATCTGAAAGAAATACTTTGTGAGGTGTCCTGAACAGATGGAAAAGATCAAGGGGATACAATCACTTTCACCTTGTGCACATTGAACACATGAAGTTGCCTTACACTGAATCAAACCCTTGGGCCAAGCTCTCCAGGGTCTCAGGCGGAGGGGTCTTTTTGCACCACCTACTACCTGTGCCTTTTTCTTAAATCAGGGGTATTGAACTCCTTTATTATGAGGGCTGGATCTGACATAAATGAGACCTTGTTGTGCTGGGCCATGTCAGGCCTGGCCATGTGTATATCTATTTAAGATCAGATAGCAGAGATATAAACTTTATAAAGGATACAGACAAACACAATTAAACATTTTTTAAAATAAAAAAACCCCTTAAAACATGCTTAAAATGTTATTGATCTTAAATATGCTTTCTTTGTATTTTTCCATGGGATCCAGGGAACTGGACAGAGGAAGTTGTGGCTCTTTCCTTCGTTCCCCAGGGGACGGGGCGGGGGGGAGCAGCCTCAGCCAATAGAAGGAAGAGAGGCTTGGCTCAGTAGCTCTGCTTGCGATTGAGGGAGCCTGGAAAAACAAGCTCTGTCCCCCCTCTTCCTCCCCAGGAAGGAGCCTCAGCCAATGGAGAAAACAGAGGTTCTGCTCAGTAGCTCTTGTGCAATTGAGCAAGCCTTGCAAAGCAGTTATGCAGAAGGAATCATGATATAGGAAAAAGGAAGCAGATGATAGCCAGTTGCTCAGGGGCCTGATAGAGTCCCTTTGGAGTCCTGATTCAGCTCCCAGACCACATGTTTGACACCCCTGTCTTAAATGGAGATGCCGGGGATTGAAACTGGGACCTTCTGCATTCAAAGCAGATGATCTCCCACTGAACCACAATCCCTTCCTAATCTTCCATGGGATCCAACCAACAATGTGTACAAAGTGCCTTATAAATGCTGGGGGACTTTCAAAGTAGCCCATCATGGGGAAGGACAATGTTGAAATAAGTCTAAGTTGTGTGGGATCATGATTGTTATTGTTATTTATTATGTTACATTTTCAGTGGATAAAGAGAAGAGGAGGAGACTGGATTTATACCCTGCCCTTCACCTGGAGTCTCAGAGCAGCTTAGAATCTCCTTCCCTTCACAACGGACACCCTGTGAGGTAGGTGGGGGCTGAGAGAGCTCTGAGAGAACTGCTCTTGAAAGAACACCTGTCAGAGAACTGTGGCTGACCCAAGGGCACCCAGCAAGTGCATGTGGAGGAGTGGTGGAATCAAATCCGGTTCTCCCAGATTAGAGTCCATGGTCTTAACAACTACACTAAACTGATATAATCATCACCTTCCTCTTTCTACAACAGCCCTGTGAGGCAAGTCACTATTATTCACATTGATCACAGTTTCATCCTAAATAACTCTCCTCTTCACAATGTAGCAATACATATGAGGTAGACTAGTCAGACAAACTGAAGGGCCCATATTCTCCCAGTGAGACCTGTGGCAGAACAGAAGTTCGACCTTGGAGAGCTGCTGCCATTCTGAGCAGACAATACTGACTTTGATGGACCAAAGGTCTGCTTCAGTATCATGTGTTCATGCATTTCTGTGCATGGGTACGTACGAAATAATTAATCTGTCTCCTCCCAGCAGGGACAGTGCTGAGGCTTTTGCCGCCCCAGGCAAAACATTACCACCCCCGTCCCCAACTTCCAGTTGTGTGTTTGTGTGTGGCAGCAGGTGTGCTCGGAGCCTGGCTCTAAGCACGCCTGCTGCCACAGCGCCCTGCCCCACTCCATTCCTGTGATGCAGGAAGCCTGATTGGGGTTGGGGGGAGCTTCTTGCAAGAAGCATGCTATGCAAGTGCCAGCCCTGCTCAGGCTTCCTGTGTCACAGGAACAGCTCCGGAGAATGGGAGTTGGTGGGGTAGGTGACTGCCTGGGGTGCTTCCCCACCTGGGTGCGCCACCAGGCACCCCCTTACTTCCTTTTGCCCATGCAGAGCACTCCTCTGAGCCTGCCTTGAAGGTGCCGCTTGGCCACTTTCAACCTGAAAGCGGCTGGGCACAGCTAAAACAGTACAGTCTTTGGAGGCTTCCTTGGAAGAGCGTAGTGCAGGGGGAAAGTGGTGGTGCAGTGGCACTCTTGTGCACCGCCCATCACTCTCTTGTACCCCATTCACCACCCTGCATGATGACGTCACTTCCGGTCTCGAGATCAGTTGTAATTCTGGGAGAACTCCAGGATCCACCTGGAGGATGGCAACACTCAGGACCCACTCCAAAACTCTGACCTTGTTACCCCCAAAGCCACTTTGTTCCCCAGGCCCTACTCAAGTCATTTTTAATTTTAAAAACTTGGCCACTCGATAGGGGTTACTGTAGGGCATAAGGCTCAGGTATACACCCAATCTTAATTAAAACTCCTGGATTTGGAATAGCTGCAGGATAGCATAACCATGGGGGAAATGTACTTAAATAGACTGAAGCCCAAGGAAGGTCAAAAGGAGGGCAGGGAAAAGGAAGAGATTGAGTGCTGCAAATTCTATAGGGGGCACTGCCCCCAGTGCCCCTCTACTGGCTATGGCCCTGGTCAAAAGGATAGCTTTTATCAGGTATGCTGATCTGCAACCTGGGCCAGTGTGACAAGATTTTTGAGGCCAGGAGTAGGTCTGCTTGTGAATTTTTATTCTTGTTAGGAGACCAAAAACAACTTCAGATAACCTCAAACAGAGTCCCAAAGAAATTCCCCCACATAACTTGGAGTCCTCCTCCATGGCTGACCTTGCAGGTAATTCAGGTACTGACCTGTCCCTGGAGCATATCCAGGTAGTTGGCTCTCCATTGGGTATGTCAGGAACACTCGTCCCAGTTGTGCCGCTGCTGACTTCTCTGGATGGCTGAGCCTCTCTCTCCTGTCTTCCCACTCTTGCCCCTAGCTGCTCCAGTCTTGGGCTTGAATCTCCCTTGTCCCTACCTGCCTCGCCCCTGCTGCAGCTGCCCCTTTTCCCTAGCCACAGGCATCTGGGCAACCACCAGCCACTTGCCCTTCAAGGGACCATCACCCCATTTGCTACAGCCAGTAATTCAACACACAAAAGAGGCAGATTTCAGCCTTGCAAAGATCAGAGTCATAAATCATCCACTGCAATCACTCTCATTCTTGTTATTCTCTGAACCCCAAAACTGATGCTAAAAGGCACACCTATCCCCTTTAAATCAGCTTCAGCTGCCATGTTTTTAAAAATAATTTAACCACATCCGTTCAAGCAAAACTTGGTAGCCAGCAGCAAAAAAAAAATGGTTACCAACTCTGACTTGGGAAATTCCTGGAGATTTGGGGAAAGTGCCTGGGGAGGGAACAAGAGACGAAATCACTCTAGGGCTTTTCTCATAGAGTTTATGAGCCCTCTGGAGCAACTATTTTCTCCAGGGGAACTGATCTCTGTCGTCTGGAGATAGCCTGCTGAAGTCCCTCCCCTTCACAAACCCCACCTTAGGGATTTCAGACTCCAGGTGAGACCAGGGGGTGCCCCAGAATTACAGCTCATCTCCAGACTGCAGCAATCAGTTCCCCAGGAAAAAATGGATGCTTTTGGGGGTGGACTCTATGGCACTGTATCCCACTGAGGTCCCTGTCCCTCCCAGGCTCCAACCCAAATCTCCAGGAGTTTCCCAACCTAGAACTGGAAACCCTGCTACCCCCTCACCACCCACCGTTGGCCCAGGTGGACCTGGCCACCCTACCCCACCTTTCCCAGGCTTCACCTCCAAATCTTCAGGAATTTCTCAACATGGCATTTGCCACCCTATCAGAAAGCAGTTGCAATTTCAGGGGAACTCCAGTTCCCACCTTGAGGCTGGTAGCCTTGGGGCCCAGAGAAGAGAAGCTGAAGGAAAGGAGATGTCTGTTCTCCATGGCTTTTTTTTAATAGCAGGAATGCACAGGAATGCAGTTCCAGCTAGCTTGGCACCAGGGGGCATGGCCTAATATGCACATGAGACCCTGCTGGGCTTTGTCTACAAAAAAGCCCCCTGTGAAACAATGGCAATGTCAGGGGGTGTGGCCTAATATGAAAATGAGTCCCTGCTGGGCTTTGTCTACCAAAAAAAGCCCTGAATGTTCTCCCACTCAAAACAGTAACGTTGATAGATCTGACTTATGATGACAGGGCATTCCAGAGTGAATAAAGGTCTGCAAGCACACGAAAGCTTACGTTCTAAATAAAAATTGGTTGGTCCTAAAGGTGCAACTTGACTCCTGCTTTGTTCAGCTGCTTCAGACCAACACGGCTGCTCTCTTGGAAAGGTCTGCAAGGTCACTATCCTCTGAGAAGGCCCTGGTAACAGCTTCTGTATTAGACCCCGGAAGTCAGTGTCAGCGGCTGCTTCCTGCCACCCTTTCTCCCTCTTACTCTCCTTCTCTTTCTTTCTCTCTGTCATCCTACCCACCCATTGATGATGTGGGCAAGGGAAACTGCACTGAATTAAGCCTGTCGTAAATAGACAAAAAATTAACTCCAGCCTCCCCTCACGCCACCTTTGATTATGTCGCCCGAGGAATTGGCAGGCGCTCCCGTGCAGCGAAGCCAGCCAAGGGCCGGCGGGGAAGCAATCGTCTTCACTTTGAGGCAGTGAATTACAGCCCACCCCAGGAAACCAGGAATTGAAGGTAGCAGGGGTGGGGGAACCAGAGGAACAGCAGTCATACTCAGAGCCACTCGGCCTCCTGGTGGAATTACAGTCATAAGAGGTTCATTGGAATTATGACATTGCCAGCTGCATTTGAGAGAAGGGCGGAGGGGGTTACAAATGAGGCCTGCTGCATTCATGACACTAATGCAGAAATTGTTGACTCCCTTTCCTTTTCCCTTTGGATTAATTAGACTACAGGCTGGGATTGGGGGAGGGGTTGTTAAATCCAGGCCTGACCTGTGCACGTCCATGGTTTTGCCTAAGCTTTCTCTTTTTTCTTTTCTGCAGACGCTCCATCCGGAAAGAGAGGCATTTGGGGATGAGCCCTGATTTACTTCGCCGGTGGCAGGTTGCAGATAATGTGGCAGCTGCAGATTTACAGCCGCAATGATTTTTGTGGCTCAAAGGAGGCAGAGGACGGAGCTTGTGGGGTGTATTAGGGGGTGAACTGGCTGGAAACGCATGCCTGACAAGGGACCGATTGTTCATTCGACGGGTGTGCATTTCAAACCGACAAAAACATGCGCAATTCTCATCTCTGGGATGAGCAACAGTTCAGCTGTGATTAGCGGAGGAAGGAGAAAGAGAGCTGGAATTATTTGGAACTGGAGGGGGGAAGATGAACACAACAGCTGTGTTGTTCAGATGGGGAGGTGGACAGCTCCATGCAGGAGGAGGTTGGGGCAAGGGGGAAATCCCAGTTTTTAAATTCCAGTCATCATGAATCATCATGAGTTTGATTTACAATCATGGCTCCAGATCCTATCTTTTAGAAGAGGAAGGAAACAGGTCTAAGGTCTTTTCCTCTCTTACATTAACTTTCTGCCATTTTTTAAAAAATGGATAGTGTTTATGAACAGTTTGGAGTAAGAACCTGCATACTTCTTACTTTACACAGAGCTCTTCATCTGAAATCATTTTAGATTCATCCGTCAATGGAACAAAACTGGTTGCCGCAGACCCTTTTTGTTATTTGCCTTTTTTGCAAATAACGGCATCCATGTTTAGCACTTGACATTAATCTATTGTTTAGTGGGGTGGTAATCAAGAGGGATCGATGCATCTCATTTCTGGGAGCCCAGACCAGAAAATCCAAAAGGTAATTACTGATTTGGGAATAGGCTGTGGCTCAGGGCAGAACATCTGTTTGACACTTAGAAGGTCCCAGATTCAATCCCTGGCATTTGCATCAAAAAGGATCAGGTCAT
Source organism: Heteronotia binoei (assembly GCF_032191835.1). Taxonomy (NCBI): domain Eukaryota; kingdom Metazoa; phylum Chordata; class Lepidosauria; order Squamata; family Gekkonidae; genus Heteronotia; species Heteronotia binoei. The sequence continues at coordinate 30,492,389 of NC_083235.1, forward strand.
AGGTGATGTGAAAAGCCTCTGCCTGAGACCCTGGAGAGCTGCTGCCAGTGTTAGCAGACCCAGTACTGATTCTGGTCAGCCAATAGTCTGATTCAGCATAAGGCAACTTTGTTTGTTCATATGCACTATCGTGCAATAACCGACGACACTGGTTGTACTGCAAGATCCCCATTCAGGGTGCTATCTTTTGCTGCCACCATATTTGTGAATTGCCATTCTGAGGCACACTGGCTTTTAAAGGTAATCCTGCAAAGGACTTGCATTGCTATAAAAGCAACCTGACTGCATAAGAACATAAAAATGTAAGAGAAGCCATGTTGGATCAGGCCAATGGCCCATCCAGTCCAGCACTCTGTCACACAGTGGCCAAAATACACACACACACACACACACAGTGGCTAATAGCCACTGATGGACCTCTGCTCCATATTGCAGTACCTGTACCCAGGAACAAATGAGGAAAGAAGATGATGTTGGATTTACAGTATATGCCGCCCTCTGCTCCGAATCTCAGAGTGGCTCACAATCTCCTTCATCTTCCTCCCCCACCACAGACACCCTGTGAGGTGGTTGGGGCTGAGAGGGCTCTCACAGCAGCTGCCCTTTCAAGGACAACCTCTGCCAGTGCTATGGTTGACCCAAGGCCATTCCAGCAGGTGCAAGTGGAGGAGTGGGTAATCAAACTGGGTTGTCCCAGATAAGAGTCCTTGCACTTAACCGCTACACCAAACTGAATTGGAGAGTTGCTTCCAATTCTTCAGGGCACACCATATCTCTATGCAAACTTGCAAAAAGCTGACCACAGTGTGGGAGACAATGTTATGTAATGTATCACATAGTTTTAATAAAACAGTTTTAACATGGCAGGCAGCAAATGTCCACCAATCCGTCCTCACGCCAGGAAAATACACACCAAGTCCCCACCCCAGCCAAGTACATCTGAACCAAACAGTCCTTGGGTCAAGGAATTAAAGCCCTTTTGCTTCACAGCCCCTTTCCTTCTGTGACAGTCCTGGGCTGCAACATTGACAAACTCGTGCCTATGGTTGCCAACCACCAGGTGGGGCCTGGAGATGTCCTGGAAGTACAGCTGATATTCAGACTACTGAGATTAGTTCCTTTAGAGAAAATGGCTGCTTTGGAAGGTAGCTCCTATAGCAGGAGTGACCAACGGTAGCTCTCCTGATGTTTTTTGCCTACAACTCCCATCAGCCCCAGCCAGCATGGCCAATGGCTGGGGCTGATGAGAGTTGTAGGCAAAAAACATCTGGAGAGCTACCATTGGCCACCCCTGTCCTATAGCATTATAACCCCTGGAGGTCCCTCTCCTCCCCAAAGGCCACCTTTCCCAGGATCCAGCCCCAGATCCCCAGGAATTTCCCAGTCCATCATGGATGACCTGGTATCACCCCATGCTGGTCTAAACTGATTCATTCTAGACTAAGTTTATTTGGTTGTTTTCTACAAAAGGGAGAAAGAGATGCTGATTGTGTTGCACTGCAGGGTAATACTTTTTAATAATCTGGATTCGTAGTCTTTCCTTGTTTTCAACCAAAGGCAAGGACAAACCAAACTACATGACATCCCCATGACACCCCCTTCCCCATGACACCCAAGCACAGCTTGCAAAGTCAGTCCCTTTGGCTGACTGGTTGCAGAGTGTGCAGAGAAGGCAGAGAGGGAGGGGTGGGATGGGCTGCAGGTGGCAGAGGAGAAGCACCCAGCCCAGGATGCACCAGATGAGCAGGCAGGAGGGAGCCAGCACCAGCCTCGGCCGCTTCTCCCGGTGCCAGAGCAGGAAAGGGGTGAAAGTTGTGGTGAAAGTGTTTTTCAGGTCTTTTTTATCCCTGCTCAGAGACTGGGGTGGGGGAGAGGGAGATGGCACTTTGGAAAGTAAGGAAACTCCCCCCCCCCCACCTGTGCCCTGCTACTCCCAAGGACAGCCTGGCATTGGCCAGACAGGCAGTATGTCAGCACAGAGTTCCTCAGCAATAATTAAATTAATTCAATTAAGCACCTCCTGAGAAATGTAAATGCCCCCAGCATTTGAAATCCTGACTATGGGCCTGACTCAGAGTCTCAGTATAACTTACAATCTCCTCCCCTTCCCCACAGCAGACACCCTGTGAGCAGTGTTCCCTCTAAGCTGAGTTAGTGTGAGCTAGCTCACAGGTTTTTTAGCCTCTGGCTCACACATTTTTGTCTTAGCTCAGGGAAAATGGCCCCAGAGCAAACTAATTTGAGCAGTAGCTCACAACTTTAATACCAGGAGCTGACAAAGTAGAATTTTTCCTCACAAGTCTCCAAAGCTTAAAGAGAACATTGCCTGAGGTAGGTGGGGCTGAGAGAGCTCTAACAGAAACTACTCTTGAGCAGAACAGCTCTGAGAGAACTCATGACTGGCCCAAGGTTACATCAGCAGCTGCATGTGGAGGAGTGGAGAATCAGACTCAGTTCTTCCAGATTAGAGCCCATGTTCCATCCTAACCACTACACCAAACTAGAATAGCAATGACTTCAGATCAAAGTGCTAGTCTAGCCACAGCCTATGTGTTCATAAAGCCCCAACTGGGATGAGATCAACATGCCTGAGGGAACACCTTTTCCCATATGAACCACCCAAACAGCAGCAAATGAAGGTCTACTACAGGCTTCATTCAGGGATGTCCTTTTCAAAAATGGAGGTCCTATTCTTTTCCAAAAGGGATGTTGTTGTTTGAGGATATTAGTTTATTTAGAGATTTATACTCTAGCTTTTGTCCCCATTGAAGACACAAAGCACCTCACACCCTTGTTCTCACCTCTTCCATTTTACCCTCAGAACAACAACCTGTGAGACCGGCTGGGCAAAGAGAGAGCAACAGGTCCAAGCGGCCATCAAGCAAGTTTCCATGGCAGAATGGGGATATGAAACTGGGTCTCCCAAATCCCCATCTGACACTCTAACCACTGCACCATGGGGTTTCTGGAATAACCTCACTAGACCCTTTTTTCTATAGTCTTAGATAAAAGCAGGAATAGCAAGTTTTTCTGGAGTGCCAAGGGTGAGAAATCCAAACAATGCCCCACTTACACCCTAAAACTGTAACAAGAAATTACTTAACAGACCATTTTCCACCCTTTAAAATAGCCCCATTTCTGCCACACAACTGCCTCCTTGCCCCTGGATGCCACCAAGGGATGTTCCTGCTTACATTGGCTGTTGGTATTCGAATGTGTGTGTGCTGGTATTTGATCAAATCACTGCTACTTCTGCAATTATCTCCTCTGCACTGGGTTTTCCCTAGTAGTTTTTACTCATTGTTAAATTGTGTGTGTGGTCTTAGATGCTACATCACCCGGGGAATATCTAAAGCAGAGTCATCAACATTTTTGAGCCTGCGGGTACCATTGGAACTCAGACAGCATGGTGGGTGCGGCCACAAAATGGCTGCCACAAAATGGCTGCTGCAGGAGGTGGAGCCAGCCACAAAGTGGCTGCCACAGCTTACCTTCAGTTGCACAGAGAAGATCTTTGTGTTGTAGAGGCAACTGCTGCCCAAGCAACAATTTTTTTAAAACCTGCATATAAAATCTCTGATAGTCAGAATCCTTGGTGAGCAGAAACCCCATCTGATGCCACCTACTTTCTAAAAACACTTGACAGGCACCAGGAAAGTTGTTGGTGGGCACCACATTGAGGACCCCAGTAGGGCTGCCAATTCCCGGGTGGGGGCAGGGGATCCCCCATTGTGGAGGCCCTCCCCCCACTGCAGGGTCATCAGAAAGTGGGGGTGGAGGGAAATGTCTGCTGGGCACTCCATTATTCCCTATGGAGACCAATTCCCATAGGATATAATGGAGAATTGATCTGCAGGTATCTGGGGCTCTGGGGGGGGACTATGTTTTGAGGTAGAGGCACCAAATTTGCAGCATAGCATTCAGTGCCTCTCCTCGAAACACCTTCCAAGTTTCAAAAGGATTGGACCAGGGGTTTCAATTCTATGATCCCCAAAATAAGGTGCCCCATCCTTCATTATTTCTAATGGAGGAAAGGCATGTAAAAGGTGTGCAGTCCCTTTAAATGTGATGGCCAGAACACCCTTTGGAGTTCAGTTGTGCTTGTCACAACTTTGCTCCTGATTCCACCTCCAATGTCTCTTGGCTCCATCCCCAAAGTCTCCTGTCTCCATCCCCAAAGTCCCCAGTTATTTCATGAACTGGACTTGGCAACCCTAGACCCCAGTCTATTAAAAGGTAGTTCACCAATCTGGAAGAAGCCCTTTAAAATAAAAATAACCCCATGAGCACTGAACACATGCAAAGTGCCTTTTCTTCACCAAAAGGTCGCCCCTGCCAGCTTGAATCTGGCCATGCCATTGAGAAGGGCCTACGAGTCAGAGCATGCAACTTCCAGGCAAAACTCTTTTCCAAAGTGAGCCCTGGTGCCCGAAGTTCATTTCCCGCCCACGACTGGCTGGTGCGTGGGCCAGCAGAATGCCTGATGGAGCTGAGGGGAGGCAGCAGGACTCCCGCAAGAAGGAGTAGGAATCCGTTTAATAGTCCTGGCGACGAGGGTGAGCAATAAAGTCCAAGGCAATTCTCCATGGCTCAGTTACCTGCTTCATTTATTCGCCTTCTTCCTCTGATCGATGCCGACGGATTTTATTTTTAAACAGAAGAGGAGACATGGGAAGACTGCAAAGTGCCCGCCAACGGTAACCGGGGCAGAGGGAGGGAGGGAGGCCTTGCAGGAAGTCTGGGATTGGGTTAGGCAGCCTTCTTGGCAGGAGCTTCAAGCATTTCCAATGTCTTCCAGCCACTAACTCCAGCTCGGAGCAAAAGTCTGGCCTTCCCTTCAACAAACTCCAAATGCCTTTTGAGTCCTGTTTCGAATGGAACAGAGAGGTGGTGCATGAAAACTGTAGTCAAGAGAGGGTGCAGCCCTGCTAAAGAGCCAGTTTGGTGTAGTAGTTAAGTGCACTGACTCTTATCTGAGAGAACCGGGTTTGATTCCCCACTCCTCCACTTGCAGCTGCTGGAATGGCCTTGGGTCAGCCATAGTTCTCACAGAGATGTCCTTGAAATGGCAGCTTCTGGGATAGCTCTCTCAGCCCCACCTACCTTACAGGGTGTTTGTTGTGGGGGAAGAAGGTAAAGGAGATTGTGAGCTGCTCTGAGACTCTGAGTGAAGGGCAAGTTATAAATCCAATCTTCTCCTCCTCCCCCTCTTCTTTTTCTTCTTCTTCAGCACTACATGGAGGTGTAGGATGTTCAAGTGGCCCAGAAACAAATCATGTAAATGTCTCAGACCAGCAAAATTCACAGCTATTGGTCAGAGCTGAGCCACTCTGGTGATGCTGCCAGCCCTAGCTGGACTTGGCTTTGTGTGTTTCATCAGAAAGCAGCTCCATTTTTTGCAACGGAGCATCAACCCCAAGGAAGAGTTCTACAGAACCTACTTCTGTTTTGTGATGTGCATGAGGTTCAATCAAGTTATTTTTTTCCCCTCATGCCCTTTCTCTAAGAGAGCTAATGGCAATGTGCATGGTCCTCTCTCATTCATTCCCCCTCACAACAACCCTCTGAGGTAGGTCAGGCTGAAATCATGACTTGCCCAATCTCATGGCAGAGTGAGAATTCAAACCTGACTCTGTCAGATCCCATGTCTGATGTTCAAACAACTACACCACGCCAGCTCCTTCAGCTTTTGTCATTTTTATTGGTCTTAAGAAAGTATTCCATGAGTTTTGTCTTTAAGCCTGTACATTATTGATACAAAAGAACCAGAGACAACCTGTCCATTCCCTGCATCTAGACAACCATCTTGGGCACCAGAGTGGAGGGGTGTCAAACCCAGCCCTGTTGCTGCCCCACCTACTTACAGTCTCAGAGTCTCCCCCAGGCATGAAGCAGCTCCAAACAGCACCTGCAGCCTCAGTGAACAGCCTCCAGCCACCTGCTTTGTCAGTACTCATGTAGTGGTTAAGTGTGCGGACTCTTATCTGGGAGAACGGGGTTTGATTGCCCACTCCTCCACTTACAGCGGCTGGAATGGCCTTCGGTCAGCCATAGCTCTCACAAGAGTTGTCCTTGAAAGGGCAGTTGCTATGAGAGCCCTCTCAGCCCCACCCACCTCACAGGATGTCTCTTGTGGGGGGAGAAGATAAAGGTGATTGTAAGACGCTCTGAGTCTCTGATTCAGAGAGAAGGGCGGGGTATAAATCTGCAGTCTTCTACTACTTTGACCAAATTGCAGCTAGGAAACCCTTTGTATTGGATTATTTGTAAGAGGAGGCAGAGGAGAGGGGAGGGAGGGGATTTATACCCCACCCTTCACCTGGAGTCTCAGAGCGGCTTACAATCTCCTTCCCTTCCTCTCTCCACAACAGACACTCTGTGAGGTAGGTGATGCTGAGAGAGCTCTTTCAAGGACACCTCTTGAGAGAACAGTTCTGAGAAAACTTGTGACTGACCCAAGATCACACCAACAGGTGCATGTGGAAGAGTGGGGAATCAAACTCAGTTCTCCCAGAGTAGAGTTTGTACTCCTATCCACCACACCAAACTGGCTGGAATGATATGAGCGAGTGGAGCTTGGATGGGTAGGTTTACTGTCAGAGTTCTTTCTGGGGAACAGTCCCTGTCCGTGCTTCAGTAACAAGAGTTAGGATCTGGGCTGTGCTTGGAGGGGAAAACAGCCCTGGAAAAGTGCCCTGCCAAAGGTGGGAGAGGGGGAGAACAAGCCAGTCCAGCAGGTGCCACACTATGCATGGCTTCTCTTTTAGGGACGGTGGCTCAGTGGTAGAGCATCCACTTGGTAAGCAGAAGGTCCCAGGTTCAATCCCCAGCATCTCCAACTAAAAAGGGTCCAGGCAAAGAGGCGTGAAAAACCTCAGCTTGAGACCGTGGAGAGCCGCTGCCAGTCTGAAAAGACAATACTGGCTTTGATGGACCGAGGGTCTGATTCAGTATAAAGCAGCTTCATATGTTCATATATGTTCTTTAGCTGCCTTTTTTGCTGCAGACATATTATTCTCCCCACTCCAGGGGTGGGGGAGGTACAGTTTCAAACCTCCAGGTCATGGCTAGAGATCTCCTGGGATTACAACTGATCTCCAGGTGACAGAAAAAATGGCCACTTTGGAAAGTGGACTCTATGGCATGATACTTCACTGAAGTCCCTCCCTCCCCCAACCCACAGCTAATAACCCTAGGAGGAGGAGGTCACACTGGGCATATCCTTCCCTGTGCTGCACAGAGCAAGGAAGCTGGTGGATCATACAAGGCATATTTTCTCCTGAGCAAGACAGGGAGGCTGAGCCGGGCACATCCTTCTCCCCAAGCCACAAGGGGGGGACCAGGCCAGGTATGTCCTCCTCCATGCTGCATAGGGCTACCAAGCTCCTGCTGGGGGCAGGGTTTCCTCTGGTTTGGAAGCCCACAACCGCTAGCACAAAGCATGTGCTGGGGGGATCTCTGCTCCCAAAGAGCTCCGTTGTCATGCGATGTGCCCGGCACAATGATATCACCCAAAAGTGACATCATTGCACTGGGCACATCATGCCAAGGATGCTTTAGCATTTAGGTTAAAACTCTATGGTACCATAGAGTTTTTACCTTGATTGCTAGAGCATCCCTAACATGATATGCCCAGTGTGATGACATCACTTCTGGGTGATGTCAGTGCACATGAGATTCGTCCCCCACCGGAGCCAAGGTATGTCTTGGCAACCCTAATGCTGCAAGGGGCTCACAACAGCAAGGTGGGGGGGGGGGGTTCATTGATGGAACAAAAATGCCTTCCCAACAACACTGTAAGGTGGGCTAGGAGAAGAGACAGCAGGGCTTTTTTTATGGAAAAAGAGGTAACAACTCTCAAGAGGGAAATGAAGGAAAAACACACAGGTGCCCCTCATGAACTTTTAAACACTTTTTGAGAATTTTGTTTCGACAAAGAGGTTCTGGAAGTGAACTCCATTCTGCTGTGTTGTCCCAGGAAAAAAGCCCTGAGAGAGATTAATAGACCCAAGGTCATCCAGTCAGCTTTGCAGTTGAGTGGCCTAATCTGACACACTAGCCCATGTCTTTCCTGCCTTCCCCATAAAAACAGATCAGGAAATAAAGCAGAGGTTGTGAGGTTCAAGGTTCCCAGATACAGTTCAAAGCTGCAAAGCTGTCCTAAGCAGACTTATAGTTGTGCACGCCTACAGGCTCCAACAGAAGGGCATCACTCTGCTTAGGATTGTGCTATCGTTCCCGCTGCCTTCCCTTTGCATGAACCTGATTTGTATCCCAGCCACTTTAATTGTGATTTTACACACACACACACCCTTCATTTTTTTTCTTTCTTTACTCACACAAATTAAGTTGACACCAAGTCCTGGTGCCTGGACAAGCTGTATGACAGAGAGAGAATTCTCCTCCCTCTCTCTTCCATTCCTAGGAAGAAGATTTAGACAAATGACACACCAAGCACTTCCACGCTGCATCTTCTTTGCAGATTCCAATGTAAATCCACAAGGTCAAAGCCATTACGGGTGTTATTAAAAACATAAATGTTGCCGAGTGAAGAGCGAAAAAAAAGTAAGGCAGGAGCAAGAGACATACACAGAAAAAAAGATAGTGGGGGAGACGGGGGGGCAGGGCTGGTAATTGCACCTGCTTCTCCCCCCCCCCCCTGTCAAGCTTCATAGGGTACTGAATGCCGTGATTTCAAGACATACACAGAACATTGCCTTTTAATTTAAGCCGTTAAGGTCAGTGGCAGCAAATGGAGCAGAGTTTTAAATTACAAAAAGGGAGGGGACACAGAAAGTATGGAGGGCTGAGGGGGAGAGGAAGGTAAGCTAAGCTGGAGTAAAATAACAAAAGGGAGAAAGAGCCGACACCGTTGAGGGTTTCCGGCACACTCTCTCGATGCAGGAGCCTGAGTTGTTGTGCTTGTTCAGAACAATGGCCCAGAGATCTGATTGGGGGTGGGCCGGGAAGTAACGTTGCCAACTCCGGGTTGGGAAATTCCCGGGAATTTGGGGGTGAAGCCTGGAGAGGATGAGGTTTGGGGAGGGGAAGGACCTTGGCAGGGTATAATGCCATACAATCTTCTCACCAGAACAGCCATTTTTTCAGGGGGAACTGATCTCTGGGGTCTGGAGACCAGCTGTAAACCTAGAGATCTTCAAGCTCTACCTGGAGATAGGCAACCCTGCAGCAGGGAGTTAAAATGGCACTGAGCAGCTGGGGCGGGCCTGTGAGTCAGCACTGTTGGGGGCACTCTGAGCTCAGACTAAGTCAGTGGCACCAACAATGGGCGTTGACTCACCTATTGCCTCCACCCATGATTGACAATGATCCCTGTTGCCCGTGAAGGGTCTGAGCTAGGTGGCCTCCTGGGAGATTGGCAGAGCTGCTGGGGCTGGGCTTGCTTGCAGCTGGCAGCGACCTACCAGGAACTTTCCCTGTAACCTCAATGTGGGGCTGGCCCTAGACTATCTGGCACCCTGGGCAAGGCTAACTTCTGGTGCACTAATAACCAGTTTTCCAAAACAGATGATTGTGGGGAAAATGAAAAGCCCAATTCAGTGCCCCCAGAATGCTTACACTCTAGGCAACTGTCCTCCTCAGACTCCAGCCCCCAAATCTCTAGATATTTCCCAACTCAGAGTTGGTAACCTTAAGTTTAAATGATCAGGTGGTCAGTTGTGTGAAAGACCTTAAAGAGTCAAGTAGAGTCAGAAAGACTGAACATGACAGACCAATAATAAAGCAGCTTCATGTATTCACATGGGTTCAAATCCACCCTCTGTCATGAAGCTGCTTTGGCCTGTCAGTCATTCTCTCTCATCTGAACCTACCTCATGAGAACATGTTACCTCACCAGTCTCCTTTACATGTTACCACTGAGGCATATAGGACTGTCAGACCCCTTGGTGGAGGTGGGGAATCCTCTGCTGCCAGGCCCTGCCCCACAGCTACCAATCAACTGGCCAGCAGGGGGACTTACCCAGCAAAAGAGGAAGGCCCAGGCCTCATCGACAGTGTTGTACTGGAAGTGATGTCATCACACCCAGCAACATGAAGATGATGCTCTGGTATTTAGGCAAAAACTCTGTGGTAGAAGCCAGTTTTGTCACTGGTGTACAGGGCTTTTTGTGTAGCAGGAGCTCCTTTGCATATTAGGCCACAAACCCCTGACGCAGCCAATCCTCCTGGAGCTTACAGTAGGCCCTGTACTAAGAGCCCTGTAAACTCCAGGAGGATTGGCTACATCAGGGGTATGTGGCCTCATATACAAAGGAGCTCCAGCTACAAAAGAAGCCCTGCTGGTTTGATGATGTCACTTCCTATGCAATGCCAGCAATGAGGCCTGGGCCTTTCTCTTTCTCCAAGTAAGTCCCAACCCCCTCCAACCCCCATCCTTTGCTGCTTGCCAGGAGAGACCTGGTGAACTTATAGGCATGTGAGGAAATGTTGGTCAGTGGCAGCCACCCATTCTTCGCAATGAGCAGTTGGGCCTCACAATCAAGTCATGAAAGGGGCCTGAACTGGACAGGGCAAGCCAGCACTGCCTAGGTGGGATCTGAGAGCAACTGGCAGCCAGCAGATCACATGGTGCAGCCTACAACACCATATAACAATGTTATATTATAGTTTTTCATATTATAAAGTCATCTTTTGCTATAAGTTTGTTTGTAAGAAAAAGAAACTGAGCTTCAGGCAGGCCAAAGGAACAGGAAACATCAGCCAGGCACCAGGGATCCTAGTGAAGTGACAAAACCATTGCCAAAGCCATGGACACATCCTCTCCTCTACTGCATGACCCCAGCTTGCCACCCTGTTGCTTTTCTCAGCATGCAGGACAACAGAGGCAGCTGAAGGGGGCTGTGCGACTCAAGTAGAAGAGCCCAGCCTGTGAATCTCCCGAGGATCCTGACCCAGGAGATGAAAGCCACTGTTCTACATTACCGACATATTGCAAATGATGTGCAGTGCATTTGAATTTAAAATGTACAATGTGTCTACACAATAGAGATGAATCTATTAGAGGAAAAGTGGAGAGTTGAGAACTGAACCACTGAGGCAAAATATTAATGTATACCAAAAGAAATGAAATGAGAGAACAGCCACTCATCCCTAAAGACCATACTGCAGTTTTGCAACTTTTGCTAAATGCGTCTAATAAAGTACTCCAGCCTTCTTGCTGCAGAATAGGAGAACACTTGGCCAGCATGGAAATCATTACACTTTTCTCTTAAAGGATTCCCGGAATGGCTGAAAAATCTGAGGTAATAGCCTTGATGAAGCTGTTCTTTGATTTTGTTTCCCTTTTAATTAGTATCCTATGGGTAATGACTGGGGAAACACACAATCAATTTTTTTGGTAATTGAAAATACATAAAATATCTGTATCTGAAGGGTGGGGGTTGTTTCATTTGGCTCTTATGACAACACAAGCACTGCCCAATAGGTGCCTGTTTGACCTAGGCAGCCTAGAGTTGACATCTGAATTTTTTCTGAAATGAAATTTGGTGCAAATTTGCTGGTTTCTCTTCCAACAGAAACATCCAAGGGATCTTTAGGAGAGCCAAAAGAAAAGTTCTCGTAAGGCTGGGGAAACTATGGAAGGAAGGATTCTCCAAAGCAGCCAAATTTTACATGGGGATCTCTGCAGGAGTAGAAACTATCCAGAGGAAAGAATTGCATTTTCCAAATTATCCAGCAATTGGAAATGATTGACGCCCCTACAACACCATTGCAATCTGAAGAGTAGATATGCAGAATGTTTTCAACAGGCTGCTAACAAATGCAGCCTCATTTTCTCAGGAGACCATATTGAAAGGTCAGAACTGTTGGATATTGTAACTGCATTCAAGAGGATCTAAGAGGAAAAGGGTTAAGAGAATTCTCTCACTTTGGTACACTTGACAGGTAGCCCAACCCTTGCATCAGTTAGATGCTGAGCCTCTTTGGCCCTTGCTTGCCTTCTGTGCTTCATCTTATCTAGACCTTTCTTCTCTCTCTTATCCAAGCTTGGAGCTGTAGCAAGTTAACCTTTTGAAATGAATTGTTCATATTAAGTTAAATGCACCCCATGAATGTGTCATTTAAGGTGTGCTTCCATTTTTATAAGTAAAATTTCTTTCTTTTGTTACCACTGGAGTTAAATCATTGTTGTAATTTGTTTGAACAGCATTTTCCTCTTAAGACAGTCAGTTTGGTGTAGTGGTTAAGTGCAGGGACTCTTATCTGGGAGAACCAGGTTTGATTCCCCACTCCTCTACTTGCAGCTGCTGGAATGGCCTTAGGTCAGCCATAGCTCTCGCAGAGTTGTCCTTGAAAGGGCAGCTTCTGGGAGAGCTCTCTCAACCCCACCTACCTCACAGGGTGTTCTTTGTGGTAGTGGGGGGGAGTAAAGGAGATTGTAAGCCACTCCAAGGCTCTGAGATTCAGAGTATAGGGCAGGGTATAAATGCAATATCATCATCATCTTCTTCTTCACAGGGAAACATGGATGATCGAAGATAAAGCTTTCAAGGCAATTGGGTTGTTTTTACTTTTAACCCAATAAGAAACTAGCCAAGTGTTTGAGTTGCCTTGGTGGTGAAAAGTGCTAGGCTGGGCTAGCCAAGTCAAGGCCAAGAATCTTTAAGGTGAAGAAAACTCCATCCAGACATTCTATCCCTTCTGAGCCTTTAGCCCACCTCAGCTCTTCAGTCACAAGGACCAGGAAGGGGCTTCTTCTGGTCAGGATCTCAACATTCCAAGGACTTTTGGGCTTCAGCACAGATCCAGGTACTTAGGAACAGTCACACGATGCAAATAAAATCACTGGTCTTCTGGCAGTGCCTGCTGCAAGTGGCAGAGAGCTAATGGGAACACTCCTGAAGTGCTGCTGGTTTCAAAGAGATTCTATTGACCTAAGTGCAATCGTGCCTGTTCAAATGGTCCGTGGATCGTTCTGTCCCACTCACGGACCTGCAGCCAGCCCGCCTTCAGTGGGATTTATGAGCTGGCAAATGGTTTTGTGATTACAGCCTCAATGGATGTTCAAAGTTAGCTGAAGATCATCTGAAGGCGATGAAGGGTGCAGACTTGGGCCTCTCTGATTTTAATTCCCAAATTGCAACTTCGTTAATTTTAAGTGCACAGATTTGATTCATTTCCCTACAAATGGGGATAGATACAGGTTCAGACACATTTTCTGAGTGCCAGAGGCTGTAAGTTTTCATTTTTCCCCAGACATTACCAGTAAGAGATAGCAAAGGCACAAGGAGCTCTCCTGGGCAAGGTGTTTGGTGGCAACTAATCTGCAGGGCTGGCTACATGGGTTCTGCACCCTCGGGCAGTTACTGAAGGCTCTCTCTCTCTCTCCAAGAGGTTACCTTCCTCTATCACTTTTCAGCCCTCAGAGTTTCCACTGTAACTCACTTCCTGGCAGTGGCAAGGATTTGGGCCCCAGTGCCCTCTTATTCCACCTCTACCAATAGGGAGAGAAGACATAGGGTGCGGTCACACTTACATTAAATCCATCAGCAACCCATCTTTAAAGCGCCGTTATTTCGTATGTCAGATAATCCGCCGCATCCTGTTTCCCGATCAGACAGATGCTGTTCCTATGGCATGCCGTGTTGATCCCGTCCCCTGCTCGATCACACAGTGCCGGCCGGAACTTCTTTCAGATGGCGGCAATCCGCATTAGCGCAGGCGCAGTGCTGGGTGCTAACAGGAGGGTTTGCGTGCTGCAGAGGGTGTGTTTCTGCTGAGCGCATGCGCGTTTGCAGTAAAGGGGTTTCCGGCTATTTAAACCTTTTTTTTTTGTTTCCCCCGCTGCTCTATCGATATATCGATATATCGTTGTGTCGAAATGGAATCTGATAGCCTTGTCACATTAGCGTGGTTTCGCTTTGGTGCTTGAGGTGTTTGTGTGTGTGATTTGAGGGGGGGGGGGAGAAGAGGCTTTGTTTGTCTTTACCCCCCCCCCCCCCGCTCCATCCCGATCCGGTCCATAGGATGTCAACTTGAGGGGTTTTTTTGCCGTCGGGGATTCCGCTTGTCTGGGGGTTTTTTTTAGGTGGCGCATTGGGGATGGCGAATCCTCGAGAAAGCGGGGAGGGAGAGAGTTCTGCGTGCGCCCCGTCCTTTCTCGTGGCTGCGGGGGGAGGGGGTCACCCACGTCTGTGTGAGCGGCAGGACCCGATTCCGGAGAAGGAAGGGGAAGAAAGAAAAGAAAAGATTCAGGACTGACTGCCGGTTGGAGAAGGCAGCGTTCAGCGGAGTGGGGCGGTCGCTGTGGTGGAGTCGGGGGGCTGGATCGGGGCCACCAGGGCTACGGAGCAAGCGGGGGCAGGGGCGACCCCAGATCTCTCTTCAGAAAGGACCCCCCCCCCGCCTGAGACTGTTTTCATTTGGTTGCCTTTCTTTCCTGTGTGATTATTGGGGGGGGGGGTTGGTTGGTTTGGGGCTCTGTGCCTTGGCTGTCTCGACCTGCCCCGATCTTTCCCTTCTGAATCCTGATCCTTCCCCACACATCTAGGTTCCCGCCCCCCCCCCCCTCCCGGCTCCTTCCCACTAGATCTCTTCCATGCCGCTCATCTTCCAGGGTCCTTAGTTCTATCCTTTCGCTGGTTTCCTTTTGCTCCATCGCGGCGACTGTGTCGTGACTACCGGCGGTCACGGGAGAGGCAGATCACTGGAGACAGAGCCCGCACTGTGCCCCCCCGCTCCCGCCTTTCTTCACCTCGGAGGGCAAGTCCTGTTAGCTGCTGCGCTGCTGCGATGGATCCGTTCCTCTCCTTCCCATCCGAGCTCCTTAAAGCCCAATTCTGTCGCCTTACAAATGCAGCAGCGGAGACTAGAGATGTGTTTCTCCGTTTGCACTACTTTTCGGAAAAGATCGCCTCACATATATGCTCACATATCGAGATTTCGATATATCGCTATTACGCAATAAACTAAAATATTAAAAAAAAAAGGCAGGGCACGCACGTTTCGGAAGGCCCCCCCCCTTATTAAGTTTAGGAATACAGCCACTAATAAGCAATTTTTTCGAGTTCCTTCCCTCGATGGCGCAGTGATATGCATTTTGTTTGTGGTGGGAAGCTGGAAGCGGGAAGCGCTGCTGCGACTCAGCAACGATTGCCCGTTCAGATGCTCCAGAGCGCTCAGGAAGCGCTCAGGAAGCGTCTTGTTCCGGATTAAATGCAGTAGCAAATTAATCCGCGAGCAAGGCGCATCAGCGTGGAACGGGCACGGGCTAAGCACGCTTCACAGATGTGGATGTGTGAACGTCAGGGTAAAATCCGACATGCTTGCGGGCTCAACTCATGCCCGTAGCGGGGTTTTTTGGACGTCTGACCGCACCCATAGAGAAGTGTCAGCTCAGTCTCAGCACCCCTAGTCCTCATGAGCAGCTGCCTGAGAGAGTTGATGGGTCTGTGGCCAAGCAGTAGAGCATCTGCTTCACATGCAGAAGGTCCCAGGTTCAATCTCTGGCACCTCCAATTAAAAGGACAGGGATGATGTCAGGCATTTAGCAGCTGAGCCACTCTATCTTATTGTTGCTCCAGGACAATGGAATGCCCAAGAGAATTTCTCCTCTTGCCCACACACACACAAACACACACGCGCTGATTGCATCCTCAAGTACCTTGAATGTTGTATCAAAGATGTCTACCATGTCTCACTACCCCATGGGAAGCAGAGTCCTCAGGATGCTTGCACCTTAATACATCCCACAGGGGACTAATTTCCCAAAGTGCACCATATCACAGCACATCCCATCCATCCAAAGGAATGACCAGGGTGCCAGAAGAAGGGAGGGTGCAGAGATTCTCCTTTTCAATCTTCTTGCCTGCCAATAATTTGCCCAATCATAAGCCCAATACAGTTTCTCATCATCCCCTAATGGAATTGGCCAAATCCGGCATTCCCATTGGCTGTGGTGTGCACTCCATCAACTGTCACTCAAGAGAACTTCCATGCCATTCGCTGGGCCCACTCCTCTCACCCACCTGCTGTTGCCTACCCACTCTCTATGACATTTGGAAGAGAAAGTAGGCAGCAGAGGCAGGGAAACAGTGAAGAGACAGTGAAGAGACAGGTAATGAGACTAGGCAGCAAGGCCTGACTCCACCAGGAGCATTTCCTCAGAGACCATGGTGGCCGCCACTTTCCTGTCACCCCCTCCCTCCCTCAGCCTTGCCCCAGGACATACAAGGACTGGCCCACTGCAGAAGCTGCTAGCCAGAGGCTGTTGTTAGGCAACCAAGGTTACTTCTGTCAGTAAAGGGTGAAGCCTCAGTTGAATAGAATGCCCTAAAAGTCCACCCTCCAATGCAGTTTTCTCCAGGATGGGAAGAGATCTGTTGTCTGGAGTTTAGCTGTGATACCAGGAGACCTTCAGGCTTGACCTGGAGGTTAGCTACCCTGCACCTGGCTGCTTGCTACTGCTGCTGGTAAGGAGATAGGGTTGCTAACTCCATGTTGGGAAATTCCTGGAGATTTGAGGGGTGGAGCCTGGAGAAGGTGGGGTTTGAGGAGGGGTAGGTCCTCAGAAAGGTACAATGTCATAGAGTCTACCCTCCAAACCAGCCAGTTCCTCTAAGGGAATCATTGTTGCCAATCTCCAGATGGGGAATAGAGATCACTCAGAATTACAACTGCTATCTACATGGCAGAGATCAGTTCAGCCATAAGGCTGAATATGGCAGGAAAAGGCTCCAAAAATGCACAGCAAACAAAAGGAATGCTGGGCTTCAGTGTCTGTGTGACCATCATCATGCCTCCCACACCACCACAATTATTCTTCCTTATCTCCATTCTGGGCATCTTTCAGGGCTTTGAGCCACCACAGATACAAGGACATACACACATGCGGGGGGGGGGGCAGGGAGCCAGCATCTATTTCAGCTGTGGGGTGGGTGGGAAGACAGCAAGGGGGGGGGGATGAGTTAATACCAAGGGTTGGGGGGGATTGGGAATTGGGAAGGCAGCAAGGGAGGGGTTAGTGAAGACCAAGAATTGGAGCATGGGTGGGAAGACAGCAAGAGGAGGGTGAGTGAATGTCATGGGTGAGGGGAGTAGTGGTGTGCCAAAGGTGCAGGCATAGTTGAGAGGGAGAGGTGGTTGGGGGTGGGTGGTAGTTGGAGGGGGTGGGGTGGGAAGTTGGGAGGGCTGAATAGGAAGACACCATGGGGGAGGGGAGTGAATGCCTTCATTTGAGTGGGAAGACAGCAAGGGTGGAGGGCACTCTCCCAGAGCCTCTTTCCAGAGCCCATTGTATTTTTCTTCACAATGGGCCTTATTCCTAGTAGCATAATAAATGTCAAAAAAGGGGGAGGAGGAGTCAGAGACTCTCTCTTCTTCCCATTGACCTCCTTACACTCTCTAAACCATACCGCCAGGTTCCAGAGCAACATTTGTTCATTCATTGCCTCCCTCACATCAGTTTCCATTCTTCAAATGAATGAATAGAGGGGTTCCCCCCACCACCACCCGGGCAGATCACTGTTTAATAAGTTTGGAAAGTGATACACTATTGGATGCATTGGAAAGGTAGCTGATGAGGGTTGCTGATGAGCCAGCTACCACCTCTTTGTTAAGCTGTGTGCAGCCACAGACATGGGGGTAGCTGCTGACTTGACATACATGACTCTCTCTTCACATGGTCACCTAGCTTTTGCAATAGTCTGTATGATGCATTCAATAGTGCGAGCCAATCTTTTTCCCCCAAATAAAGATCACCTTGCCGACCCCAATACTTTGAGATTTGAATGTCTCTGTGACTTTCCCAGTCTCTGACCACCACCCCCCACCCACCCCTCAACGTTCAGACTTTGCAGGAAACTTTGCAGAGCCCCGGCCGGGGAACTTGCAGGCTGGATTCGATGCTCCTTCCGTTATCATTGTCAGTCTGGAGTGCCTCCACCAAGATCAATGAAGTGTGTCTGAATCAGCACCAACATAACTCAGGAGCAAAGGCCTGGCTCTCTGCCTCCACTAGGAGCTATTATAGCCATGTTGACAGTTTAACAATCATATTGAAAACAAAATAAATGCCCTGTCCTGCCTGGAACCTAATCAGTGTTAAGATGCTACAGTAATAAGCACTTTATAAATGCCTGCAAATAGACACAGCGCAAGATCTATGCACCTGAGGATGATTAAAACAGAAGGGAGTTTAAAAACTTTCCCCTTCAGACATGGCGTTTTGCTTTGACAATCGACTTGTCAGTTTCAGTTTTGTTCCTAGTCAATTTCGAAGAAGAGATTTCAAGCCCTGCTGAATTGTATATAAATGAGCCAGGCTGTTAGTTTCTCCTGGCAATTTCTGGCGCCGAGTCTCTAGGAGACAAGTTCCCAATGGGTAGATCATGTTAACTAGGGCTGAGTCAAAAGGGGGAGGAGGAAAGCAATGCTTTTCTCAAACTTTATGGTACTGAGATAAAGCAGTCTCTTTTCTGGCAAGGTTTTTGCTACTCTGAAAAAAGGGGCCAGAATGTTCAGCAATTCAAAATAGAGGCAGTTCTACTAATCCAGAATCAGGGCCAGCCCTAGACTGTCTGCACCCTAGGCAAGGCTAACTTCTGGTGCCCCCCCCCCCCGGCATTGATAATGTCACCGAGTCACATGGGGCACCCAATTCTGCACACCCAGAAGGCCAGCACCCTGGGCAATCACCTAGCTAGCCTCGTGGCAGGGCTGGCCCTGTCCAGAATCATAAAAACATGAGAAGACTATTCCCTCTAAGCTCTGGAGTCTTGTGAGCAAAAATTCTGCTTCATGAGCTACTGGCATTAAAGTTATGAGGTACAGTATAAATAAGTTCGCTCTAGGTTCATTTTTCCTGAGCTATGACAAAAAATGTGTGAGCCAGAGGCTAAACAACTGTAAGTTAGCTCACACTAACTCAGCTTAGAGGGAACACTGAAGAGCCCTGCTGGATCAGACCGGTGGTCCATCTAGTCCAGCATCCTGTCTCACACAGTGGGCAGTCTGTTCCTCTGGAGAGCCAATAACAGGACATAAAGGTCATGGCCTTCCCCTGATGTTGTCTCCTGGCTCTGGGATTCAGAAGTTGGCTGCCTCTGAATGAGAAAGCTTCTTGTAGTCACCATGACTAGTAGCTACTGATAGACCTTTCCTCCATGAATTTGTCTAATCCCCTTTCAAAGCTGCCTGTGTCTGTGGCCATTGCTACGTCCTCTGGCAGCAAATCCCACACTTTCATTACTCAGCAGCGCTTTTTTTGTAGCAGGAATTCTTGCAGGCCACACACCCAGTGGTGGGATTCAGCAGGTTTGCACCAGTTCTATGGAACCGTTACCTAATGCGCTATCGGTTCTATAGAACCGTTTGTTGGTCGGGCACCCTCGGATCAATGGGGACTTTCCCCTCTAAGTGCCTAAAACTCACCAGTTTCTTTTCCCCACCAGACTGCAAAAAAGCCCAAGCAAACAAGTTAGACGCGCGCCCTGCCAGGAATTGCGTCTCACTCCCTCCAGCCCTTTCCAGCTTCACCACTCCCACGTGTGATTAAAACCCAGGCGCCGAGGAAAAAGCAGCTCAAGCTAACCACCGCGGCACCTTCTGGGACTCGTAGTCCTTGCGCTCAGTAGCGCAGCAGGCAGGAGGCTCGAAAGACTACCAGACCCGGCATGCCCCTCGGCAAAGAAGGGCTCCGCTCGCTCGTGCGCGCTCGCGGAGTCAGGAAGCCCCGCCCACTTTCATTCCTGGAAGGATGAGTAGGCGAAGGTCTATGGGCTGCAAACGCTTGTGGGGGCGTCGGGCTTGTTTGGTTTTTTTGCAAATGGCAGTCAAATTAGGTGACAGATTTTTCTTTTTGCAGAGAGATAAATATTGGAGCGTGTTGCCATGTATGCAAAACAAGGCTTGATAGCCGGGCTTTTCCCCAGCCAACGGTTGATCTGTTCAGATGGGTTCTGTGGCATGCGTTTGGGTGCCCCAACTGTAGTAGCTTTCAGGTGATGGTAAAAAAAACCTCTGCCTGGACATGTGAGTCCTCCACCCGTGTTTGCTCAAGCTTGTATAACCAGTTTTGGTTGGCACACTGCTTTTTTAGGGAGGCCAGCCTTTTAAGCTCACATTGCCAGAGTGACACTTCATTCTGCAAAGCTGGGGTGTCAAACATCTGACCTGGGGGCCGAATCAGGCCCTCGGAGGGCTCCTATCAGGCCCCTGAGCAACTGACTGTCATCTGCTTCCTTCTTTCTCCTTTCTGTATAACAGCTTGCTTTGCAAGGCTCCCTCAATTGCACAGGAACTGCAGAGCAAAACTTCTATTTTCTCCATTGGCTGAGGCTCCTCCCTTGGGGAGGAAGGAGGAGGAATAGCTTGCTTTGCCAGGCTCCCTCAATTGCACAGCAGAGATACTGAGTGAAGCCTCTCTTCCTTCTATTTGCTGAGGCTCCCCCCCCCAGTCCCCTGGGGAAGGAAGGAAAGAGCCAGAGCTTCCTTTGCCCAGTTCCCTGGATCCCATGGGAGAAATACAAAGAAAGCACCTTTAAGACCAACAAGTGCTAATGCTTTTAGCATGTTTTAAGTTTTTTAGGAAATATATTTGTGTTTGTGTCCTTTATAAAGTTTGTATCTTTGCTACCTAATCTTTAAATAGGAACACACATGGCCCAGCCTGACATGGCCCAGCCAGACAAGGTCTCCTTTATGTCAGATTCGGCCCTCATAACAAAATGAGTTTGACACTTCCATAGCAGTCTGTACACTGGTTGTAACGGGCTTGAACCTCCCACCCCCACCCCACTTCAGGTTCCACTGCAAGATTCTCTGGTTTGATTTTGGTTCTCTGGCTTGACACATTGGCTTGTGGTTCCTCTGGGATTACTGAGTTCTGTAGAAGTTCTGCTGAACTCGCTGTCTGTCAGTGATTCCTACTTGCAGACATGGGGGGGGGGGTTGCCCTGGAAGCAGCTTGCAGGGTTTTCTGTCCCCCCTTCCACTGGAAATAATGTTCAGAGGCCCATAAAATTGGACTCACTCCTTGGTCCAATCGACTTGAAACTTGGGGGTTATTTAAAGCAGGGGTCCCCAACCCCCAGGCCATGGGCCGGTCCCGGTCCGTGGTGTGTTAGCATCCAGGCTGCACAGGGACAGCACTCTTGGCTTCCTGGGTCACAGATCTGGGAAGCTGAGAGCGGTGGGATGGATCAGCGGCGTGTGCTCTCCTCCAAGCCCTGCTTCCCAGGCATAGAGGAGAGCAGGCTTGCTCCACCACCCCTTTTGCCCACCCACACAGCCACACTCCAAAGACGGTGGTGGACGAAAGAGGCAGTGTGGCCTCGCTCTGAGGCTGCCTCCCCTTCCAGGGGAGGTGGCCAGAAGCAGCCCCAGTCTCCCCCGTATTTAAAGACCCCCATGGGGGCAGGGACATGGGAGCAGGGTGGCCTGGGGCAGCAAGAACCCCTGCACCACCCCCCACAGTCCGTGGAAAAATTGTCTGCTACAAAACTGGTCCCTGGTGCCAAAAAGGTTGGGAGCCACTGATTGAAAGGACAGGCACCAGCAGCTTCCTTGCGATTGTGGTGCTTGTGCCTCTAAAAGCCAGTTTGGTGTAGTGGTTAAGTGTGCGGACTCTTATCTGGGAGAACCGGGTTTGATTCCCCACTCCTCCACTTGCACCTGCTGAAATGGTCTTCGGTCAGCCATAGCTCTGGCAGAGGTTGTCCTTGAAAGGGCAGCTGCTGGGAGAGCCCTCTCCAGCCCCACCCACCTCGCAGGGTGTTTTTTGTGGGGGAGGAAGGGAAAGGAGATTGTGAGCCCCTCTGAGACTCTTCGGAGTGGAGGGCGGGATATAAATCCAATACCATCTTCTTCTTCTTCTTCTTCTAAAAACAACTCCCCCGGCCACCTGGAAATCTTTCAAAACAACTGTTCCATTTCCCCAGCCATTCCCCATACAGAATAATGGTCCTGAAAAAACTGGAAATGGGGGGGGACCCTCCAAATCCAATTACCATACAGGTATCTGGAATTCAGGAATATTGGAATTACCAATATATTCCCAGTCCAATATACCTGAACCTGAAAAGGTACTTTTTTGGCGCATCCCACCCAGGACCCTGGGAATTATATTGTTATGGACAGTTGTTGGTATTTATGGCGAGAAAATGGTTGGATCCAACACCGAAGAGGGAAAAAATCAAACATTACTAAGGACATAGGTGTATTAACAGCAGTTAGTGACTAGTTTACCAGGTTTCTATCCTGTTTATCCTTTCTATCAAGAGCCAGTTTGTTGTGGTGGTGAAGTGTGCGGACTCTTGTCTGGAAGAACTGGGTTTTATTTCCCACTCCTCCACTTGCAGCTGCTGGAATGGCCTTGGATCAGCTATAGTTCTTGCAGAGGTTGTCTTTGAAAGAGCAGCTTCTCGAAGAGCTCTCTCAGCTCCACCTACCTCACAGGGAGTCAGTTGTGGGGGAAGAAGATAATGGAAATTGTAAGCCACTCTGAGACTGATTCAGAGAGAAGAGTGGGGTATAAATCTATGGTCTTCTTTTTCTTCTTCTTCTTCTCTTCCTCAAAATTGTTCAAAGCAATTGTTCAAATTGTTCAAAGTTAGGAGCAATCGTGTTTTATTTAATTGGCCAGAAGAAGAAGCCAAGATTTGTTGCAATCAGAATTCTGGACTGGGAAGACTGAAGGTCAGATTCCTGCAAAACTCACAGGCTGATTTCAATCAGTCACTATCAGTGCAATCCTAAAGCCATTTCCCTATGCAGCCCAGTTGCATAGACCTGCGTGAGAGTCTGAGTTAGATCTCCTAAGGATGGTGCTGTGTCTGTCAGCCCCACCTACTGCACAAGGTTGTGCGGATTTAAAGGGGAAGGCTAGTAAACCATGTATAACATCATGAGTACCTGAATACAAAGATGGGCTACATCAGGGGTAGGGAAATGGCTGAGAAGTTGAATGCATTTTTTGCCTTCACTGTGGAAGACGAGAAGTGTTTGCCCGCTCCAGAACCACTAATTTTGGAAGGGGTGTTGAAAGACCTGAGTCAGATTGAGGTGACAAGAGAGGAGGTCCTACAACTGATAGACAAATTAAAAACTAATAAGTCACCAGGTCTGGATGGCATACATCCGAGAGTTCTGAAAGAACTCAAAGTTGAACTTGTTGATCTTCTGACAAAAATATGTAATCTTTCATTGAAATCTGCCTCCGTTCCTGAAAACTGGAAGGTAGCAAATGTCACCCCCATCTTTAAAAAGGGTTCCAGAGGATTTCCGGGAAATTACAGGCCAGTCAGTCTGACTTCAATACCGGGAAAGTTGTTAGAAACCATTATCAAGGACAGAATGAGCAGGCACATTGATGAACACGGGTTATTGAGGAAGACTCAGGATGGGTTCTGTAAGGGAAGATCTTGCCTCACTAACCTGTTACAGTTCTTTGAGGGGGTGGACAAAGGGGACCCAATAGATGTTGTTTACCTTGACTTCCAGAAAGCTTTTGATAAAGTTCCTCATCAAAGGCTCCTTAGAAAGCTTAGTAAAAGGACAGGTCCTCTTGTGGATCAAAAACTGGCTGAGTAATAGGAAACAGAGAGTGAGTATAAATGGGCAGTCTTCGCAGTGGAGGACGGTAGTGCCTCTCCCCAAAATACCCTTCCAGTTTCAAAAAGATTTGACCAGGGGGTCCAATTGTATGAGCCCCAAAAGAAGGTGCCCTTATCCTTCATTATTTCCTATGAAAGGAAGGCATTGAAAAGGTGTGCCATCCCTTTAAATGTGAGGGCCAGAACTCCCAATATGGAAATATCTTCAATAAATCTTTCTTTAAACATAATCTAGTTGTCTTTAACTCTTTTACTGTTCTTATTGCAGTATTTAATGCGTGAATTATTAAACTACCTTTCGGTATATCTTTTGATATAGTTAAAATGGTCATTAGGACATAGAACCTGTTGTTAATTTATTTGAATCCCACCACTGCACACACCCCTGATGTAGCCAATCCTCCAAGAGCTTCCAGGGCTCTTAGTAAAGGGCCTACTGAAAGCTCCAGGAGGATTGGCTACATCAGGGGGGGGGGAGTAGCTCACAATGGGGGCGCAAAGCAGGCGCCCCCCTGCCAGCTTGTGCCATCCGAGCCTCCGATTGTACGTTGAGGGGTCGGAGGAACTCCCCTGGCCCCTCAGCGTCCAGAAACAATGGTGCTTTCAGGCTTCAGCGTTCTCCGAACTCGGAGAACGCTGAAGCCTGAAAGTGCCGCTCGTTATTCCTGGGCGCTGAATGTTCAGAGGAATTCCCCTGCCCCTCAGCACCCAGAAACAATGGTGCTTTAGTTTCAGGCTTCAGCATTCTCCTTGGAGAATGCTGAAGCCTGAAAGCGCCAATGGTTGTTTCTGGCCACTGAAGGGTCAGAGGAACTCCCCCGCCTCTAAGTGCCCAGAAACAATGGCGCTTCAGTGACTGAAGTGATGTCACCTCTGGGTGACGTCATCACACCATTTACACGCGCAAAAATTTTCCCATGGGAGGGGAGTGAGCATGCGGCAGAACCGCACATGCCGGCCCTGGGGGTGTGTGGCCTAATATGCAAAGAAGTTCCTGCTACAAAAAAAAGCCCTGTCACTCAATGTATAAAGAAGTATTTTGTCCATCCTGAACCTACCGTCCATTAGCTTCATACTGTTCTAGTATTTTGGGAGATGGTGAAAAATTTCTCTTTGGCAATTCTCTCCACCTTGTTCATAATTGTATAAACCTCTATCATGTCCCCCTAAGTCAGGGGTGTCAAACATGCGACCTGGGGGCCAAATCAGGCCCCCGAGCAACTGGCTGTCATCTGCTTCCTTCTCCCTCTCTCTTTCGTCCTTCTGCATCACAGCTTGCTTTGCCAGGCTTGCTCAATCGCACAGGAGCTACAGAGCAAAACCTCTATTTTCTCCATTGGCTGAGGCTCCTCTCCTTCATCCCCTGGGGAAGGACGGAAAGAGCCAGAGCTTCCTTTGCCTGGTTCCCTGGATCCCGTGAGAGAGCTACAAAGAAAGCACCTTTAAGACCAATGAGTGCTAATGTTTTAAGCATGTTTTAAGTTTTGGGGGTTTTAAAAGATATTTGTGTTTGTCTGTGTCCTTTATAAAATTTGTGTCTCTGCTACCTAACCTTAAATAGGTGCACACATGGCCCAATCCAACATGACCCAGCTCAGCCCAATATGACCCAGCCCAACAAGGTCTCATTTATGTCAGATTCCACCTCGCCTCAACTAGGGCCAGTCCTGGCCACGACCTGGTGGAATCAGCTCCCTATTGAGATCTGGGCCCTACCTGGCTTATTAGCCTTCCGTAGGGCCTGTAAAATGGAGCTGTTCCACCAGTCTTTTAGCTGAGGCTGCGGGCATCTATTCTTGACCAGGTTGGCCTCCCCAGCCAGCACTGTCATCTTTGCTAGGAAATGGAATAAAAACTGCCATCTCTATGAGGTATCATGATGTGAGATGGCTAGGCTGGGCAATATGTGATGACATGGTAATCTTGAGTGCTGTTGAGTTGTCTGTTTATAGAATGTTTTTATTGTATTTTATTGTTTTATCATATATTGTACTCTGCCCTGAGCCCTACAGGGAATGGGCGGAATACAAATATACTAAAATAAATAAATTCGGCCCTCATAACAAATGAGTTTGATGCCCCTGCCCTGAGTGGTCTCATATCTAACTGAAAAGCTCCAAAATCTTCAGCCTTCCAATCCCCGAATCATCTTGGTTGTCCTCTTCTATACTTTTGATCCAGAATCACTGCCTTCACTGTCAGCTGGCATTGCTTGAGTTCAGTGGTTAGAGTCATCATCTAACGACCGTCAGGACGGAGGCATTTTTTGCTACAAAATGGATATTGCATGAGATGGATTGCAAGGATGCTGAAAATGGAGAATGAATCTTGCTTATCCTCTCAGCATTTTACAAGCTTTTGGTGGGAAGGAGGACAAAGTAATACTCCTCCAAGCTGGACTACCAAATGAGCGATCCTAAACAGGTCTACTTGGAAATAAGTCCCATATTATTCAATAGAGCTGACTTGTAGGATTGCAGCATGAGTCCTTAGGATTGCAGTACCATCTTCAGCCGTAATGAGAACAGCCAAAAAGCTGATGAATCACCTGTACTCTTTTTATGCTTCCAGGCAAAATGTAAAGGGGCAACGTGTATCACTGCTCTGGTTTGATACATGAGTTTGAGTGTCACTAAGTCAGAACTGTGAAATGTGCACATTCAGTGCTCAAAGCACACATTGACTTTCCCCCCACTTCTCATCATAGGAAATTCTCTGAAGTTCTTTTAGGCCTGATCCAGCCTGGTCATCCACAATGAAATCTGAAATAATAGATTCTTGTGTTAAAATCTGCTTGCTGGGACTAGATAGATAGATAGATAGATAGATAGATAGATAGATAGATAGATAGATAGATAGATAGATAGATAGATAGATAGATAGATAGATAGATAGATAGATAGATAGATAGATAGATAGATAGATAGATAGATAGATAGGTAGGTAGGTACATATGAATCTGCCTTATACTGAATCAGACCCTTGGTCCAACTTACTTCCACAATTTGCAATTTTGTCTATGGGCGTTTTCGCACTCACCTTCAAGTGGTGCGACCACCCTCCTCACGCCGGCGGATCTGCAGGGATTTCGCACCAGAAGCGCCGGCGCACCCAAAAGAGCCGGCGACTTCCGTCGCGAAACCAGCTCAAACGTTTTCCTGCTTCTTGGCGGTTTCCGTTTGAGCTGGTTTCGCGACGGAAGTCGCCGGCTCTTTTGGGTGCGCCGGCGCTTCTGGTGCGAAATCCCTGCAGATCCGCCGGCGTGAGGAGGGTGGTCGCACCACTTGAAGGTCAGTGCGAAAACGCCCTATGTGTTTCAATGGAGAGGAACTTCCCAGTGTTCCTATGGCCAGCAGAAGCTTCCTGGAGTTGTGTCTTTGCAAACCAAGCACTGATGCTTTGAGCCAGCTTTGTCTCTTCTCAGTGGAGTGAGAACTAGTGCCTAGTGAGTACTCTGACTTGGGAACCCACAGCCAAAGGGGGATATGACACTGGAGAGCCATTGCTACTCTGAATAGACTAGGGGGTGGGGGGGAGAGAAGCATGCAATGTCTTGCCAATACATGTTTTCCCAGGCTCAGAGCATTTTATTTTTTAAAAAATTCTGCTGTGATCCTTCTGCTTTTTCTTGATGTTTTGTTTTTAAAATTGCATTGCAAAATCCCGCTATCCCCCCTTTCTGTTTTAAACAAAATACTGTGAGAGTATTAAGCATGTTTGTATTTTAAGTTTAAAAAATGATACATTTAATTCTGTTGGCCTGTGTCCTCTATAAAGTCTATATCTCCACTATCTGGCATTTACATTTTAGGACACACATGCCTCAGCCCCACAAAGTCCCATTTATGTCAGATCTGGCCCTCCTAGCAAATGAGTTTGACACCCCTTAGGGGGTCCCCCCAATTGCAGATTTCTGTAACTTTCAAAAGACCTTCAACAAACCTTCAAAATCTTCGAGAGAGGTTTGCTTTTCAGAGCAGTGAAACTCTTTCAGTGAGGGTTTGCTCTTCATGCCATATTCAGCATTTTTGTCCCAATCTTGCCTCTCATCAAACAGGTTTTTCAGGCTTGGGAAACAATTAACAAAAAAGAAAAAAAAATGAGGATCCTGTTTGACCAGAGGTGAAAGCAGGAAGTGTGTGCAGGCTGCAAGGAGTGACTCCTTTTCCAGCCAGTCTTCAGCCCACTCAAAGTATTATAATCTGTCTCCAGCCAAGCGATTGCTGCATAACAAGCATCCTCCTTAAGCTACTAGCCATCTGCTCTGCACCAAAACAGAGATTTCAGAATTTAAAACCTTTGGTGGGTTTGTGTTATGTAATTCATGAGAGAGCCCACTAGGTGGCAGTAAGTGGCTCTCTCTTTTTTTGTCAGTTCAGGAAATATTGATTTAAAAGACGGTCTTGGTATTATTTTGGCCCTATTGCTGAGCGAGGTCAGAAGCAGGGCATGAGCCTTCTTTCCTGTCCCTTTGCTATTTCTTTGTTTGTAGAAACATTTCTCAGCGTTCATTTTCTGTGGCAATCGCTTCCCCAGTTCATCTGCCTGCAATCACAACCTGTAGGAAAACTTATTTTCCATAATCCTTTAGCAGGAATGTCAGAAAAAACCCATCCATATACAGCTGATATTAATGGTCCTGCCTGCATGCTCCAGGCACTTCCACACGAGCAAGTTTGTTCACATGAACAAGTCTGTGATTCAGAGATGTTACCACCTACAGTCCACATCAGGGATGAGCAATGTTCCATGCTTGCTTGCTTTTTTTCAATTTTTACTTTGGTCTGTGGTTTCAAGTCTTTCTTTTAGCTGCTGCCTTTGCGGACTTGTTGTCTCACATACCATGTTGTGTGGGTTTTAGATTCAGTTTATTCAGGTTATAAATACAATGCATGTCATTATTATGATAAATATACACGGAATACTCTCCCTAAGCTGTGATCTTGTGAGCAAAAACTCTGCTTTGTGAGCTACTGGCATTAAAGTTGTGAGCTACTGCATAAATTAGTGTACTCTGGGGCCATTTTTCCTGAGCCAAGACAAAAATGTGTAAGCTGGTGGCTAAAAAACTGAGCTAGCTCACACTAAATCTGCTTAGAGGGAACACTGCCATAGCATCCACTCTTCAAAATAGCTGCTTTTCTAGGGGAATCGATCTTTTCCCATCTGGAGATCAGTTGTAATCAATACACCCTCTAGGCTGTGGAGTCTTGTGAGCAAAAATTCTACTTCATGAGCTACAGGCATTAAAGTGAACTACTACATAAATTAGCTTGCTCTGGGGCCATTTTTCCTGAGCTAAGACAAAAATGTGTGAGCCAGAGGCTAAAAAACTGTGAGCTAGCTGACACCAACTCAGCTAAGAGGGAACACTGCTCTATGGTATCATCCACTAGCCCCACCCTCCCCAAGCTCCATCCCAAATCTCCAGGAATTTGGCAACTTGGTGTTGACAATCCTAAATAGGGTTGTCAACTCCAGGTTGAGAAATATCTGGAGATTCTAGAAGTGGTGCATTAGGAAAGTGGGGTTTGGGGAAGGGAGAGACTTCACTGGGGTATAATGCCATAGAGTCCACCTTCCAAAGTGACCTTTTTCTCCAGGTGAACTGATCTCTGTAATCTCTGTGGAGATCAACTGTAATAGCAAGAGATCTGTAGCCACCACCTGGAGGTTGGCAACCCTAGTTGTGGCAGTTTAGCGCTACTGTTGCCTTCTCGATATGGTGGTTGCTCTGTTTCCTGTGCTGTTGAAACACCTGGGAATTAAAATGACACTTGAAAGCACACAGATGGTTTTGAATTTCTCATACAGGAGGTACCTTTCGATGAGCTACTTGCTATTCCCGTGTTCCTTGGGATGTTTCCAGACGTCACATTTTGCAGATGATTGATTGGCACTCTGAATCACAACATGATTCACTGGCAAGCCTCCCATTCAACTACAGGAAGGAAGATGAATCTCCGTTTCTACCCCTTCTGGCTCACACATGAGAAGGATCAGCACGGAGAGAAACAAAGCTCTGAAACATGATGTCAGATAGAAATTCTGGCAACAGGAAATACTTCTTTAATGTGGCACTTCCTGTTCTGGAGGCAGTTTTCCTGCTCCCGTTGTCCCATAGTCTTAACTAATCATCCCGCTAGCACCCACAGCTGGTGGCCAAAAGGGACCTGGCAACTCTACCTGTGCTTTCTGCTAGTATGAAAAGCTATACTGTAATGTACTGAAGTCGGAGATGCTCAGACAGCAACATACTTTATTAGCGAGTACATCCCAAAGACAACATGGCGAGGCCAGGTCCCCTGTTATATACATTTCCCGGAACAACCTTCTTCCTGGTCAGGTCAATCCTGACCAGTTAAACTTCCTGCCACTGATCAACATAGGCGGGCTGCGTTCGTCCCTTCCAGGCACCGCCCACAGGTGCACTGTGTTGTACTTTCCGGGATGAACGCCAGACACAACACTCCTCCCTCCCTAGTTCAAGATACATGGTCTTTATCTAGGAGTCTGTGCAGGGGTTCAGCCAGGGCTGCTTTGTGGGGCAAGAATGAGTGGTAAAAGTTCAGGAGCCCCAAAAAACTTTGTAGCTCTGCCTTGCATGTGGGGGCTGGGGCCTGTACTATCGCCCTGGTCTTGTCGGCCATTGGGTGAATTCCTGCGGCATCCACCGCAAACCCCAGGAACTCCACCCTTGGTACCCCAAGCAAGCACTTCTCCCGCTTCACCTTGAGACCCGCATTCTGGAAATGATGGAGCACCTCTCAAAGGCGGCAGCAGAACTCGTCGGCTTCAGGTGTCGCTATCAAAACGTTATTGAAAAAGGATTATACTCCGGGAATCCCTTTAAGGAGAGAGTCCATTAAGCTTTGGAAAATTCCCAGACACACTCACCACAAATGGTAGCCTCCGCACCTTGAAAGCACCCCGGTGCGTAACGATGGTCTGGGCCTCAGCTGTTTGCTCATCCACCAGAAGTTGTTGGCATGCTTGGGCCAAATCCAACTTCCCGAAAATCTTTGAACCGGCCAGGGAGGCGAGAACATGGCTGACCACTGGGACGGGGTATGGGTGGTCCTGTAGTGCTTTATTAATTGTGCATTTGTAGTCTGCACAAATGCGCACGTCCCCGTTCGGCTTGACTGGGGTGACTATGGGGGTTTCCCAAGTGGCGTGGGAGACGGGCTCTAGCACTCCCTGGGCCATGAGGCAGTCCAGTTGGCTTTGATTTTTGGCTTAAGTGCAAACGGAACCTGCCGAGCCTTCAGCCTTAAGGGCCTAACCATGGGGTCTAGCTGCAATGTGACAGGTGGCCCCTTGTACATTCCCAGAGCCCCATCGAATACTTCTGGGAACTCCCGGCACACTTGGTCGAAATTGTGGGCCTGTATGTGGTCTGCCCCTACAATTTTGATGCCCAGGGGCTTAAACCAAGTTAATCCCAATAGGGTGGTGAGCTGGTGCTTTACCACAAGAATGTCCAGGGCCCCTTTAAAATTTTTGAACTCCACCCTAACTCTGGCCCACCCCGAGATTTGCACTGGATTCTTTTGAAAGTCCCACAATATTAATTCCGCGGGCCGCAGGGCCGGCCGGTTGTGGGGGCAGAGTTTACTGATGGTCTCCTCCGAAATAATGGAGATGGAGGATCCCGTGTCCAATTCCATCAGGCAGGAACCCCCCTCGATCAAAACCTGTACTTTGACTTTGTTGGGGGTGTCCTGGGGCAAGTTCATTACCTGGATGCTGTTTGCGGCCATCATGTGTGCGTCTGTCGCGTTGTGGTGTGCGGACTGAGGCCTCCTGTTGGTTCTGGTCCTGCAAGCTCGGGCAATGTGGCCCACTTTTCTGCAGCTTCTGCAGTCCATGTTATGGTAGGGGCAGTCTCGGCGCTCGTGTGGGTCCCCACAGCTGGCGCACTTGGTGCTTAGTTTCTTCGCTGCCCATAGTCGGTTTGGTGTTTTCAACCCACTGTGTGGCTGGCAGTGAAGCTGGTGTGCCCCTTCCTCGTTGGAACCATCCAATATGGAAGTGTGCGGTGTGCGGAAGGACTGGTGTGCAGAAGGGCTGGTGTGCGTCTGTTCGCTGTCAGAGCGTTTTCACGAGGTCAATGTCTTTGTCCTCGTATGCTAGCAACTTCTGGCGCATTTTCTCCTCCCGGACGCCAACCGTGAATCAGTCCAGCAGGATCTCTTACAGGTCTCCCGTGAAATTGCATCTCAGGGCTAATCCACGAAGCTTTGCAAGATACTCGGTGGCAGACTCAGCTTGTCTCTGCTGTCTCATGTAGAACGCATGCCTGGGTGTGAGACAGGATGGCTGTGGTGCCATGTTGTCCGTCATTGCCTTGACCAGTTGGTCATAGGCCCCTGCGAGGGTGGTCAGCGCAATGAGTCGCTTCATCAGCTGGATGGTCTCCACCCCGCACGAGCTCAGGAGAAGCTCCTTCTTCTTGACCGCTGCCTCCATTTTGTGCAGCTCTATATAGTAGTGGATTTGGTCTACCCATGGCTCCCACAAGTCGGGCCGGTTGAGGTCGAATGCCGGTAGGGTTTGTCCGGGAGCAGTAGCCATGGCCTCAGCCGTGGAAGCACTAGAGCTCGGAGTACTGTAGGCTGCTCTCTACTCACTGGAATCCCGTCCTCATCGCCAGTGTAATGTACTGAAGTCAGAGACATTCAGATGGCAACATGCTTTATTAGCGAGTACATCACAAAGACAACATGGCGGGGCCGAGTCCCCTGTTATATACATTTCCTGGAACAGCCTTCTTCCTGGTCAGGTCCAATCCTGGCCAGTTAAACTTCCCGCCACTGATCGTCATAGGCAGGCTGCATTTGTCCCTTCCAGGCACCGCCCACAGGTGCACTGTGCTGTACTTTCTGGGACGAATGCCAGACACAACATATACTCAGGACTTTTTTTGTAGCAGGAACTCTTTTGAATATTAAGCCACACCTCCCTGATGTAGCCAATCCTCCAAGAGCTTACAGTAGACTCTGTAAGAAAAGCCCCATAAGCTCTTGGAGGATTGGCTACCTCAGGGTATGTGTGGCCTAATATGCAAAGGAGTTCCTACTACAAAAAAAAAAAAAAGCCCTGGGCATAGAACTGCCAACTCCAGCTTGGAGAAATTCCTGGAGCATTGTGGGTGATTCCTGAGGAGAGGGGTTGGGAAGAGGAGGGGAGCTCAGGGTAGGACTGCAAGACCCTCTGGTGGAGGGAGCGGTCCCCGCAGTGAGGCCCCACCACCCCACTGCCAATCAGCGGGCCAGTGGGGGTGGGGTCTTAACCAGAAAAACAGTGAGGCCCAGCTGGCATTGCAGCAACTTCCAATATGGCCCAGAAGTGGTCATCCCATCTATGACATTAGGAAATGCTCTATTTGGACATAGAGTTGTCAGGTCTTACCTGGCCACCAGTGGGGAACTGCAGCCATCTTCCTTTGGTTGTTACTTGCGTGCACAAAACATATGTGGTGCAATGACATCACCCAGAAGTGCCATCATCACGCTGGGCATGTAGCTCAGGGGATACTACGTCATTTGGGGGAAAACGCTGTAATTTCCCTAAATGATACAGCATTCCCCACACAACATGCCTAACATCATTGCACAGGGCTACCCGCTCCACCAAATTCTGTGGCGAAGGGTTGGAGGCTCCAAAATCAAGGAAAACCCAATGCCCAACAGGAGAATGGGAACCCTGTTTGGACAAAAACTCTATCATGAAGCCAAATTTATCATAGAGTTTTCCCCAAAATACTAGAGCCATGTGATGATGTCACTTCTGGGTCACATCAGACGTAACAAAGACATATCAATGCTATGTCAGCTGGGCTTCCCTCCTACTCCTGGTAACTCTCCCAGCCCCCACCGGTTGCCAGGAAGAGCCTGGCAACCCTAACTCAGTGGGGCTGTGATGTCATTTAGCCTACCCTTCAAATTGCCATTTCCTCCATGGGAACTGCTCTCTGTAGTCCAGAGATCAGTTGTAATTCAAGAGAGCTCTAGGTCCTAGAGTGGCCAGCTCTGGGTTCAAAAATTCCTGAAAATTTGGGGGTGGAGCCTAGAGAGGGAAGGGAAGGATCTCAGCAGGAAATAATGCCACAGAGTCCACCCTCCAAAGCGGATATTTTCTCCAGGGGAACATACCTCTGTAGTATGCGCGCACACACATTCCTTCCCCCCTCAAGGTGTCCCTGGCTGGCCTGCAGATATTATGGCCACCCTAGCGTGGATCTGGGGCTCGGGGGGGGCTGTTTTTTGGGGTAGAGGCACCAAATTTTCAGTATAGCATCTAGCGCCTCTCCCCAAAATACCCCCCAAGTTTCAAAAATATTGGACCAGGGGGTCCAATTCTATGAGCCCCAAAAGAAGGCGTCCCTATCCCTCATTATTTCCTATGAAAGGAAGGAATTGAAAAGGTGTGCCGTCCCTTTAAATGTGATGGCCAGAACTCCCTTTGGAGTTCAATTATGCTTGTCACAGCCTTGATCTTGGCTCCACCCCTAATGTCTCTTGGCTCCACCCCCAAAGTCCCCAGATATTTTTTGAATTGGACTTGGCAACCCTACCACAATCAGGCCCTCCAACAACTGGCTGTTGTCTGCTTCATTCTCCCTTGCCTGCTGTGTTCGGTCACCATTTTGTGTTTCTCTCCAGCAATCAGCCTGCCAGCAAAGCAGCCTTTCTTGGCTCCTTCCCTCCCCCCTCCCTTTTCGCAAAGGAAGGAGGAAAGAGGAGGAACCTCAGCCAATGAAAGAACCTAGCTCTATAGCTCTACTGGGTGATTAAGTTTGCCAGACTCAATTAATCACTCTGCAGAGCTACTGAGCCCAGCCTCTCTTCCTTCCTGGCTGAGGCTCCTCCCTCTCCTTGTGCCCTGGGGGAAGGAAGGAAAGAGACAGAGCTTCCTTTGCCCAGTTCTCACCATCGAGAGAAATACAAAGAGCACTTTTAAGATTAGTGAGGTTTTATTGAAGGTATGAGCTTTTTGCCTTGTTACAGAGAGGGGGGGATTTGTTAGCCTTGTTATGGGTGCAACTGGATTCCTCTCATCTTTTTCATTGTATTCATGCCCTCCAGTCTTTCTCAATAGGAAAGTATGTGAACAATTTAGAAGAGAAATAACAACAAGCTAGCATTAGGCTGAGTGTATGTGTGTCTAGCCCAGGTTTACCCAGGAAATTTCCATGGATTTTTCTTTCACATTTTCCTTTGATTGCGGATCTTGAATTTAGACTTCCCAGATAGTAGGCTGATACTAATCATTGTACATGGCTATCTCTGTTCTTGTACTGCCACATAGGAGTTGTAGTTATTTTTCTGGAGAAGACTATAGTTTTGCAGACAAGCACATAGCCCTCAGTCTGTGCCATGATGCTTTCATATAATCTTGACCAGCACATGAAGTGACTTATGTACAAAAGCTCACAATGCCCAGATGCTTCATGTTTTCTTCTAGGTCCGAGGCTCAAAGCATTGACTATGAGATCTTTGTAATGAATGTCAATAAATCAAAAGTAGGTTTGCAACTTATAGATGTGCAGACTTGAACAACATATTTGGTACAGCACAGACATTGTCTGCAGTTTTTGATGCAGTAATTCATAGCAAGAGATGACATTTATTAGACTGTAAAACAAAATATTGCAAGAGTGCTAATGTTTTAAGTAAAAAAAAATTGTTTGTCTGCGCCCCCTTTATACAGTTTATATGTCCGCTACCTGGCATTACATCTTATGACACACATGGCCCAGCCCGACAAGGTCTTATTTATGTCAAATCCAGCCCTCATAACAAATGAGTTCGACACCCCTGCTCCAAGGGCTTACAGGGCTGTTAGTACAGGGCCCACTGTAAGCTCCAGGAGGATTGGCTACATCAGCAGGATGTGACCTAATATGCAAAGGAGTTCTTGCTACAAAAAAAGCCCTGGTTCTACCCACCCACCATACACTTGCTGCCAAGCTGAGGTTGTATAATATAGTGGGTTCTGATCATCCAGCTACATGAAGACCAGCGAGGCCAAGTCAGACACTGCAACGACCTCTCGGAGCCCTTCCCAATAGGCACAGGTGTAAAGCAAGGCTGCATTCTCGCACCAGCTCTCTTTACGATCTTCTTTAGCATGATGCTTCAAAGAGCCGCAGTAGATCTAGATGATGATGATGGTGTCTACATCCGTTATCGCACTGATGGCAGCCTGTTCAACCTGAGGCGACTAAAGGCTCACTCCAAGACAATGGAAAAACTCATCCGAGAGCTACTATTTGCTGATGATGCTGCACTCGTCTCCCACTCGGTATCAGCTCTGCAGCATATGACGTCCTGCTTTGCAGAGGCTGCCAAGCTATTCGGCCTAGAAGTTAGTCTGAAGAAGACAGAAGTTCTCCACCAGCCTGCACCCCAGGAAGATTATCATCCTCCCTGCATCACTGTGGGTGAATCAGTTCTGAAGACAGTCCAGCAGTTCAGCTACCTAGGGTGCATCATCTCCTCAGATGCCAAGATCAACAAGGAGATTGACAACAGGCTGGCAAAGGCAAATCGTGCATTTGGCCGACTGCACAAAAGAGTGTGGAGCAACAAGCATCTGAAAAAAGGCACAAAGATCAATGTTTACAAAGCGGTTGTGAGGACAACCCTCATCTACGGCTCCGAATCGTGGGTTTTATACCGTCATCACCTGCGACTCCTTGAGCTAGGGTGGCCAGACCGTCCCGGTCTCC